>NW_027439212.1:736666-1105000 GCF_964188355.1 Buteo buteo
GAGCCTCTTTCTGAAAAGGCGAACGGTCGGATCCTTCTCCCACGAGGAAGGGCCCAGCCCTGAAAGCTCTTGCTGCTCTTCACCGTCCCTTGGCACCCTACCTACAGGCACAACAGCACTGGGGATCTGTGCTTTCCCAGACACGGAACATCTCACGGCGCTCAGCCTCGGCAGAGACTCTTTCTGAAAAGGCGAACGGTCGGATCCTTCTCCCACGAGGAAGGGCCCAGCCCTGAAAGCTCTTGCTGCTCTTCACCGTCCCTTGGCACCCTACCTACAGGCACAACAGCACTGGGGATCTGTGCTTTCCCAGAGACGGAACATCTCACGGCGCTCAGCCTCGGCAGAGCCTCTTTCTGAAAAGGCGAACGGTCGGATCCTTCTCCCACGAGGAAGGGCCCAGCCCTGAAAGCTCTTGCTGCTCTTCACCGTCCCTTGGCACCCTACCTACAGGCACAACAGCACTGGGGATCTGTGCTTTCCCAGACACGGAACATCTCACGGCTCTCAGCCTCGGCAGAGACTCTTTCTGAAAAGGCGAACGGTCGGATCCTTCTCCCACGAGGAAGGGCCCAGCCCTGAAAGCTCTTGCTGCTCTTCACCGTCCCTTGGCACCCTACCTACAGGCACAACAGCACTGGGGATCTGTGCTTTCGCAGAGACGGAACATCTCACGGCGCTCAGCCTCGGCAGAGACTCTTTCTGAAAAGGCGAACGGTCGGATCCTTCTCCCACGAGGAAGGGCCCAGCCCTGAAAGCTCTTGCTGCTCTTCACCGTCCCTTGGCACCCTACCTACAGGCACAACAGCACTGGGGATCTGTGCTTTCCCAGAGACGGAACATCTCACGGCGCTCAGCCTCGGCAGAGCCTCTTTCTGAAAAGGCGAACGGTCGGATCCTTCTCCCACGAGGAAGGGCCCAGCCCTGAAAGCTCTTGCTGCTCTTCACCGTCCCTTGGCACCCTACCTACAGGCACAACAGCACTGGGGATCTGTGCTTTCCCAGACACGGAACATCTCACGGCTCTCAGCCTCGGCAGAGACTCTTTCTGAAAAGGCGAACGGTCGGATCCTTCTCCCACGAGGAAGGGCCCAGCCCTGAAAGCTCTTGCTGCTCTTCACCGTCCCTTGGCACCCTACCTACAGGCACAACAGCACTGGGGATCTGTGCTTTCCCAGAGATGGAACATCTCACGGCGCTCAGCCTCGGCAAGTCTCTTTCAGAAAAAGGCGAACGGTCGGATCCTTCTCCCACGAGGAAGGGCCCAGCCCTGAAAGCTCTTGCTGCTCTTCACCGTCCCTTGGCACCCTACCTACAGGCACAACAGCACTGGGGATCTGTGCTTTCCCAGAGACGGAACATCTCACTGCTCTCAGCCTCGGCAGAGCCTCTTTCTGAAAAGGCGAACGGTCGGATCCTTCTCCCACGAGGAAGGGCCCAGCCCTGAAAGCTCTTGCTGCTCTTCACCGTCCCTTGGCACCCTACCTACAGGCACAACAGCACTGGGGATCTGTGCTTTCCCAGAGACGGAACATCTCACGGCGCTCAGCCTCGGCAGAGCCTCTTTCTGAAAAGGCGAACGGTCGGATCCTTCTCCCACGAGGAAGGGCCCAGCCCTGAAAGCTCTTGCTGCTCTTCACCGTCCCTTGGCACCCTACCTACAGGCACAACAGCACTGGGGATCTGTGCTTTCCCAGAGACGGAACATCTCACGGCGCTCAGCCTCGGCTGAGCCTCTTTCTGAAAAGGCGAACGGTCGGATCCTTCTCCCACGAGGAAGGGCCCAGCCCTGAAAGCTCTTGCTGCTCTTCAACGTCCCTTGGCACCCTGCCTACAGGCACAACAGCACTGGGGATCTGTGCTTTCGCAGAGACGGAACATCTCACGGCTCTCAGCCTCGGCAGAGCCTCTTTCTGAAAAGGCGAACGGTCGGATCCTTCTCCCCCGAGGAAGGGCCCAGCCCTGAAAGCTCTTGTTGCTCTTCACCGTCCCTTGGCACCCTACCTACAGGCACAACAGCACTGGGGATCTGTGCTTTCCCAGACACGGAACATCTCACGGCGCTCAGCCTCGGCAGAGCCTCTTTCTGAAAAGGCGAACGGTCGGATCCTTCTCCCACGAGGAAGGGCCCAGCCCTGAAAGCTCTTGCTGCTCTTCACCGTCCCTTGGCACCCTACCTACAGGCACAACAGCACTGGGGATCTGTGCTTTCCCAGAGATGGAATATCTCACGGCGCTCAGCCTCGGCAAGTCTCTTTCAGAAAAAGGCGAACGGTCGGATCCTTCTCCCACGAGGAAGGGCCCAGCCCTGAAAGCTCTTGCTGCTCTTCACCGTCCCTTGGCACCCTACCTACAGGCACAACAGCACTGGGGATCTGTGCTTTCCCAGAGACGGAACATCTCACGGCGCTCAGCCTCGGCAGAGCCTCTTTCTGAAAAGGCGAACGGTCGGATCCTTCTCCCACGAGGAAGGGCCCAGCCCTGAAAGCTCTTGTTGCTCTTCACCGTCCCTTGGCACCCTACCTACAGGCACAACAGCACTGGGGATCTGTGCTTTCCCAGAGACGGAACATCTCACGGCGCTCAGCCTCGGCAGAGCCTCTTTCTGAAAAGGCGAACGGTCGGATCCTTCTCCCACGAGGAAGGGCCCAGCCCTGAAAGCTCTTGCTGCTCTTCACCGTCCCTTGGCACCCTACCTACAGGCACAACAGCACTGGGGATCTGTGCTTTCCCAGAGACGGAACATCTCACGGCGCTCAGCCTCGGCAGAGCCTCTTTCTGAAAAGGCGAACGGTCGGATCCTTCTCCCACGAGGAAGGGCCCAGCCCTGAAAGCTCTTGCTGCTCTTCACCGTCCCTTGGCACCCTACCTACAGGCACAACAGCACTGGGGATCTGTGCTTTCCCAGAGACGGAACATCTCACGGCGCTCAGCCTCGGCAGAGCCTCTTTCTGAAAAGGCGAACGGTCGGATCCTTCTCCCACGAGGAAGGGCCCAGCCCTGAAAGCTCTTGCTGCTCTTCACCGTCCCTTGGCACCCTACCTACAGGCACAACAGCACTGGGGATCTGTGCTTTCCCAGACACGGAACATCTCACGGCTCTCAGCCTCGGCAGAGCCTCTTTCTGAAAAGGCGAACGGTCGGATCCTTCTCCCACGAGGAAGGGCCCAGCCCTGAAAGCTCTTGTTGCTCTTCACCGTCCCTTGGCACCCTACCTACAGGCACAACAGCACTGGGGATCTGTGCTTTCCCAGAGACGGAACATCTCACGGCGCTCAGCCTCGGCAGAGCCTCTTTCTGAAAAGGCGAACGGTCGGATCCTTCTCCCACGAGGAAGGGCCCAGCCCTGAAAGCTCTTGCTGCTCTTCACCGTCCCTTGGCACCCTACCTACAGGCACAACAGCACTGGGGATCTGTGCTTTCGCAGAGACGGAACATCTCACGGCGCTCAGCCTCGGCAGAGCCTCTTTCTGAAAAGGCGAACGGTCGGATCCTTCTCCCACGAGGAAGGGCCCAGCCCTGAAAGCTCTTGCTGCTCTTCACCGTCCCTTGGCACCCTACCTACAGGCACAACAGCACTGGGGATCTGTGCTTTCCCAGAGATGGAACATCTCACGGCGCTCAGCCTCGGCAAGTCTCTTTCAGAAAAAGGCGAATGGTCGGATCCTTCTCCCACGAGGAAGGGCCCAGCCCTGAAAGCTCTTGTTGCTCTTCACCGTCCCTTGGCACCCTACCTACAGGCACAACAGCACTGGGGATCTGTGCTTTCCCAGAGACGGAACATCTCACGGCGCTCAGCCTCGGCAGAGCCTCTTTCTGAAAAGGCGAACGGTCGGATCCTTCTCCCACGAGGAAGGGCCCAGCCCTGAAAGCTCTTGCTGCTCTTCACCGTCCCTTGGCACCCTACCTACAGGCACAACAGCACTGGGGATCTGTGCTTTCCCAGAGACGGAACATCTCACGGCGCTCAGCCTCGGCAGAGCCTCTTTCTGAAAAGGCGAACGGTCGGATCCTTCTCCCACGAGGAAGGGCCCAGCCCTGAAAGCTCTTGCTGCTCTTCAACGTCCCTTGGCACCCTACCTACAGGCACAACAGCACTGGGGATCTGTGCTTTCCCAGAGACGGAACATCTCACGGCGCTCAGCCTCGGCAGAGCCTCTTTCTGAAAAGGCAAACGGTCGGATCCTTCTCCCACGAGGAAGGGCCCAGCCCTGAAAGCTCTTGCTGCTCTTCACCGTCCCTTGGCACCCTACCTACAGGCACAACAGCACTGGGGATCTGTGCTTTCCCAGACACGGAACATCTCACGGCTCTCAGCCTCGGCAGAGACTCTTTCTGAAAAGGCGAACGGTGGGATCCTTCTCCCACGAGGAAGGGCCCAGCCCTGAAAGCTCTTGTTGCTCTTCACCGTCCCTTGGCACCCTACCTACAGGCACAACAGCACTGGGGATCTGTGCTTTCCCAGACACGGAACATCTCACAGCGCTCAGCCTCGGCAGAGCCTCTTTCTGAAAAGGCGAACGGTCGGATCCTTCTCCCACGAGGAAGGGCCCAGCCCTGAAAGCTCTTGCTGCTCTTCACCGTCCCTTGGCACCCTACCTACAGGCACAACAGCACTGGGGATCTGTGCTTTCCCAGAGACGGAACATCTCACGGCGCTCAGCCTCGGCAGAGCCTCTTTCTGAAAAGGCGAACGGTCGGATCCTTCTCCCACGAGGAAGGGCCCAGCCCTGAAAGCTCTTGCTGCTCTTCACCGTCCCTTGGCACCCTACCTACAGGCACAACAGCACTGGGGATCTGTGCTTTCCCAGACACGGAACTTCTCACGGCTCTCAGCCTCGGCAGAGACTCTTTCTGAAAAGGCGAACGGTGGGATCCTTCTCCCATGAGGAAGGGCCCAGCCCTGAAAGCTCTTGTTGCTCTTCACCGTCCCTTGGCACCCTACCTACAGGCACAACAGCACTGGGGATCTGTGCTTTCCCAGACACGGAACATCTCACGGCGCTCAGCCTCGGCAGAGCCTCTTTCTGAAAAGGCGAACGGTCGGATCCTTCTCCCACGAGGAAGGGCCCAGCCCTGAAAGCTCTTGCTGCTCTTCACCGTCCCTTGGCACCCTACCTACAGGCACAACAGCACTGGGGATCTGTGCTTTCCCAGAGATGGAACATCTCACGGCGCTCAGCCTCGGCAAGTCTCTTTCAGAAAAAGGCGAACGGTCGGATCCTTCTCCCACGAGGAAGGGCCCAGCCCTGAAAGCTCTTGTTGCTCTTCACCGTCCCTTGGCACCCTACCTACAGGCACAACAGCACTGGGGATCTGTGCTTTCCCAGACACAGAACATCTCATGGCGCTCCGCCTCGGCAGAGCCTCTTTCGAAAAGGCGAACAGTCGGATCCTTCTCCCACGAGGAAGGGCCCAGCCCTGAAAGCTCTTGCTGCTCTTCACCATCCCTTGGCACCCTACCTACAGGCACAACAGCACTGGGGATCTGTGCTTTCCCAGACACGGAACATCTCACGGCTCTCAGCCTCGGCAGAGACTCTTTCTGAAAAGGCGAACGGTGGGATCCTTCTCCCACGAGGAAGGGCCCAGCCCTGAAAGCTCTTGTTGCTCTTCACCGTCCCTTGGCACCCTACCTACAGGCACAACAGCACTGGGGATCTGTGCTTTCCCAGACACGGAACATCTCACGGCGCTCAGCCTCGGCAGAGCCTCTTTCTGAAAAGGCGAACGGTCGGATCCTTCTCCCACGAGGAAGGGCCCAGCCCTGAAAGCTCTTGCTGCTCTTCACCGTCCCTTGGCACCCTACCTACAGGCACAACAGCACTGGGGATCTGTGCTTTCCCAGAGATGGAACATCTCACGGCGCTCAGCCTCGGCAAGTCTCTTTCAGAAAAAGGCGAACGGTCGGATCCTTCTCCCACGAGGAAGGGCCCAGCCCTGAAAGCTCTTGTTGCTCTTCACCGTCCCTTGGCACCCTACCTACAGGCACAACAGCACTGGGGATCTGTGCTTTCCCAGACACAGAACATCTCATGGCGCTCCGCCTCGGCAGAGCCTCTTTCGAAAAGGCGAACGGTCGGATCCTTCTCCCACGAGGAAGGGCCCAGCCCTGAAAGCTCTTGCTGCTCTTCACCATCCCTTGGCACCCTACCTACAGGCACAACAGCACTGGGGATCTGTGCTTTCCCAGACACGGAACATCTCACGGCGCTCAGCCTCGGCAGAGCCTCTTTCTGAAAAGGCGAACGGTCGGATCCTTCTCCCACGAGGAAGGGCCCAGCCCTGAAAGCTCTTGCTGCTCTTCACCGTCCCTTGGCACCCTACCTACAGGCACAACAGCACTGGGGATCTGTGCTTTCCCAGAGACGGAACATCTCACGGCGCTCAGCCTCGGCAGAGCCTCTTTCTGAAAAGGCGAACGGTCGGATCCTTCTCCCACGAGGAAGGGCCCAGCCCTGAAAGCTCTTGTTGCTCTTCACCGTCCCTTGGCACCCTACCTACAGGCACAACAGCACTGGGGATCTGTGCTTTCCCAGAGATGGAATATCTCACGGCGCTCAGCCTCGGCAAGTCTCTTTCAGAAAAAGGCGAACGGTCGGATCCTTCTCCCACGAGGAAGGGCCCAGCCCTGAAAGCTCTTGCTGCTCTTCACCGTCCCTTGGCACCCTACCTACAGGCACAACAGCACTGGGGATCTGTGCTTTCCCAGAGACGGAACATCTCACGGCGCTCAGCCTCGGCAGAGCCTCTTTCTGAAAAGGCGAACGGTCGGATCCTTCTCCCACGAGGAAGGGCCCAGCCCTGAAAGCTCTTGTTGCTCTTCACCGTCCCTTGGCACCCTACCTACAGGCACAACAGCACTGGGGATCTGTGCTTTCCCAGAGACGGAACATCTCACGGCGCTCAGCCTCGGCAGAGCCTCTTTCTGAAAAGGCGAACGGTCGGATCCTTCTCCCACGAGGAAGGGCCCAGCCCTGAAAGCTCTTGCTGCTCTTCACCGTCCCTTGGCACCCTACCTACAGGCACAACAGCACTGGGGATCTGTGCTTTCCCAGAGACGGAACATCTCACGGCGCTCAGCCTCGGCAGAGCCTCTTTCTGAAAAGGCGAACGGTCGGATCCTTCTCCCACGAGGAAGGGCCCAGCCCTGAAAGCTCTTGCTGCTCTTCACCGTCCCTTGGCACCCTACCTACAGGCACAACAGCACTGGGGATCTGTGCTTTCCCAGAGACGGAACATCTCACGGCGCTCAGCCTCGGCAGAGCCTCTTTCTGAAAAGGCGAACGGTCGGATCCTTCTCCCACGAGGAAGGGCCCAGCCCTGAAAGCTCTTGCTGCTCTTCACCGTCCCTTGGCACCCTACCTACAGGCACAACAGCACTGGGGATCTGTGCTTTCCCAGACACGGAACATCTCACGGCTCTCAGCCTCGGCAGAGCCTCTTTCTGAAAAGGCGAACGGTCGGATCCTTCTCCCACGAGGAAGGGCCCAGCCCTGAAAGCTCTTGTTGCTCTTCACCGTCCCTTGGCACCCTACCTACAGGCACAACAGCACTGGGGATCTGTGCTTTCCCAGAGACGGAACATCTCACGGCGCTCAGCCTCGGCAGAGCCTCTTTCTGAAAAGGCGAACGGTCGGATCCTTCTCCCACGAGGAAGGGCCCAGCCCTGAAAGCTCTTGCTGCTCTTCACCGTCCCTTGGCACCCTACCTACAGGCACAACAGCACTGGGGATCTGTGCTTTCGCAGAGACGGAACATCTCACGGCGCTCAGCCTCGGCAGAGCCTCTTTCTGAAAAGGCGAACGGTCGGATCCTTCTCCCACGAGGAAGGGCCCAGCCCTGAAAGCTCTTGCTGCTCTTCACCGTCCCTTGGCACCCTACCTACAGGCACAACAGCACTGGGGATCTGTGCTTTCCCAGAGATGGAACATCTCACGGCGCTCAGCCTCGGCAAGTCTCTTTCAGAAAAAGGCGAATGGTCGGATCCTTCTCCCACGAGGAAGGGCCCAGCCCTGAAAGCTCTTGTTGCTCTTCACCGTCCCTTGGCACCCTACCTACAGGCACAACAGCACTGGGGATCTGTGCTTTCCCAGAGACGGAACATCTCACGGCGCTCAGCCTCGGCAGAGCCTCTTTCTGAAAAGGCGAACGGTCGGATCCTTCTCCCACGAGGAAGGGCCCAGCCCTGAAAGCTCTTGCTGCTCTTCACCGTCCCTTGGCACCCTACCTACAGGCACAACAGCACTGGGGATCTGTGCTTTCCCAGAGACGGAACATCTCACGGCGCTCAGCCTCGGCAGAGCCTCTTTCTGAAAAGGCGAACGGTCGGATCCTTCTCCCACGAGGAAGGGCCCAGCCCTGAAAGCTCTTGCTGCTCTTCAACGTCCCTTGGCACCCTACCTACAGGCACAACAGCACTGGGGATCTGTGCTTTCCCAGAGACGGAACATCTCACGGCGCTCAGCCTCGGCAGAGCCTCTTTCTGAAAAGGCGAACGGTCGGATCCTTCTCCCACGAGGAAGGGCCCAGCCCTGAAAGCTCTTGCTGCTCTTCACCGTCCCTTGGCACCCTACCTACAGGCACAACAGCACTGGGGATCTGTGCTTTCCCAGACACGGAACATCTCACGGCTCTCAGCCTCGGCAGAGACTCTTTCTGAAAAGGCGAACGGTGGGATCCTTCTCCCACGAGGAAGGGCCCAGCCCTGAAAGCTCTTGTTGCTCTTCACCGTCCCTTGGCACCCTACCTACAGGCACAACAGCACTGGGGATCTGTGCTTTCCCAGACACGGAACATCTCACAGCGCTCAGCCTCGGCAGAGCCTCTTTCTGAAAAGGCGAACGGTCGGATCCTTCTCCCACGAGGAAGGGCCCAGCCCTGAAAGCTCTTGCTGCTCTTCACCGTCCCTTGGCACCCTACCTACAGGCACAACAGCACTGGGGATCTGTGCTTTCCCAGAGACGGAACATCTCACGGCGCTCAGCCTCGGCAGAGCCTCTTTCTGAAAAGGCGAACGGTCGGATCCTTCTCCCACGAGGAAGGGCCCAGCCCTGAAAGCTCTTGCTGCTCTTCACCGTCCCTTGGCACCCTACCTACAGGCACAACAGCACTGGGGATCTGTGCTTTCCCAGACACGGAACTTCTCACGGCTCTCAGCCTCGGCAGAGACTCTTTCTGAAAAGGCGAACGGTGGGATCCTTCTCCCATGAGGAAGGGCCCAGCCCTGAAAGCTCTTGTTGCTCTTCACCGTCCCTTGGCACCCTACCTACAGGCACAACAGCACTGGGGATCTGTGCTTTCCCAGACACGGAACATCTCACGGCGCTCAGCCTCGGCAGAGCCTCTTTCTGAAAAGGCGAACGGTCGGATCCTTCTCCCACGAGGAAGGGCCCAGCCCTGAAAGCTCTTGCTGCTCTTCACCGTCCCTTGGCACCCTACCTACAGGCACAACAGCACTGGGGATCTGTGCTTTCCCAGAGATGGAACATCTCACGGCGCTCAGCCTCGGCAAGTCTCTTTCAGAAAAAGGCGAACGGTCGGATCCTTCTCCCACGAGGAAGGGCCCAGCCCTGAAAGCTCTTGTTGCTCTTCACCGTCCCTTGGCACCCTACCTACAGGCACAACAGCACTGGGGATCTGTGCTTTCCCAGACACAGAACATCTCATGGCGCTCTGCCTCGGCAGAGCCTCTTTCGAAAAGGCGAACAGTCGGATCCTTCTCCCACGAGGAAGGGCCCAGCCCTGAAAGCTCTTGCTGCTCTTCACCATCCCTTGGCACCCTACCTACAGGCACAACAGCACTGGGGATCTGTGCTTTCCCAGACACGGAACATCTCACGGCTCTCAGCCTCGGCAGAGACTCTTTCTGAAAAGGCGAACGGTGGGATCCTTCTCCCACGAGGAAGGGCCCAGCCCTGAAAGCTCTTGTTGCTCTTCACCGTCCCTTGGCACCCTACCTACAGGCACAACAGCACTGGGGATCTGTGCTTTCCCAGACACGGAACATCTCACGGCGCTCAGCCTCGGCAGAGCCTCTTTCTGAAAAGGCGAACGGTCGGATCCTTCTCCCACGAGGAAGGGCCCAGCCCTGAAAGCTCTTGCTGCTCTTCACCGTCCCTTGGCACCCTACCTACAGGCACAACAGCACTGGGGATCTGTGCTTTCCCAGAGATGGAACATCTCACGGCGCTCAGCCTCGGCAAGTCTCTTTCAGAAAAAGGCGAACGGTCGGATCCTTCTCCCACGAGGAAGGGCCCAGCCCTGAAAGCTCTTGTTGCTCTTCACCGTCCCTTGGCACCCTACCTACAGGCACAACAGCACTGGGGATCTGTGCTTTCCCAGACACAGAACATCTCATGGCGCTCCGCCTCGGCAGAGCCTCTTTCGAAAAGGCGAACGGTCGGATCCTTCTCCCACGAGGAAGGGCCCAGCCCTGAAAGCTCTTGCTGCTCTTCACCATCCCTTGGCACCCTACCTACAGGCACAACAGCACTGGGGATCTGTGCTTTCCCAGACACGGAACATCTCACGGCGCTCAGCCTCGGCAGAGCCTCTTTCTGAAAAGGCGAACGGTCGGATCCTTCTCCCACGAGGAAGGGCCCAGCCCTGAAAGCTCTTGCTGCTCTTCACCGTCCCTTGGCACCCTACCTACAGGCACAACAGCACTGGGGATCTGTGCTTTCCCAGAGACGGAACATCTCACGGCGCTCAGCCTCGGCAGAGCCTCTTTCTGAAAAGGCGAACGGTCGGATCCTTCTCCCACGAGGAAGGGCCCAGCCCTGAAAGCTCTTGCTGCTCTTCAACGTCCCTTGGCACCCTACCTACAGGCACAACAGCACTGGGGATCTGTGCTTTCCCAGACACGGAACATCTCACGGCGCTCAGCCTCGGCAAGTCTCTTTCAGAAAAAGGCGAACGGTCGGATCCTTCTCCCACGAGGAAGGGCCCAGCCCTGAAAGCTCTTGCTGCTCTTCACCGTCCCTTGGCACCCTACCTACAGGCACAACAGCACTGGGGATCTGTGCTTTCCCAGAGACGGAACATCTCACGGCGCTCAGCCTCGGCAGAGCCTCTTTCTGAAAAGGCGAACGGTCGGATCCTTCTCCCACGAGGAAGGGCCCAGCCCTGAAAGCTCTTGCTGCTCTTCACCGTCCCTTGGCACCCTACCTACAGGCACAACAGCACTGGGGATCTGTGCTTTCCCAGAGACAGAACATCTCACGGCGCTCCGCCTCGGCAAGCCTCTTTCTGAAAAGGCGAACGGTCGGATCCTTCTCCCACGAGGAAGGGCCCAGCCCTGAAAGCTCTTGCTGCTCTTCACCGTCCCTTGGCACCCTACCTACAGGCACAACAGCACTGGGGATCTGTGCTTTCCCAGACACGGAACATCTCATGGCGCTCCGCCTCGGCAAGTCTCTTTCTGAAAAGGCGAACGGTCGGATCCTTCTCCCACGAGTAAGGGCCCAGCCCTGAAAGCTCTTGCTGCTCTTCACCGTCCCTTGGCACCCTACCTACAGGCACAACAGCACTGGGGATCTGTGCTTTCCCAGAGACGGAACATCTCACGGCGCTCAGCCTCGGCAGAGCCTCTTTCTGAAAAGGCGAACGGTCGGATCCTTCTCCCACGAGGAAGGGCCCAGCCCTGAAAGCTCTTGCTGCTCTTCACCGTCCCTTGGCACCCTACCTACAGGCACAACAGCACTGGGGATCTGTGCTTTCCCAGACACGGAACATCTCATGGCGCTCAGCCTCGGCAAGTCTCTTTCAGAAAAAGGCGAACGGTCGGATCCTTCTCCCACGAGGAAGGGCCCAGCCCTGAAAGCTCTTGCTGCTCTTCACCGTCCCTTGGCACCGTACCTACAGGCACAACAGCACTGGGGATCTGTGCTTTCCCAGACACGGAACATCTCACAGCGCTCAGCCTCGGCAGAGCCTCTTTCTGAAAAGGCGAACGGTGGGATCATTCTCCCACGAGGAAGGGCCCAGCCCTGAAAGCTCTTGTTGCTCTTCACCGTCCCTTGGCACCCTACGTACAGGCACAACAGCACTGGGGATCTGTGCTTTCCCAGAGACGGAACATCTCACGGCGCTCAGCCTCGGCAGAGCCTCTTTCTGAAAAGGCGAACGGTCGGATCCTTCTCCCACGAGGAAGGGCCCAGCCCTGAAAGCTCTTGCTGCTCTTCACCGTCCCTTGGCACCCTACCTACAGGCACAACAGCACTGGGGATCTGTGCTTTCCCAGAGACGGAACATCTCACGGCGCTCAGCCTCGGCAGAGCCTCTTTCTGAAAAGGCGAACGGTCGGATCCTTCTCCCACGAGGAAGGGCCCAGCCCTGAAAGCTCTTGCTGCTCTTCACCGTCCCTTGGCACCCTACCTACAGGCACAACAGCACTGGGGATCTGTGCTTTCCCAGACACGGAACATCTCACGGCGCTCAGCCTCGGCAAGTCTCTTTCAGAAAAAGGCGAACGGTCGGATCCTTCTCCCACGAGGAAGGGCCCAGCCCTGAAAGCTCTTGCTGCTCTTCACCGTCCCTTGGCACCCTACCTACAGGCACAACAGCACTGGGGATCTGTGCTTTCCCAGACACGGAACATCTCACAGCGCTCAGCCTCGGCAGAGCCTCTTTCTGAAAAGGCGAACGGTGGGATCATTCTCCCACGAGGAAGGGCCCAGCCCTGAAAGCTCTTGTTGCTCTTCACCGTCCCTTGGCACCCTACCTACAGGCACAACAGCACTGGGGATCTGTGCTTTCCCAGAGACGGAACATCTCACGGCGCTCAGCCTCGGCAGAGCCTCTTTCTGAAAAGGCGAACGGTCGGATCCTTCTCCCACGAGGAAGGGCCCAGCCCTGAAAGCTCTTGCTGCTCTTCACCGTCCCTTGGCACCCTACCTACAGGCACAACAGCACTGGGGATCTGTGCTTTCCCAGAGACGGAACATCTCACGGCGCTCAGCCTCGGCAGAGCCTCTTTCTGAAAAGGCGAACGGTCGGATCCTTCTCCCACGAGGAAGGGCCCAGCCCTGAAAGCTCTTGCTGCTCTTCACCGTCCCTTGGCACCCTACCTACAGGCACAACAGCACTGGGGATCTGTGCTTTCCCAGTGACGGAACATCTCACGGCGCTCAGTCTCGGCAGAGCCTCTTTCTGAAAAGGCGAACGGTCGGATCCTTCTCCCACGAGGAAGGGCCCAGCCCTGAAAGCTCTTGCTGCTCTTCACCGTCCCTTGGCACCCTACCTACAGGCACAACAGCACTGGGGATCTGTGCTTTCCCAGACACGGAACATCTCACGGCTCTCAGCCTCGGCAGAGACTCTTTCTGAAAAGGCGAACGGTCGGATCCTTCTCCCACGAGGAAGGGCCCAGCCCTGAAAGCTCTTGTTGCTCTTCACCGTCCCTTGGCACCCTACCTACAGGCACAACAGCACTGGGGATCTGTGCTTTCCCAGAGACGGAACATCTCACGGCGCTCAGCCTCGGCAGAGCCTCTTTCTGAAAAGGCGAACGGTCGGATCCTTCTCCCACGAGGAAGGGCCCAGCCCTGAAAGCTCTTGCTGCTCTTCACCGTCCCTTGGCACCCTACCTACAGGCACAACAGCACTGGGGATCTGTGCTTTCCCAGAGACGGAACATCTCACGGCGCTCAGCCTCGGCAGAGCCTCTTTCTGAAAAGGCGAACGGTCGGATCCTTCTCCCACGAGGAAGGGCCCAGCCCTGAAAGCTCTTGCTGCTCTTCACCGTCCCTTGGCACCCTACCTACAGGCACAACAGCACTGGGGATCTGTGCTTTCCCAGAGACGGAACATCTCACGGCGCTCCGCCTCGGCAAGCCTCTTTCTGAAAAGGCGAACGGTCGGATCCTTCTCCCACGAGGAAGGGCCCAGCCCTGAAAGCTCTTGCTGCTCTTCACCGTCCCTTGGCACCCTACCTACAGGCACAACAGCACTGGGGATCTGTGCTTTCCCAGACACGGAACATCTCATGGCGCTCAGCCTCGGCAAGTCTCTTTCTGAAAAGGCGAACGGTCGGATCCTTCTCCCACGAGGAAGGGCCCAGCCCTGAAAGCTCTTGCTGCTCTTCACCGTCCCTTGGCACCCTACCTACAGGCACAACAGCACTGGGGATCTGTGCTTTCCCAGACACGGAACATCTCACGGCGCTCAGTCTCGGCAGAGCCTCTTTCTGAAAAGGCAAACGGTCGGATCCTTCTCCCACGAGGAAGGGCCCAGCCCTGAAAGCTCTTGCTGCTCTTCACCGTCCCTTGGCACCCTACCTACTGGCACAACAGCACTGGGGATCTGTGCTTTCCCAGAGACGGAACATCTCACGGCGCTCAGCCTCGGCAGAGCCTCTTTCTGAAAAGGCGAACGGTCGGATCCTTCTCCCCCGAGGAAGGGCCCAGCCCTGAAAGCTCTTGCTGCTCTTCACCGTCCCTTGGCACCCTACGTACAGGAACAACAGCACTGGGGATCTGTGCTTTCCCAGAGACGGAACATCTCACGGTGCTCAGCCTCGGCTGAGCCTCTTTCTGAAAAGGCGAACGGTCGGATCCTTCTCCCACGAGGAAGGGCCCAGCCCTGAAAGCTCTTGCTGCTCTTCACCGTCCCTTGGCACCCTACCTACAGGCACAACAGCACTGGGGATCTGTGCTTTCCCAGACACAGAACATCTCACGGCGCTCCGCCTCGGCAGAGCCTCTTTCGAAAAGGCGAACGGTCGGATCCTTCTCCCACGAGGAAGGGCCCAGCCCTGAAAGCTCTTGCTGCTCTTCACCGTCCCTTGGCACCCTACCTACAGGCACAACAGCACTGGGGATCTGTGCTTTCCCAGACACGGAACATCTCACGGCGCTCCGCCTCGGCAAGTCTCTTTCAGAAAAAGGCGAACGGTCGGATCCTTCTCCCACGAGGAAGGGCCCAGCCCTGAAAGCTCTTGCTGCTCTTCACCGTCCCTTGGCACCCTACCTACAGGCACAACAGCACTGGGGATCTGTGCTTTCCCAGAGACGGAACATCTCACGGCGCTCAGCCTCGGCAGAGCCTCTTTCTGAAAAGGCGAACGGTCGGATCCTTCTCCCACGAGGAAGGGCCCAGCCCTGAAAGCTCTTGCTGCTCTTCACCGTCCCTTGGCGCCCTACGTACAGGCACAACAGCACTGGGGATCTGTGCTTTCCCAGAGACAGAACATCTCACGGCGCTCCGCCTCGGCAAGCCTCTTTCTGAAAAGGCGAACGGTCGGATCCTTCTCCCACGAGGAAGGGCCCAGCCCTGAAAGCTCTTGCTGCTCTTCACCGTCCCTTGGCACCCTACCTACAGGCACAACAGCACTGGGGATCTGTGCTTTCCCAGACACGGAACATCTCATGGCGCTCCGCCTCGGCAAGTCTCTTTCTGAAAAGGCGAACGGTCGGATCCTTCTCCCACGAGGAAGGGCCCAGCCCTGAAAGCTCTTGCTGCTCTTCACCGTCCCTTGGCACCCTACCTACAGGCACAACAGCACTGGGGATCTGTGCTTTCCCAGAGACGGAACATCTCACGGCCCTCAGCCTCGGCAGAGCCTCTTTCTGAAAAGGCGAACGGTCGGATCCTTCTCCCACGAGGAAGGGCCCAGCCCTGAAAGCTCTTGCTGCTCTTCACCGTCCCTTGGCACCCTACCTACAGGCACAACAGCACTGGGGATCTGTGCTTTCCCAGACACGGAACATCTCACGGCGCTCAGCCTCGGCAAGTCTCTTTCAGAAAAAGGCGAACGGTCGGATCCTTCTCCCACGAGGAAGGGCCCAGCCCTGAAAGCTCTTGCTGCTCTTCACCGTCCCTTGGCACCCTACCTACAGGCACAACAGCACTGGGGATCTGTGCTTTCCCAGAGACGGAACATCTCACGGCGCTCAGCCTCGGCAGAGCCTCTTTCTGAAAAGGCGAACGGTCGGATCCTTCTCCCACGAGGAAGGGCCCAGCCCTGAAAGCTCTTGCTGCTCTTCACCGTCCCTTGGCACCCTACCTACAGGCACAACAGCACTGGGGATCTGTGCTTTCCCAGAGATGGAACATCTCACGGCGCTCAGCCTCGGCAAGTCTCTTTCAGAAAAAGGCGAACGGTCGGATCCTTCTCCCACGAGGAAGGGCCCAGCCCTGAAAGCTCTTGTTGCTCTTCACCATCCCTTGGCACCCTACCTACAGGCACAACAGCACTGGGGATCTGTGCTTTCCCAGACACGGAACATCTCACGGCGCTCAGCCTCGGCAGAGCCTCTTTCTGAAAAGGCGAACGGTCGGATCCTTCTCCCACGAGGAAGGGCCCAGCCCTGAAAGCTCTTGCTGCTCTTCACCGTCCCTTGGCACCCTACCTACAGGCACAACAGCACTGGGGATCTGTGCTTTCGCAGAGACGGAACATCTCACGGCTCTCAGCCTCGGCAGAGACTCTTTCTGAAAAGGCGAACGGTCGGATCCTTCTCCCACGAGGAAGGGCCCAGCCCTGAAAGCTCTTGTTGCTCTTCACCGTCCCTTGGCACCCTACCTACAGGCACAACAGCACTGGGGATCTGTGCTTTCCCAGAGACGGAACATCTCACGGCGCTCAGCCTCGGCAGAGCCTCTTTCTGAAAAGGCGAACGGTCGGATCCTTCTCCCACGAGGAAGGGCCCAGCCCTGAAAGCTCTTGCTGCTCTTCACCGTCCCTTGGCACCCTACCTACAGGCACAACAGCACTGGGGATCTGTGCTTTCGCAGAGACGGAACATCTCACGGCGCTCAGCCTCGGCAGAGCCTCTTTCTGAAAAGGCGAACGGTCGGATCCTTCTCCCACGAGGAAGGGCCCAGCCCTGAAAGCTCTTGCTGCTCTTCACCGTCCCTTGGCACCCTACCTACAGGCACAACAGCACTGGGGATCTGTGCTTTCCCAGAGATGGAACATCTCACGGCGCTCAGCCTCGGCAAGTCTCTTTCAGAAAAAGGCGAACGGTCGGATCCTTCTCCCACGAGGAAGGGCCCAGCCCTGAAAGCTCTTGCTGCTCTTCACCGTCCCTTGGCACCCTACCTACAGGCACAACAGCACTGGGGATCTGTGCTTTCCCAGAGACGGAACATCTCACGGCGCTCAGCCTCGGCAGAGCCTCTTTCTGAAAAGGCGAACGGTCGGATCCTTCTCCCACGAGGAAGGGCCCAGCCCTGAAAGCTCTTGCTGCTCTTCACCGTCCCTTGGCACCCTACCTACAGGCACAACAGCACTGGGGATCTGTGCTTTCCCAGAGACGGAACATCTCACGGCGCTCAGCCTCGGCAGAGCCTCTTTCTGAAAAGGCGAACGGTCGGATCCTTCTCCCACGAGGAAGGGCCCAGCCCTGAAAGCTCTTGCTGCTCTTCAACGTCCCTTGGCACCCTACCTACAGGCACAACAGCACTGGGGATCTGTGCTTTCCCAGACACGGAACATCTCACGGCGCTCAGCCTCGGCAGAGACTCTTTCTGAAAAGGCGAACGGTCGGATCCTTCTCCCACGAGGAAGGGCCCAGCCCTGAAAGCTCTTGCTGCTCTTCACCGTCCCTTGGCACCCTACCTACAGGCACAACAGCACTGGGGATCTGTGCTTTCCCAGAGACGGAACATCTCACGGCGCTCAGCCTCGGCAGAGCCTCTTTCTGAAAAGGCGAACGGTCGGATCCTTCTCCCACGAGGAAGGGCCCAGCCCTGAAAGCTCTTGCTGCTCTTCACCGTCCCTTGGCACCCTACCTACAGGCACAACAGCACTGGGGATCTGTGCTTTCCCAGACACGGAACATCTCACGGCTCTCAGCCTCGGCAGAGACTCTTTCTGAAAAGGCGAACGGTCGGATCCTTCTCCCACGAGGAAGGGCCCAGCCCTGAAAGCTCTTGCTGCTCTTCACCGTCCCTTGGCACCCTACCTACAGGCACAACAGCACTGGGGATCTGTGCTTTCGCAGAGACGGAACATCTCACGGCGCTCAGCCTCGGCAGAGACTCTTTCTGAAAAGGCGAACGGTCGGATCCTTCTCCCACGAGGAAGGGCCCAGCCCTGAAAGCTCTTGCTGCTCTTCACCGTCCCTTGGCACCCTACCTACAGGCACAACAGCACTGGGGATCTGTGCTTTCCCAGAGACGGAACATCTCACGGCGCTCAGCCTCGGCAGAGCCTCTTTCTGAAAAGGCGAACGGTCGGATCCTTCTCCCACGAGGAAGGGCCCAGCCCTGAAAGCTCTTGCTGCTCTTCACCGTCCCTTGGCACCCTACCTACAGGCACAACAGCACTGGGGATCTGTGCTTTCCCAGACACGGAACATCTCACGGCTCTCAGCCTCGGCAGAGACTCTTTCTGAAAAGGCGAACGGTCGGATCCTTCTCCCACGAGGAAGGGCCCAGCCCTGAAAGCTCTTGCTGCTCTTCACCGTCCCTTGGCACCCTACCTACAGGCACAACAGCACTGGGGATCTGTGCTTTCCCAGAGATGGAACATCTCACGGCGCTCAGCCTCGGCAAGTCTCTTTCAGAAAAAGGCGAACGGTCGGATCCTTCTCCCACGAGGAAGGGCCCAGCCCTGAAAGCTCTTGCTGCTCTTCACCGTCCCTTGGCACCCTACCTACAGGCACAACAGCACTGGGGATCTGTGCTTTCCCAGAGACGGAACATCTCACGGCTCTCAGCCTCGGCAGAGCCTCTTTCTGAAAAGGCGAACGGTCGGATCCTTCTCCCACGAGGAAGGGCCCAGCCCTGAAAGCTCTTGCTGCTCTTCACCGTCCCTTGGCACCCTACCTACAGGCACAACAGCACTGGGGATCTGTGCTTTCCCAGAGACGGAACATCTCACGGCGCTCAGCCTCGGCAGAGCCTCTTTCTGAAAAGGCGAACGGTCGGATCCTTCTCCCACGAGGAAGGGCCCAGCCCTGAAAGCTCTTGCTGCTCTTCACCGTCCCTTGGCACCCTACCTACAGGCACAACAGCACTGGGGATCTGTGCTTTCCCAGAGACGGAACATCTCACGGCGCTCAGCCTCGGCTGAGCCTCTTTCTGAAAAGGCGAACGGTCGGATCCTTCTCCCACGAGGAAGGGCCCAGCCCTGAAAGCTCTTGCTGCTCTTCAACGTCCCTTGGCACCCTGCCTACAGGCACAACAGCACTGGGGATCTGTGCTTTCGCAGAGACGGAACATCTCACGGCTCTCAGCCTCGGCAGAGCCTCTTTCTGAAAAGGCGAACGGTCGGATCCTTCTCCCCCGAGGAAGGGCCCAGCCCTGAAAGCTCTTGTTGCTCTTCACCGTCCCTTGGCACCCTACCTACAGGCACAACAGCACTGGGGATCTGTGCTTTCCCAGACACGGAACATCTCACGGCGCTCAGCCTCGGCAGAGCCTCTTTCTGAAAAGGCGAACGGTCGGATCCTTCTCCCACGAGGAAGGGCCCAGCCCTGAAAGCTCTTGCTGCTCTTCACCGTCCCTTGGCACCCTACCTACAGGCACAACAGCACTGGGGATCTGTGCTTTCCCAGAGATGGAATATCTCACGGCGCTCAGCCTCGGCAAGTCTCTTTCAGAAAAAGGCGAACGGTCGGATCCTTCTCCCACGAGGAAGGGCCCAGCCCTGAAAGCTCTTGCTGCTCTTCACCGTCCCTTGGCACCCTACCTACAGGCACAACAGCACTGGGGATCTGTGCTTTCCCAGAGACGGAACATCTCACGGCGCTCAGCCTCGGCAGAGCCTCTTTCTGAAAAGGCGAACGGTCGGATCCTTCTCCCACGAGGAAGGGCCCAGCCCTGAAAGCTCTTGTTGCTCTTCACCGTCCCTTGGCACCCTACCTACAGGCACAACAGCACTGGGGATCTGTGCTTTCCCAGAGACGGAACATCTCACGGCGCTCAGCCTCGGCAGAGCCTCTTTCTGAAAAGGCGAACGGTCGGATCCTTCTCCCACGAGGAAGGGCCCAGCCCTGAAAGCTCTTGCTGCTCTTCACCGTCCCTTGGCACCCTACCTACAGGCACAACAGCACTGGGGATCTGTGCTTTCCCAGAGACGGAACATCTCACGGCGCTCAGCCTCGGCAGAGCCTCTTTCTGAAAAGGCGAACGGTCGGATCCTTCTCCCACGAGGAAGGGCCCAGCCCTGAAAGCTCTTGCTGCTCTTCACCGTCCCTTGGCACCCTACCTACAGGCACAACAGCACTGGGGATCTGTGCTTTCCCAGACACGGAACATCTCACGGCGCTCAGCCTCGGCAGAGCCTCTTTCTGAAAAGGCGAACGGTCGGATCCTTCTCCCACGAGGAAGGGCCCAGCCCTGAAAGCTCTTGCTGCTCTTCACCGTCCCTTGGCACCCTACCTACAGGCACAACAGCACTGGGGATCTGTGCTTTCCCAGACACGGAACATCTCACGGCTCTCAGCCTCGGCAGAGCCTCTTTCTGAAAAGGCGAACGGTCGGATCCTTCTCCCACGAGGAAGGGCCCAGCCCTGAAAGCTCTTGTTGCTCTTCACCGTCCCTTGGCACCCTACCTACAGGCACAACAGCACTGGGGATCTGTGCTTTCCCAGAGACGGAACATCTCACGGCGCTCAGCCTCGGCAGAGCCTCTTTCTGAAAAGGCGAACGGTCGGATCCTTCTCCCACGAGGAAGGGCCCAGCCCTGAAAGCTCTTGCTGCTCTTCACCGTCCCTTGGCACCCTACCTACAGGCACAACAGCACTGGGGATCTGTGCTTTCGCAGAGACGGAACATCTCACGGCGCTCAGCCTCGGCAGAGCCTCTTTCTGAAAAGGCGAACGGTCGGATCCTTCTCCCACGAGGAAGGGCCCAGCCCTGAAAGCTCTTGCTGCTCTTCACCGTCCCTTGGCACCCTACCTACAGGCACAACAGCACTGGGGATCTGTGCTTTCCCAGAGATGGAACATCTCACGGCGCTCAGCCTCGGCAAGTCTCTTTCAGAAAAAGGCGAATGGTCGGATCCTTCTCCCACGAGGAAGGGCCCAGCCCTGAAAGCTCTTGTTGCTCTTCACCGTCCCTTGGCACCCTACCTACAGGCACAACAGCACTGGGGATCTGTGCTTTCCCAGAGACGGAACATCTCACGGCGCTCAGCCTCGGCAGAGCCTCTTTCTGAAAAGGCGAACGGTCGGATCCTTCTCCCACGAGGAAGGGCCCAGCCCTGAAAGCTCTTGCTGCTCTTCAACGTCCCTTGGCACCCTACCTACAGGCACAACAGCACTGGGGATCTGTGCTTTCCCAGAGACGGAACATCTCACGGCGCTCAGCCTCGGCAGAGCCTCTTTCTGAAAAGGCGAACGGTCGGATCCTTCTCCCACGAGGAAGGGCCCAGCCCTGAAAGCTCTTGCTGCTCTTCAACGTCCCTTGGCACCCTACCTACAGGCACAACAGCACTGGGGATCTGTGCTTTCCCAGAGACGGAACATCTCACGGCGCTCAGCCTCGGCAGAGCCTCTTTCTGAAAAGGCGAACGGTCGGATCCTTCTCCCACGAGGAAGGGCCCAGCCCTGAAAGCTCTTGCTGCTCTTCACCGTCCCTTGGCACCCTACCTACAGGCACAACAGCACTGGGGATCTGTGCTTTCCCAGACACGGAACATCTCACGGCTCTCAGCCTCGGCAGAGACTCTTTCTGAAAAGGCGAACGGTGGGATCCTTCTCCCACGAGGAAGGGCCCAGCCCTGAAAGCTCTTGTTGCTCTTCACCGTCCCTTGGCACCCTACCTACAGGCACAACAGCACTGGGGATCTGTGCTTTCCCAGACACGGAACATCTCACGGCGCTCAGCCTCGGCAGAGCCTCTTTCTGAAAAGGCGAACGGTCGGATCCTTCTCCCACGAGGAAGGGCCCAGCCCTGAAAGCTCTTGCTGCTCTTCACCGTCCCTTGGCACCCTACCTACAGGCACAACAGCACTGGGGATCTGTGCTTTCCCAGAGATGGAACATCTCACGGCGCTCAGCCTCGGCAAGTCTCTTTCAGAAAAAGGCGAACGGTCGGATCCTTCTCCCACGAGGAAGGGCCCAGCCCTGAAAGCTCTTGTTGCTCTTCACCGTCCCTTGGCACCCTACCTACAGGCACAACAGCACTGGGGATCTGTGCTTTCCCAGACACAGAACATCTCATGGCGCTCCGCCTCGGCAGAGCCTCTTTCGAAAAGGCGAACGGTCGGATCCTTCTCCCACGAGGAAGGGCCCAGCCCTGAAAGCTCTTGCTGCTCTTCACCATCCCTTGGCACCCTACCTACAGGCACAACAGCACTGGGGATCTGTGCTTTCCCAGAGACGGAACATCTCACGGCGCTCAGCCTCGGCAGAGCCTCTTTCTGAAAAGGCGAACGGTCGGATCCTTCTCCCACGAGGAAGGGCCCAGCCCTGAAAGCTCTTGCTGCTCTTCACCGTCCCTTGGCACCCTACCTACAGGCACAACAGCACTGGGGATCTGTGCTTTCCCAGAGACGGAACATCTCACGGCGCTCAGCCTCGGCAGAGCCTCTTTCTGAAAAGGCGAACGGTCGGATCCTTCTCCCACGAGGAAGGGCCCAGCCCTGAAAGCTCTTGCTGCTCTTCACCGTCCCTTGGCACCCTACCTACAGGCACAACAGCACTGGGGATCTGTGCTTTCCCAGACACGGAACATCTCACGGCGCTCAGCCTCGGCAAGTCTCTTTCAGAAAAAGGCGAACGGTCGGATCCTTCTCCCACGAGGAAGGGCCCAGCCCTGAAAGCTCTTGCTGCTCTTCACCGTCCCTTGGCACCCTACCTACAGGCACAACAGCACTGGGGATCTGTGCTTTCCCAGAGACGGAACATCTCACGGCGCTCAGCCTCGGCAGAGCCTCTTTCTGAAAAGGCGAACGGTCGGATCCTTCTCCCACGAGGAAGGGCCCAGCCCTGAAAGCTCTTGCTGCTCTTCACCGTCCCTTGGCACCCTACCTACAGGCACAACAGCACTGGGGATCTGTGCTTTCCCAGAGACGGAACATCTCACGGCGCTCAGCCTCGGCAGAGCCTCTTTCTGAAAAGGCGAACGGTCGGATCCTTCTCCCACGAGGAAGGGCCCAGCCCTGAAAGCTCTTGCTGCTCTTCACCGTCCCTTGGCGCCCTACGTACAGGCACAACAGCACTGGGGATCTGTGCTTTCCCAGAGACAGAACATCTCACGGCGCTCCGCCTCGGCAAGCCTCTTTCTGAAAAGGCGAACGGTCGGATCCTTCTCCCACGAGGAAGGGCCCAGCCCTGAAAGCTCTTGCTGCTCTTCACCGTCCCTTGGCACCCTACCTACAGGCACAACAGCACTGGGGATCTGTGCTTTCCCAGACACGGAACATCTCATGGCGCTCCGCCTCGGCAAGTCTCTTTCTGAAAAGGCGAACGGTCGGATCCTTCTCCCACGAGTAAGGGCCCAGCCCTGAAAGCTCTTGCTGCTCTTCACCGTCCCTTGGCACCCTACCTACAGGCACAACAGCACTGGGGATCTGTGCTTTCCCAGAGACGGAACATCTCACGGCGCTCAGCCTCGGCAGAGCCTCTTTCTGAAAAGGCGAACGGTCGGATCCTTCTCCCACGAGGAAGGGCCCAGCCCTGAAAGCTCTTGCTGCTCTTCACCGTCCCTTGGCACCCTACCTACAGGCACAACAGCACTGGGGATCTGTGCTTTCCCAGACACGGAACATCTCATGGCGCTCAGCCTCGGCAAGTCTCTTTCAGAAAAAGGCGAACGGTCGGATCCTTCTCCCACGAGGAAGGGCCCAGCCCTGAAAGCTCTTGCTGCTCTTCACCGTCCCTTGGCACCCTACCTACAGGCACAACAGCACTGGGGATCTGTGCTTTCCCAGACACGGAACATCTCACAGCGCTCAGCCTCGGCAGAGCCTCTTTCTGAAAAGGCGAACGGTGGGATCATTCTCCCACGAGGAAGGGCCCAGCCCTGAAAGCTCTTGTTGCTCTTCACCGTCCCTTGGCACCCTACGTACAGGCACAACAGCACTGGGGATCTGTGCTTTCCCAGAGACGGAACATCTCACGGCGCTCAGCCTCGGCAGAGCCTCTTTCTGAAAAGGCGAACGGTCGGATCCTTCTCCCACGAGGAAGGGCCCAGCCCTGAAAGCTCTTGCTGCTCTTCACCGTCCCTTGGCACCCTACCTACAGGCACAACAGCACTGGGGATCTGTGCTTTCCCAGAGACGGAACATCTCACGGCGCTCAGCCTCGGCAGAGCCTCTTTCTGAAAAGGCGAACGGTCGGATCCTTCTCCCACGAGGAAGGGCCCAGCCCTGAAAGCTCTTGCTGCTCTTCACCGTCCCTTGGCACCCTACCTACAGGCACAACAGCACTGGGGATCTGTGCTTTCCCAGACACGGAACATCTCACGGCGCTCAGCCTCGGCAAGTCTCTTTCAGAAAAAGGCGAACGGTCGGATCCTTCTCCCACGAGGAAGGGCCCAGCCCTGAAAGCTCTTGCTGCTCTTCACCGTCCCTTGGCACCCTACCTACAGGCACAACAGCACTGGGGATCTGTGCTTTCCCAGAGACGGAACATCTCACGGCGCTCAGCCTCGGCAGAGCCTCTTTCTGAAAAGGCGAACGGTCGGATCCTTCTCCCACGAGGAAGGGCCCAGCCCTGAAAGCTCTTGCTGCTCTTCACCGTCCCTTGGCACCCTACCTACAGGCACAACAGCACTGGGGATCTGTGCTTTCCCAGAGACGGAACATCTCACGGCGCTCAGCCTCGGCAGAGCCTCTTTCTGAAAAGGCGAACGGTCGGATCCTTCTCCCACGAGGAAGGGCCCAGCCCTGAAAGCTCTTGCTGCTCTTCACCGTCCCTTGGCGCCCTACGTACAGGCACAACAGCACTGGGGATCTGTGCTTTCCCAGAGACAGAACATCTCACGGCGCTCCGCCTCGGCAAGCCTCTTTCTGAAAAGGCGAACGGTCGGATCCTTCTCCCACGAGGAAGGGCCCAGCCCTGAAAGCTCTTGCTGCTCTTCACCGTCCCTTGGCACCCTACCTACAGGCACAACAGCACTGGGGATCTGTGCTTTCCCAGACACGGAACATCTCATGGCGCTCCGCCTCGGCAAGTCTCTTTCTGAAAAGGCGAACGGTCGGATCCTTCTCCCACGAGTAAGGGCCCAGCCCTGAAAGCTCTTGCTGCTCTTCACCATCCCTTGGCACCCTACCTACAGGCACAACAGCACTGGGGATCTGTGCTTTCCCAGAGACGGAACATCTCACGGCGCTCAGCCTCGGCAGAGCCTCTTTCTGAAAAGGCGAACGGTCGGATCCTTCTCCCACGAGGAAGGGCCCAGCCCTGAAAGCTCTTGCTGCTCTTCACCGTCCCTTGGCACCCTACCTACAGGCACAACAGCACTGGGGATCTGTGCTTTCCCAGACACGGAACATCTCACGGCGCTCAGCCTCGGCAAGTCTCTTTCAGAAAAAGGCGAACGGTCGGATCCTTCTCCCACGAGGAAGGGCCCAGCCCTGAAAGCTCTTGCTGCTCTTCACCGTCCCTTGGCACCCTACCTACAGGCACAACAGCACTGGGGATCTGTGCTTTCCCAGACACGGAACATCTCATGGCGCTCAGCCTCGGCAAGTCTCTTTCTGAAAAGGCGAACGGTCGGATCCTTCTCCCACGAGTAAGGGCCCAGCCCTGAAAGCTCTTGCTGCTCTTCACCGTCCCTTGGCACCCTACCTACAGGCACAACAGCACTGGGGATCTGTGCTTTCCCAGACACGGAACATCTCACGGCGCTCAGTCTCGGCAGAGCCTCTTTCTGAAAAGGCAAACGGTCGGATCCTTCTCCCACGAGGAAGGGCCCAGCCCTGAAAGCTCTTGCTGCTCTTCACCGTCCCTTGGCACCCTACCTACAGGCACAACAGCACTGGGGATCTGTGCTTTCCCAGACACGGAACATCTCATGGCGCTCCGCCTCGGCAAGTCTCTTTCTGAAAAGGCGAACGGTCGGATCCTTCTCCCACGAGTAAGGGCCCAGCCCTGAAAGCTCTTGCTGCTCTTCACCGTCCCTTGGCACCCTACCTACAGGCACAACAGCACTGGGGATCTGTGCTTTCCCAGAGACGGAACATCTCACGGCGCTCAGCCTCGGCAGAGCCTCTTTCTGAAAAGGCGAACGGTCGGATCCTTCTCCCACGAGGAAGGGCCCAGCCCTGAAAGCTCTTGCTGCTCTTCACCGTCCCTTGGCACCCTACCTACAGGCACAACAGCACTGGGGATCTGTGCTTTCCCAGAGACGGAACATCTCACGGCGCTCCGCCTCGGCAAGTCTCTTTCAGAAAAAGGCGAACGGTCGGATCCTTCTCCCACGAGGAAGGGCCCAGCCCTGAAAGCTCTTGCTGCTCTTCACCGTCCCTTGGCACCCTACCTACAGGCACAACAGCACTGGGGATCTGTGCTTTCCCAGACACGGAACATCTCATGGCGCTCAGCCTCGGCAAGTCTCTTTCTGAAAAGGCGAACGGTCGGATCCTTCTCCCACGAGTAAGGGCCCAGCCCTGAAAGCTCTTGCTGCTCTTCACCGTCCCTTGGCACCCTACCTACAGGCACAACAGCACTGGGGATCTGTGCTTTCCCAGACACGGAACATCTCACGGCGCTCAGCCTCGGCAGAGCCTCTTTCTGAAAAGGCAAACGGTCGGATCCTTCTCCCACGAGGAAGGGCCCAGCCCTGAAAGCTCTTGCTGCTCTTCACCGTCCCTTGGCACCCTACCTACTGGCACAACAGCACTGGGGATCTGTGCTTTCCCAGAGACGGAACATCTCACGGCGCTCAGCCTCGGCAGAGCCTCTTTCTGAAAAGGCGAACGGTCGGATCCTTCTCCCCCGAGGAAGGGCCCAGCCCTGAAAGCTCTTGCTGCTCTTCACCGTCCCTTGGCACCCTACGTACAGGAACAACAGCACTGGGGATCTGTGCTTTCCCAGAGACGGAACATCTCACGGTGCTCAGCCTCGGCTGAGCCTCTTTCTGAAAAGGCGAACGGTCGGATCCTTCTCCCACGAGGAAGGGCCCAGCCCTGAAAGCTCTTGCTGCTCTTCACCGTCCCTTGGCACCCTACCTACAGGCACAACAGCACTGGGGATCTGTGCTTTCCCAGACACAGAACATCTCACGGCGCTCCGCCTCGGCAGAGCCTCTTTCGAAAAGGCGAACGGTCGGATCCTTCTCCCACGAGGAAGGGCCCAGCCCTGAAAGCTCTTGCTGCTCTTCACCATCCCTTGGCACCCTACCTACAGGCACAACAGCACTGGGGATCTGTGCTTTCCCAGACACGGAACATCTCACGGCGCTCAGCCTCGGCAGAGCCTCTTTCTGAAAAGGCGAACGGTCGGATCCTTCTCCCACGAGGAAGGGCCCAGCCCTGAAAGCTCTTGCTGCTCTTCACCGTCCCTTGGCACCCTACCTACAGGCACAACAGCACTGGGGATCTGTGCTTTCCCAGACACGGAACATCTCACGGCGCTCAGCCTCGGCAGAGCCTCTTTCTGAAAAGGCGAACGGTCGGATCCTTCTCCCACGAGGAAGGGCCCAGCCCTGAAAGCTCTTGCTGCTCTTCACCGTCCCTTGGCACCCTACCTACAGGCACAACAGCACTGGGGATCTGTGCTTTCCCAGACACGGAACATCTCACGGCGCTCAGCCTCGGCAAGTCTCTTTCAGAAAAAGGCGAACGGTCGGATCCTTCTCCCACGAGGAAGGGCCCAGCCCTGAAAGCTCTTGCTGCTCTTCAACGTCCCTTGGCACCCTACCTACAGGCACAACAGCACTGGGGATCTGTGCTTTCCCAGAGACGGAACATCTCACGGCGCTCAGCCTCGGCAGAGCCTCTTTCTGAAAAGGCGAACGGTCGGATCCTTCTCCCACGAGGAAGGGCCCAGCCCTGAAAGCTCTTGCTGCTCTTCACCGTCCCTTGGCACCCTACCTACAGGCACAACAGCACTGGGGATCTGTGCTTTCCCAGAGACGGAACATCTCACGGCGCTCCGCCTCGGCAAGCCTCTTTCTGAAAAGGCGAACGGTCGGATCCTTCTCCCACGAGGAAGGGCCCAGCCCTGAAAGCTCTTGCTGCTCTTCACCGTCCCTTGGCACCCTACCTACAGGCACAACAGCACTGGGGATCTGTGCTTTCCCAGACACGGAACATCTCACGGCGCTCAGTCTCGGCAGAGCCTCTTTCTGAAAAGGCAAACGGTCGGATCCTTCTCCCACGAGGAAGGGCCCAGCCCTGAAAGCTCTTGCTGCTCTTCACCGTCCCTTGGCACCCTACCTACTGGCACAACAGCACTGGGGATCTGTGCTTTCCCAGAGACGGAACATCTCACGGCGCTCAGCCTCGGCAGAGCCTCTTTCTGAAAAGGCGAACGGTCGGATCCTTCTCCCCCGAGGAAGGGCCCAGCCCTGAAAGCTCTTGCTGCTCTTCACCGTCCCTTGGCACCCTACGTACAGGAACAACAGCACTGGGGATCTGTGCTTTCCCAGAGACGGAACATCTCACGGTGCTCAGCCTCGGCTGAGCCTCTTTCTGAAAAGGCGAACGGTCGGATCCTTCTCCCACGAGGAAGGGCCCAGCCCTGAAAGCTCTTGCTGCTCTTCACCGTCCCTTGGCACCCTACCTACAGGCACAACAGCACTGGGGATCTGTGCTTTCCCAGACACAGAACATCTCACGGCGCTCCGCCTCGGCAGAGCCTCTTTCGAAAAGGCGAACGGTCGGATCCTTCTCCCACGAGGAAGGGCCCAGCCCTGAAAGCTCTTGCTGCTCTTCACCATCCCTTGGCACCCTACCTACAGGCACAACAGCACTGGGGATCTGTGCTTTCCCAGACACGGAACATCTCACGGCGCTCAGCCTCGGCAGAGCCTCTTTCTGAAAAGGCGAACGGTCGGATCCTTCTCCCACGAGGAAGGGCCCAGCCCTGAAAGCTCTTGCTGCTCTTCACCGTCCCTTGGCACCCTACCTACAGGCACAACAGTACTGGGGATCTGTGCTTTCCCAGAGACGGAACATCTCACGGCGCTCAGCCTCGGCAGAGCCTCTTTCTGAAAAGGCGAACGGTCGGATCCTTCTCCCACGAGGAAGGGCCCAGCCCTGAAAGCTCTTGCTGCTCTTCACCGTCCCTTGGCACCCTACCTACAGGCACAACAGCACTGGGGATCTGTGCTTTCCCAGACACGGAACATCTCACGGCGCTCAGCCTCGGCAAGTCTCTTTCAGAAAAAGGCGAACGGTCGGATCCTTCTCCCACGAGGAAGGGCCCAGCCCTGAAAGCTCTTGCTGCTCTTCACCGTCCCTTGGCACCCTACCTACAGGCACAACAGCACTGGGGATCTGTGCTTTCCCAGAGACGGAACATCTCACGGCGCTCAGCCTCGGCAGAGCCTCTTTCTGAAAAGGCGAACGGTCGGATCCTTCTCCCACGAGGAAGGGCCCAGCCCTGAAAGCTCTTGCTGCTCTTCACCGTCCCTTGGCGCCCTACGTACAGGCACAACAGCACTGGGGATCTGTGCTTTCCCAGAGACAGAACATCTCACGGCGCTCCGCCTCGGCAAGCCTCTTTCTGAAAAGGCGAACGGTGGGATCCTTCTCCCACGAGGAAGGGCCCAGCCCTGAAAGCTCTTGCTGCTCTTCACCGTCCCTTGGCACCCTACCTACAGGCACAACAGCACTGGGGATCTGTGCTTTCCCAGACACGGAACATCTCATGGCGCTCCGCCTCGGCAAGTCTCTTTCTGAAAAGGCGAACGGTCGGATCCTTCTCCCACGAGGAAGGGCCCAGCCCTGAAAGCTCTTGCTGCTCTTCACCGTCCCTTGGCACCCTACCTACAGGCACAACAGCACTGGGGATCTGTGCTTTCCCAGAGACGGAACATCTCACGGCCCTCAGCCTCGGCAGAGCCTCTTTCTGAAAAGGCGAACGGTCGGATCCTTCTCCCACGAGGAAGGGCCCAGCCCTGAAAGCTCTTGCTGCTCTTCACCGTCCCTTGGCACCCTACCTACAGGCACAACAGCACTGGGGATCTGTGCTTTCCCAGACACGGAACATCTCACGGCGCTCAGCCTCGGCAAGTCTCTTTCAGAAAAAGGCGAACGGTCGGATCCTTCTCCCACGAGGAAGGGCCCAGCCCTGAAAGCTCTTGCTGCTCTTCACCGTCCCTTGGCACCCTACCTACAGGCACAACAGCACTGGGGATCTGTGCTTTCCCAGACACGGAACATCTCACGGCGCTCAGTCTCGGCAGAGCCTCTTTCTGAAAAGGCGAACGGTCGGATCCTTCTCCCACGAGGAAGGGCCCAGCCCTGAAAGCTCTTGCTGCTCTTCACCGTCCCTTGGCACCCTACCTACAGGCACAACAGCACTGGGGATCTGTGCTTTCCCAGACACGGAACATCTCACGGCTCTCAGCCTCGGCAGAGACTCTTTCTGAAAAGGCGAACGGTCGGATCCTTCTCCCACGAGGAAGGGCCCAGCCCTGAAAGCTCTTGTTGCTCTTCACCGTCCCTTGGCACCCTACCTACAGGCACAACAGCACTGGGGATCTGTGCTTTCCCAGAGACGGAACATCTCACGGCGCTCAGCCTCGGCAGAGCCTCTTTCTGAAAAGGCGAACGGTCGGATCCTTCTCCCACGAGGAAGGGCCCAGCCCTGAAAGCTCTTGCTGCTCTTCACCGTCCCTTGGCGCCCTACGTACAGGCACAACAGCACTGGGGATCTGTGCTTTCCCAGAGACGGAACATCTCACGGCGCTCAGCCTCGGCAGAGCCTCTTTCTGAAAAGGCGAACGGTCGGATCCTTCTCCCACGAGGAAGGGCCCAGCCCTGAAAGCTCTTGCTGCTCTTCACCGTCCCTTGGCACCCTACCTACAGGCACAACAGCACTGGGGATCTGTGCTTTCCCAGAGATGGAACATCTCACGGCGCTCAGCCTCGGCAAGTCTCTTTCAGAAAAAGGCGAACGGTCGGATCCTTCTCCCACGAGGAAGGGCCCAGCCCTGAAAGCTCTTGCTGCTCTTCACCGTCCCTTGGCACCCTACCTACAGGCACAACAGCACTGGGGATCTGTGCTTTCCCAGACACGGAACATCTCACGGCGCTCAGCCTCGGCAGAGCCTCTTTCTGAAAAGGCGAACGGTCGGATCCTTCTCCCACGAGGAAGGGCCCAGCCCTGAAAGCTCTTGCTGCTCTTCACCGTCCCTTGGCACCCTACCTACAGGCACAACAGCACTGGGGATCTGTGCTTTCCCAGACACGGAACATCTCACGGCGCTCAGCCTCGGCAAGTCTCTTTCAGAAAAAGGCGAACGGTCGGATCCTTCTCCCACGAGGAAGGGCCCAGCCCTGAAAGCTCTTGCTGCTCTTCAACGTCCCTTGGCACCCTACCTACAGGCACAACAGCACTGGGGATCTGTGCTTTCCCAGAGACGGAACATCTCACGGCGCTCAGCCTCGGCAGAGCCTCTTTCTGAAAAGGCGAACGGTCGGATCCTTCTCCCACGAGGAAGGGCCCAGCCCTGAAAGCTCTTGCTGCTCTTCACCGTCCCTTGGCACCCTACCTACAGGCACAACAGCACTGGGGATCTGTGCTTTCCCAGAGACGGAACATCTCACGGCGCTCCGCCTCGGCAAGCCTCTTTCTGAAAAGGCGAACGGTCGGATCCTTCTCCCACGAGGAAGGGCCCAGCCCTGAAAGCTCTTGCTGCTCTTCACCGTCCCTTGGCACCCTACCTACAGGCACAACAGCACTGGGGATCTGTGCTTTCCCAGACACGGAACATCTCACGGCGCTCAGTCTCGGCAGAGCCTCTTTCTGAAAAGGCAAACGGTCGGATCCTTCTCCCACGAGGAAGGGCCCAGCCCTGAAAGCTCTTGCTGCTCTTCACCGTCCCTTGGCACCCTACCTACTGGCACAACAGCACTGGGGATCTGTGCTTTCCCAGAGACGGAACATCTCACGGCGCTCAGCCTCGGCAGAGCCTCTTTCTGAAAAGGCGAACGGTCGGATCCTTCTCCCCCGAGGAAGGGCCCAGCCCTGAAAGCTCTTGCTGCTCTTCACCGTCCCTTGGCACCCTACGTACAGGAACAACAGCACTGGGGATCTGTGCTTTCCCAGAGACGGAACATCTCACGGTGCTCAGCCTCGGCTGAGCCTCTTTCTGAAAAGGCGAACGGTCGGATCCTTCTCCCACGAGGAAGGGCCCAGCCCTGAAAGCTCTTGCTGCTCTTCACCGTCCCTTGGCACCCTACCTACAGGCACAACAGCACTGGGGATCTGTGCTTTCCCAGACACAGAACATCTCACGGCGCTCCGCCTCGGCAGAGCCTCTTTCGAAAAGGCGAACGGTCGGATCCTTCTCCCACGAGGAAGGGCCCAGCCCTGAAAGCTCTTGCTGCTCTTCACCATCCCTTGGCACCCTACCTACAGGCACAACAGCACTGGGGATCTGTGCTTTCCCAGACACGGAACATCTCACGGCGCTCAGCCTCGGCAGAGCCTCTTTCTGAAAAGGCGAACGGTCGGATCCTTCTCCCACGAGGAAGGGCCCAGCCCTGAAAGCTCTTGCTGCTCTTCACCGTCCCTTGGCACCCTACCTACAGGCACAACAGTACTGGGGATCTGTGCTTTCCCAGAGACGGAACATCTCACGGCGCTCAGCCTCGGCAGAGCCTCTTTCTGAAAAGGCGAACGGTCGGATCCTTCTCCCACGAGGAAGGGCCCAGCCCTGAAAGCTCTTGCTGCTCTTCACCGTCCCTTGGCACCCTACCTACAGGCACAACAGCACTGGGGATCTGTGCTTTCCCAGACACGGAACATCTCACGGCGCTCAGCCTCGGCAAGTCTCTTTCAGAAAAAGGCGAACGGTCGGATCCTTCTCCCACGAGGAAGGGCCCAGCCCTGAAAGCTCTTGCTGCTCTTCACCGTCCCTTGGCACCCTACCTACAGGCACAACAGCACTGGGGATCTGTGCTTTCCCAGAGACGGAACATCTCACGGCGCTCAGCCTCGGCAGAGCCTCTTTCTGAAAAGGCGAACGGTCGGATCCTTCTCCCACGAGGAAGGGCCCAGCCCTGAAAGCTCTTGCTGCTCTTCACCGTCCCTTGGCGCCCTACGTACAGGCACAACAGCACTGGGGATCTGTGCTTTCCCAGAGACAGAACATCTCACGGCGCTCCGCCTCGGCAAGCCTCTTTCTGAAAAGGCGAACGGTGGGATCCTTCTCCCACGAGGAAGGGCCCAGCCCTGAAAGCTCTTGCTGCTCTTCACCGTCCCTTGGCACCCTACCTACAGGCACAACAGCACTGGGGATCTGTGCTTTCCCAGACACGGAACATCTCATGGCGCTCCGCCTCGGCAAGTCTCTTTCTGAAAAGGCGAACGGTCGGATCCTTCTCCCACGAGGAAGGGCCCAGCCCTGAAAGCTCTTGCTGCTCTTCACCGTCCCTTGGCACCCTACCTACAGGCACAACAGCACTGGGGATCTGTGCTTTCCCAGAGACGGAACATCTCACGGCCCTCAGCCTCGGCAGAGCCTCTTTCTGAAAAGGCGAACGGTCGGATCCTTCTCCCACGAGGAAGGGCCCAGCCCTGAAAGCTCTTGCTGCTCTTCACCGTCCCTTGGCACCCTACCTACAGGCACAACAGCACTGGGGATCTGTGCTTTCCCAGACACGGAACATCTCACGGCGCTCAGCCTCGGCAAGTCTCTTTCAGAAAAAGGCGAACGGTCGGATCCTTCTCCCACGAGGAAGGGCCCAGCCCTGAAAGCTCTTGCTGCTCTTCACCGTCCCTTGGCACCCTACCTACAGGCACAACAGCACTGGGGATCTGTGCTTTCCCAGACACGGAACATCTCACGGCGCTCAGTCTCGGCAGAGCCTCTTTCTGAAAAGGCGAACGGTCGGATCCTTCTCCCACGAGGAAGGGCCCAGCCCTGAAAGCTCTTGCTGCTCTTCACCGTCCCTTGGCACCCTACCTACAGGCACAACAGCACTGGGGATCTGTGCTTTCCCAGACACGGAACATCTCACGGCTCTCAGCCTCGGCAGAGACTCTTTCTGAAAAGGCGAACGGTCGGATCCTTCTCCCACGAGGAAGGGCCCAGCCCTGAAAGCTCTTGTTGCTCTTCACCGTCCCTTGGCACCCTACCTACAGGCACAACAGCACTGGGGATCTGTGCTTTCCCAGAGACGGAACATCTCACGGCGCTCAGCCTCGGCAGAGCCTCTTTCTGAAAAGGCGAACGGTCGGATCCTTCTCCCACGAGGAAGGGCCCAGCCCTGAAAGCTCTTGCTGCTCTTCACCGTCCCTTGGCGCCCTACGTACAGGCACAACAGCACTGGGGATCTGTGCTTTCCCAGAGACGGAACATCTCACGGCGCTCAGCCTCGGCAGAGCCTCTTTCTGAAAAGGCGAACGGTCGGATCCTTCTCCCACGAGGAAGGGCCCAGCCCTGAAAGCTCTTGCTGCTCTTCACCGTCCCTTGGCACCCTACCTACAGGCACAACAGCACTGGGGATCTGTGCTTTCCCAGAGATGGAACATCTCACGGCGCTCAGCCTCGGCAAGTCTCTTTCAGAAAAAGGCGAACGGTCGGATCCTTCTCCCACGAGGAAGGGCCCAGCCCTGAAAGCTCTTGTTGCTCTTCACCATCCCTTGGCACCCTACCTACAGGCACAACAGCACTGGGGATCTGTGCTTTCGCAGAGACGGAACATCTCACGGCGCTCAGCCTCGGCAGAGCCTCTTTCTGAAAAGGCGAACGGTCGGATCCTTCTCCCACGAGGAAGGGCCCAGCCCTGAAAGCTCTTGCTGCTCTTCACCGTCCCTTGGCACCCTACGTACAGGCACAACAGCACTGGGGATCTGTGCTTTCCCAGAGACGGAACATCTCACGGTGCTCAGCCTCGGCTGAGCCTCTTTCTGAATAGGCGAACGGTCGGATCCTTCTCCCACGAGGAAGGGCCCAGCCCTGAAAGCTCTTGCTGCTCTTCACCGTCCCTTGGCACCCTACCTACAGGCACAACAGCACTGGGGATCTGTGCTTTCCCAGACACAGAACATCTCACGGCGCTCCGCCTCGGCAGAGCCTCTTTCGAAAAGGCGAACGGTCGGATCCTTCTCCCACGAGGAAGGGCCCAGCCCTGAAAGCTCTTGCTGCTCTTCACCATCCCTTGGCACCCTACCTACAGGCACAACAGCACTGGGGATCTGTGCTTTCCCAGACACGGAACATCTCATGGCGCTCAGCCTCGGCAGAGCCTCTTTCTGAAAAGGCGAACGGTCGGATCCTTCTCCCACGAGGAAGGGCCCAGCCCTGAAAGCTCTTGCTGCTCTTCACCGTCCCTTGGCACCCTACCTACAGGCACAACAGCACTGGGGATCTGTGCTTTCCCAGAGACGGAACATCTCACGGCGCTCAGCCTCGGCAGAGCCTCTTTCTGAAAAGGCGAACGGTCGGATCCTTCTCCCACGAGGAAGGGCCCAGCCCTGAAAGCTCTTGCTGCTCTTCACCGTCCCTTGGCACCCTACCTACAGGCACAACAGCACTGGGGATCTGTGCTTTCCCAGACACGGAACATCTCACGGCGCTCAGCCTCGGCAAGTCTCTTTCAGAAAAAGGCGAACGGTCGGATACTTCTCCCACGAGGAAGGGCCCAGCCCTGAAAGCTCTTGCTGCTCTTCACCGTCCCTTGGCACCCTACCTACAGGCACAACAGCACTGGGGATCTGTGCTTTCCCAGAGACGGAACATCTCACGGCGCTCAGCCTCGGCAGAGCCTCTTTCTGAAAAGGCGAACGGTCGGATCCTTCTCCCACGAGGAAGGGCCCAGCCCTGAAAGCTCTTGCTGCTCTTCACCGTCCCTTGGCGCCCTACGTACAGGCACAACAGCACTGGGGATCTGTGCTTTCCCAGAGACAGAACATCTCACGGCGCTCCGCCTCGGCAAGCCTCTTTCTGAAAAGGCGAACGGTCGGATCCTTCTCCCACGAGGAAGGGCCCAGCCCTGAAAGCTCTTGCTGCTCTTCACCGTCCCTTGGCACCCTACCTACAGGCACAACAGCACTGGGGATCTGTGCTTTCCCAGACACGGAACATCTCATGGCGCTCCGCCTCGGCAAGTCTCTTTCTGAAAAGGCGAACGGTCGGATCCTTCTCCCACGAGTAAGGGCCCAGCCCTGAAAGCTCTTGCTGCTCTTCACCGTCCCTTGGCACCCTACCTACAGGCACAACAGCACTGGGGATCTGTGCTTTCCCAGAGATGGAACATCTCACGGCGCTCAGCCTCGGCAAGTCTCTTTCAGAAAAAGGCGAACGGTCGGATCCTTCTCCCACGAGGAAGGGCCCAGCCCTGAAAGCTCTTGCTGCTCTTCACCGTCCCTTGGCACCCTACCTACAGGCACAACAGCACTGGGGATCTGTGCTTTCCCAGACACGGAACATCTCACGGCGCTCATCCATGGCAGAGCCTCTTTCTGAAAAGGCGAACGGTCGGATCCTTCTCCCACGAGGAAGGGCCCAGCCCTGAAAGCTCTTGCTGCTCTTCACCGTCCCTTGGCACCCTACCTACAGGCACAACAGCACTGGGGATCTGTGCTTTCGCAGAGACGGAACATCTCACGGCGCTCAGCCTCGGCAGAGCCTCTTTCTGAAAAGGCGAACGGTCGGATCCTTCTCCCACGAGGAAGGGCCCAGCCCTGAAAGCTCTTGCTGCTCTTCACCGTCCCTTGGCACCCTACCTACAGGCACAACAGCACTGGGGATCTGTGCTTTCCCAGAGACGGAACATCTCACGGCGCTCTAGCCTCGGCAGAGCCTCTTTCTGAAAAGGCGAACGGTCGGATCCTTCTCCCACGAGGAAGGGCCCAGCCCTGAAAGCTCTTGCTGCTCTTCACCGTCCCTTGGCACCCTACCTACAGGCACAACAGCACTGGGGATCTGTGCTTTCGCAGAGACGGAACATCTCACGGCTCTCAGCCTCGGCAGAGACTCTTTCTGAAAAGGCGAACGGTCGGATCCTTCTCCCACGAGGAAGGGCCCAGCCCTGAAAGCTCTTGTTGCTCTTCACCGTCCCTTGGCACCCTACCTACAGGCACAACAGCACTGGGGATCTGTGCTTTCCCAGAGACGGAACATCTCACGGCTCTCAGCCTCGGCAGAGACTCTTTCTGAAAAGGCGAACGGTCGGATCCTTCTCCCACGAGGAAGGGCCCAGCCCTGAAAGCTCTTGCTGCTCTTCACCGTCCCTTGGCACCCTACCTACAGGCACAACAGCACTGGGGATCTGTGCTTTCCCAGAGACGGAACATCTCACGGCGCTCCGCCTCGGCAAGCCTCTTTCTGAAAAGGCGAACGGTCGGATCCTTCTCCCACGAGGAAGGGCCCAGCCCTGAAAGCTCTTGCTGCTCTTCACCGTCCCTTGGCACCCTACCTACAGGCACAACAGCACTGGGGATCTGTGCTTTCCCAGAGACGGAACATCTCATGGCGCTCCGCCTCGGCAAGTCTCTTTCTGAAAAGGCGAACGGTCGGATCCTTCTCCCACGAGGAAGGGCCCAGCCCTGAAAGCTCTTGCTGCTCTTCAACGTCCCTTGGCACCCTACCTACAGGCACAACAGCACTGGGGATCTGTGCTTTCCCAGACACGGAACATCTCACGGCGCTCAGCCTCGGCAAGTCTCTTTCAGAAAAAGGCGAACGGTCGGATCCTTCTCCCACGAGGAAGGGCCCAGCCCTGAAAGCTCTTGCTGCTCTTCACCGTCCCTTGGCACCCTACCTACAGGCACAACAGCACTGGGGATCTGTGCTTTCCCAGAGACGGAACATCTCACGGCGCTCAGCCTCGGCAGAGCCTCTTTCTGAAAAGGCGAACGGTCGGATCCTTCTCCCACGAGGAAGGGCCCAGCCCTGAAAGCTCTTGCTGCTCTTCACCGTCCCTTGGCACCCTACCTACAGGCACAACAGCACTGGGGATCTGTGCTTTCGCAGAGACGGAACATCTCACGGCGCTCAGCCTCGGCAGAGCCTCTTTCTGAAAAGGCGAACGGTCGGATCCTTCTCCCACGAGGAAGGGCCCAGCCCTGAAAGCTCTTGCTGCTCTTCACCGTCCCTTGGCGCCCTACGTACAGGCACAACAGCACTGGGGATCTGTGCTTTCCCAGAGACAGAACATCTCACGGCGCTCCGCCTCGGCAAGCCTCTTTCTGAAAAGGCGAACGGTCGGATCCTTCTCCCACGAGGAAGGGCCCAGCCCTGAAAGCTCTTGCTGCTCTTCACCGTCCCTTGGCACCCTACCTACAGGCACAACAGCACTGGGGATCTGTGCTTTCCCAGACACGGAACATCTCATGGCGCTCCGCCTCGGCAAGTCTCTTTCTGAAAAGGCGAACGGTCGGATCCTTCTCCCACGAGGAAGGGCCCAGCCCTGAAAGCTCTTGCTGCTCTTCACCGTCCCTTGGCACCCTACCTACAGGCACAACAGCACTGGGGATCTGTGCTTTCCCAGAGACGGAACATCTCACGGCGCTCAGCCTCGGCAGAGCCTCTTTCTGAAAAGGCGAACGGTCGGATCCTTCTCCCACGAGGAAGGGCCCAGCCCTGAAAGCTCTTGCTGCTCTTCACCGTCCCTTGGCACCCTACCTACAGGCACAACAGCACTGGGGATCTGTGCTTTCCCAGAGACGGAACATCTCACGGCGCTCAGCCTCGGCAAGTCTCTTTCAGAAAAAGGCGAACGGTCGGATCCTTCTCCCACGAGGAAGGGCCCAGCCCTGAAAGCTCTTGCTGCTCTTCACCGTCCCTTGGCACCCTACCTACTGGCACAACAGCACTGGGGATCTGTGCTTTCCCAGACACGGAACATCTCACGGCGCTCAGCCTCGGTAGAGCTTCTTTCTGAAAAGGCGAACGGTCGGATCCTTCTCCCACGAGGAAGGGCCCAGCCCTGAAAGCTCTTGCTGCTCTTCACCGTCCCTTGGCACCCTACCTACAGGCACAACAGCACTGGGGATCTGTGCTTTCGCAGAGACGGAACATCTCACGGCGCTCAGCCTCGGCAGAGCCTCTTTCTGAAAAGGCGAACGGTCGGATCCTTCTCCCACGAGGAAGGGCCCAGCCCTGAAAGCTCTTGCTGCTCTTCACCGTCCCTTGGCACCCTACCTACAGGCACAACAGCACTGGGGATCTGTGCTTTCCCAGAGACGGAACATCTCACGGCGCTCAGCCTCGGCAGAGCCTCTTTCTGAAAAGGCGAACGGTCGGATCCTTCTCCCACGAGGAAGGGCCCAGCCCTGAAAGCTCTTGCTGCTCTTCACCGTCCCTTGGCACCCTACCTACAGGCACAACAGCACTGGGGATCTGTGCTTTCCCAGACACGGAACATCTCACGGCGCTCAGCCTCGGCAGAGCCTCTTTCTGAAAAGGCGAACGGTCGGATCCTTCTCCCACGAGGAAGGGCCCAGCCCTGAAAGCTCTTGCTGCTCTTCACCGTCCCTTGGCACCCTACCTACAGGCACAACAGCACTGGGGATCTGTGCTTTCGCAGAGACGGAACATCTCACGGCTCTCAGCCTCGGCAGAGCCTCTTTCTGAAAAGGCGAACGGTCGGATCCTTCTCCCACGAGGAAGGGCCCAGCCCTGAAAGCTCTTGTTGCTCTTCACCGTCCCTTGGCACCCTACCTACAGGCACAACAGCACTGGGGATCTGTGCTTTCCCAGAGACGGAACATCTCACGGCGCTCAGCCTCGGCAGAGCCTCTTTCTGAAAAGGCGAACGGTCGGATCCTTCTCCCACGAGGAAGGGCCCAGCCCTGAAAGCTCTTGCTGCTCTTCACCGTCCCTTGGCACCCTACCTACAGGCACAACAGCACTGGGGATCTGTGCTTTCCCAGAGACGGAACATCTCACGGCGCTCCGCCTCGGCAAGCCTCTTTCTGAATAGGCGAACGGTCGGATCCTTCTCCCACGAGGAAGGGCCCAGCCCTGAAAGCTCTTGCTGCTCTTCACCGTCCCTTGGCACCCTACCTACAGGCACAACAGCACTGGGGATCTGTGCTTTCCCAGACACGGAACATCTCACGGCGCTCAGCCTCGGCAAGTCTCTTTCTGAAAAGGCGAACGGTCGGATCCTTCTCCCACGAGGAAGGGCCCAGCCCTGAAAGCTCTTGCTGCTCTTCACCGTCCCTTGGCACCCTACCTACAGGCACAACAGCACTGGGGATCTGTGCTTTCCCAGAGACGGAACATCTCACGGCGCTCAGCCTCGGCAAGTCTCTTTCAGAAAAAGGCGAACGGTCGGATCCTTCTCCCACGAGGAAGGGCCCAGCCCTGAAAGCTCTTGCTGCTCTTCACCGTCCCTTGGCACCCTACCTACAGGCACAACAGCACTGGGGATCTGTGCTTTCCCAGAGACGGAACATCTCACGGCGCTCAGCCTCGGCAGAGCCTCTTTCTGAAAAGGTGAACGGTCGGATCCTTCTCCCCCGAGGAAGGGCCCAGCCCTGAAAGCTCTTGCTGCTCTTCACCGTCCCTTGGCACCCTACCTACAGGCACAACAGCACTGGGGATCTGTGCTTTCCCAGACACGGAACATCTCATGGCGCTCCGCCTCGGCAAGTCTCTTTCTGAAAAGGCGAACGGTTGGATCCTTCTCCCACGAGGAAGGGCCCAGCCCTGAAAGCTCTTGCTGCTCTTCACCGTCCCTTGGCACCCTACCTACAGGCACAACAGCACTGGGGATCTGTGCTTTCCCAGAGACGGAACATCTCACGGCGCTCAGCCTCGGCAGAGCCTCTTTCTGAAAAGGCGAACGGTCGGATCCTTCTCCCACGAGGAAGGGCCCAGCCCTGAAAGCTCTTGCTGCTCTTCACCGTCCCTTGGCACCCTACCTACAGGCACAACAGCACTGGGGATCTGTGCTTTCCCAGAGACGGAACATCTCACGGCGCTCAGCCTCGGCAGAGCCTCTTTCTGAATAGGCGAACGGTCGGATCCTTCTCCCACGAGGAAGGGCCCAGCCCTGAAATCTCTTGCTGCTCTTCACCGTCCCTTGACACCCTACCTACAGGCACAACAGCACTGGGGATCTGTGCTTTCCCAGAGACGGAACATCTCATGGCGCTCCGCCTCGGCAAGTCTCTTTCAGAAAAAGGCGAACGGTCGGATCCTTCTCCCCCGAGGAAGGGCCCAGCCCTGAAAGCTCTTGCTGCTCTTCACCGTCCCTTGGCACCCTACCTACAGGCACAACAGCACTGGGGATCTGTGCTTTCCCAGAGACGGAACATCTCACGGCGCTCAGTCTCGGCAGAGCCTCTTTCTGAAAAGGCAAACGGTCGGATCCTTCTCCCACGAGGAAGGGCCCAGCCCTGAAAGCTCTTGCTGCTCTTCACCGTCCCTTGGCACCCTACCTACAGGCACAACAGCACTGGGGATCTGTGCTTTCCCAGACACGGAACATCTCATGGCGCTCCGCCTCGGCAGAGCCTCTTTCGAAAAGGCGAACGGTCGGATCCTTCTCCCACGAGGAAGGGCCCAGCCCTGAAAGCTCTTGCTGCTCTTCACCGTCCCTTGGCACCCTACCTACAGGCACAACAGCACTGGGGATCTGTGCTTTCCCAGAGACGGAACATCTCACGGCGCTCAGCCTCGGCAGAGCCTCTTTCTGAATAGGCGAACGATCGGATCCTTCTCCCACGAGGAAGGGCCCAGCCCTGAAAGCTCTTGCTGCTCTTCACCGTCCCTTGGCACCCTACCTACAGGCACAACAGCACTGGGGATCTGTGCTTTCCCAGACACGGAACATCTCATGGCGCTCCGCCTCGGCAAGTCTCTTTCAGAAAAAGGCGAACGGTCGGATCCTTCTCCCACGAGGAAGGGCCCAGCCCTGAAAGCTCTTGCTGCTCTTCACCGTCCCTTGGCACCCTACCTACAGGCACAACAGCACTGGGGATCTGTGCTTTCCCAGACACGGAACATCTCACGGCGCTCAGCCTCGGCAGAGCCTCTTTCTGAAAAGGCGAACGGTCGGATCCTTCTCCCACGAGGAAGGGCCCAGCCCTGAAAGCTCTTGCTGCTCTTCACCGTCCCTTGGCACCCTACCTACAGGCACAACAGCACTGGGGATCTGTGCTTTCCCAGAGACGGAACATCTCACGGCGCTCAGCCTCGGCAAGTCTCTTTCAGAAAAAGGCGAACGGTCGGATCCTTCTCCCACGAGGAAGGGCCCAGCCCTGAAAGCTCTTGCTGCTCTTCACCGTCCCTTGGCACCCTACCTACAGGCACAACAGCACTGGGGATCTGTGCTTTCCCAGAGACGGAACATCTCACGGCGCTCAGCCTCGGTAGAGCTTCTTTCTGAATAGGCGAGCGGTCGGATCCTTCTCCCACGAGTAAGGGCCCAGCCCTGAAAGCTCTTGCTGCTCTTCACTGTCCCTTGGCACCCTACCTACAGGCACAACAGCACTGGGGATCTGTGCTTTCCCAGACACGGAACATCTCACGACGCTCAGCCTCGGCAGAGACTCTTTCTGAAAAGGCGAACGGTCGGATCCTTCTCCCACGAGGAAGGGCCCAGCCCTGAAAGCTCTTGTTGCTCTTCACCGTCCCTTGGCACCCTACCTACAAGCACAACAGCACTGGGGATCTGTGCTTTCCCAGAGACGGAACATCTCACGGCGCTCCGCCTCGGCAAGCCTCTTTCAGAAAAAGGCGAACGGTCGGATCCTTCTCCCCCGAGGACGGGCCCAGCCATGAAAGCTCTTGCTGCTCTTCACCGTCTCTTGGCACCCTACCTACAGGCACAACAGCACTGGGGATCTGTGCTTTCCCAGACACGGAACATCTCACGGCGCTCAGCCTCGGCAGACCCTCTTTCTGAAAAGGCGAACGGTCGGATCCTTCTCCCACGAGGAAGGGCCCATTCCTGAAAGCTCTTGCTGATCTTCACTGTCCCCGTGCAGCCTATGCACAGGCACAACAGCATTGGGGATCTGTGCTTGCCCAGGATCGGTACACCTCACGGTGTCCGTTCTCGGCATAGCATTTTTCTGAAAAGGCAAACGTCCGGCTCCTTGTCCCACAAGGAAGGTGCCACCCCTGAAAGCTCTTGCTGCTCTTCACCGTCCCTTGGCACCCTACCTACAGGCACAACAGCACTGGGGATCTGTGCTTTCCCAGACACGGAACATCTCACGGCGCTCAGCCTCGGCAGAGCCTCTTTCTGAAAAGGCGAACGGTCGGATCCTTCTCCCACGAGGAAGGGCCCAGCCCTGAAAGCTCTTGCTGCTCTTCACCGTCCCTTGGCACCCTACCTACAGGCACAACAGCACTGGGGATCTGTGCTTTCCCAGAGACGGAACATCTCACGGCGCTCAGCCTCGGCAGAGCCTCTTTCTGAATAGGCGAACGGTCGGATCCTTCTCCCACGAGGAAGGGCCCAGCCCTGAAATCTCTTGCTGCTCTTCACCGTCCCTTGACACCCTACCTACAGGCACAACAGCACTGGGGATCTGTGCTTTCCCAGAGACGGAACATCTCATGGCGCTCCGCCTCGGCAAGTCTCTTTCAGAAAAAGGCGAACGGTCGGATCCTTCTCCCCCGAGGAAGGGCCCAGCCCTGAAAGCTCTTGCTGCTCTTCACCGTCCCTTGGCACCCTACCTACAGGCACAACAGCACTGGGGATCTGTGCTTTCCCAGAGACGGAACATCTCACGGCGCTCAGTCTCGGCAGAGCCTCTTTCTGAAAAGGCAAACGGTCGGATCCTTCTCCCACGAGGAAGGGCCCAGCCCTGAAAGCTCTTGCTGCTCTTCACCGTCCCTTGGCACCCTACCTACAGGCACAACAGCACTGGGGATCTGTGCTTTCCCAGACACGGAACATCTCATGGCGCTCCGCCTCGGCAGAGCCTCTTTCGAAAAGGCGAACGGTCGGATCCTTCTCCCACGAGGAAGGGCCCAGCCCTGAAAGCTCTTGCTGCTCTTCACCGTCCCTTGGCACCCTACCTACAGGCACAACAGCACTGGGGATCTGTGCTTTCCCAGAGACGGAACATCTCACGGCGCTCAGCCTCGGCAGAGCCTCTTTCTGAAAAGGCGAACGGTCGGATCCTTCTCCCACGAGGAAGGGCCCAGCCCTGAAAGCTCTTGCTGCTCTTCACCGTCCCTTGGCACCCTACCTACAGGCACAACAGCACTGGGGATCTGTGCTTTCCCAGACACGGAACATCTCACGGCGCTCAGTCTCGGCAGAGCCTCTTTCTGAAAAGGCAAACGGTCGGATCCTTCTCCCATGAGGAAGGGCCCAGCCCTGAAAGCTCTTGCTGCTCTTCACCGTCCCTTGGCACCCTACCTACAGGCACAACAGCACTGGGGATCTGTGCTTTCCAAGACACGGAACATCTCATGGCGCTCAGTCTCGGCAGAGCCTCTTTCTGAATAGGCGAACGGTCGGATCCTTCTCCCACGAGGAAGGGCCCAGCCCTGAAAGCTCTTGCTGCTCTTCACCGTCCCTTGGCACCCTACCTACAGGCACAACAGCACTGGGGATCTGTGCTTTCCCAGAGACGGAACATCTCACGGCGCTCAGCCTCGGCAGAGCCTCTTTCTGAAAAGGCGAACGGTCGGATCCTTCTCCCCCGAGGAAGGGCCCAGCCCTGAAAGCTCTTGTTGCTCTTCACCGTCCCTTGGCACCCTACCTACAGGCACAACAGCACTGGGGATCTGTGCTTTCGCAGAGACGGAACATCTCACGGCTCTCAGCCTCGGCAGAGCCTCTTTCTGAAAAGGCGAACGGTCGGATCCTTCTCCCACGAGGAAGGGCCCAGCCCTGAAAGCTCTTGCTGCTCTTCAACGTCCCTTGGCACCCTACCTACAGGCACAACAGCACTGGGGATCTGTGCTTTCCCAGAGACGGAACATCTCACGGCGCTCAGCCTCGGCAGAGCCTCTTTCTGAAAAGGCGAACGGTCGGATCCTTCTCCCACGAGGAAGGGCCCAGCCCTGAAAGCTCTTGCTGCTCTTCAACGTCCCTTGGCACCCTACCTACAGGCACAACAGCACTGGGGATCTGTGCTTTCCCAGAGACGGAACATCTCACGGCGCTCAGCCTCGGCAAGTCTCTTTCAGAAAAAGGCGAACGGTCGGATCCTTCTCCCACGAGGAAGGGCCCAGCCCTGAAAGCTCTTGCTGCTCTTCACCGTCCCTTGGCACCCTACCTACAGGCACAACAGCACTGGGGATCTGTGCTTTCCCAGAGACGGAACATCTCACGGCGCTCAGCCTCGGCAGAGCCTCTTTCTGAAAAGGCGAACGGTCGGATCCTTCTCCCACGAGGAAGGGCCCAGCCCTGAAAGCTCTTGCTGCTCTTCACCGTCCCTTGGCACCCTACCTACAGGCACAACAGCACTGGGGATCTGTGCTTTCGCAGAGACGGAACATCTCACGGCGCTCAGCCTCGGCAGAGCCTCTTTCTGAAAAGGCGAACGGTCGGATCCTTCTCCCACGAGGAAGGGCCCAGCCCTGAAAGCTCTTGCTGCTCTTCACTGTCCCTTGGCGCCCTACGTACAGGCACAACAGCACTGGGGATCTGTGCTTTCCCAGAGACGGAACATCTCACGGCGCTCAGCCTCGGCAGAGCCTCTTTCTGAAAAGGCAAACGGTCGGATCCTTCTCCCACGAGGAAGGGCCCAGCCCTGAAAGCTCTTGCTGCTCTTCACCGTCCCTTGGCACCCTACCTACAGGCACAACAGCACTGGGGATCTGTGCTTTCCCAGAGACGGAACATCTCACGGCGCTCAGCCTCGGCAGAGCCTCTTTCTGAAAAGGCGAACGGTCGGATCCTTCTCCCACGAGGAAGGGCCCAGCCCTGAAAGCTCTTGCTGCTCTTCACCGTCCCTTGGCACCCTACCTACAGGCACAACAGCACTGGGGATCTGTGCTTTCCCAGAGACGGAACATCTCACGGCGCTCAGCCTCGGCAGAGCCTCTTTCTGAAAAGGCGAACGGTCGGATCCTTCTCCCACGAGGAAGGGCCCAGCCCTGAAAGCTCTTGTTGCTCTTCACCGTCCCTTGGCACCCTACCTACAGGCACAACAGCACTGGGGATCTGTGCTTTCGCAGAGACGGAACATCTCACGGCTCTCAGCCTCGGCAGAGACTCTTTCTGAAAAGGCGAACGGTCGGATCCTTCTCCCACGAGGAAGGGCCCAGCCCTGAAAGCTCTTGCTGCTCTTCAACGTCCCTTGGCACCCTACCTACAGGCACAACAGCACTGGGGATCTGTGCTTTCCCAGAGACGGAACATCTCACGGCGCTCAGCCTCGGCAGAGCCTCTTTCTGAAAAGGCGAACGGTCGGATCCTTCTCCCACGAGGAAGGGCCCAGCCCTGAAAGCTCTTGCTGCTCTTCAACGTCCCTTGGCACCCTACCTACAGGCACAACAGCACTGGGGATCTGTGCTTTCGCAGAGACGGAACATCTCACGGCGCTCAGCCTCGGCAAGTCTCTTTCAGAAAAAGGCGAACGGTCGGATCCTTCTCCCACGAGGAAGGGCCCAGCCCTGAAAGCTCTTGCTGCTCTTCACCGTCCCTTGGCACCCTACCTACAGGCACAACAGCACTGGGGATCTGTGCTTTCCCAGAGACGGAACATCTCACGGCGCTCAGCCTCGGCAGAGCCTCTTTCTGAAAAGGCGAACGGTCGGATCCTTCTCCCACGAGGAAGGGCCCAGCCCTGAAAGCTCTTGCTGCTCTTCACCGTCCCTTGGCGCCCTACGTACAGGCACAACAGCACTGGGGATCTGTGCTTTCCCAGAGACGGAACATCTCACGGCGCTCAGCCTCGGCAGAGCCTCTTTCTGAAAAGGCGAACGGTCGGATCCTTCTCCCACGAGGAAGGGCCCAGCCCTGAAAGCTCTTGCTGCTCTTCACCATCCCTTGGCACCCTACCTACAGGCACAACAGCACTGGGGATCTGTGCTTTCCCAGAGACGGAACATCTCACGGCTCTCAGCCTCGGCAGAGACTCTTTCTGAAAAGGCGAACGGTCGGATCCTTCTCCCACGAGGAAGGGCCCAGCCCTGAAAGCTCTTGCTGCTCTTCACCGTCCCTTGGCACCCTACCTACAGGCACAACAGCACTGGGGATCTGTGCTTTCGCAGAGACGGAACATCTCACGGCTCTCAGCCTCGGCAGAGACTCTTTCTGAAAAGGCGAACGGTCGGATCCTTCTCCCACGAGGAAGGGCCCAGCCCTGAAAGCTCTTGCTGCTCTTCACCGTCCCTTGGCACCCTACCTACAGGCACAACAGCACTGGGGATCTGTGCTTTCCCAGAGACGGAACATCTCACGGCGCTCAGCCTCGGCAGAGCCTCTTTCTGAAAAGGCGAACGGTCGGATCCTTCTCCCACGAGGAAGGGCCCAGCCCTGAAAGCTCTTGTTGCTCTTCACCGTCCCTTGGCACCCTACCTACAGGCACAACAGCACTGGGGATCTGTGCTTTCCCACAGACGGAACATCTCACGGCGCTCAGCCTCGGCAGAGCCTCTTTCTGAAAAGGCGAACGGTCGGATCCTTCTCCCACGAGGAAGGGCCCAGCCCTGAAAGCTCTTGCTGCTCTTCACCGTCCCTTGGCACCCTACCTACAGGCACAACAGCACTGGGGATCTGTGCTTTCGCAGAGACGGAACATCTCACGGCGCTCAGCCTCGGCAGAGCCTCTTTCTGAAAAGGCGAACGGTCGGATCCTTCTCCCACGAGGAAGGGCCCAGCCCTGAAAGCTCTTGCTGCTCTTCACCGTCCCTTGGCACCCTACCTACAGGCACAACAGCACTGGGGATCTGTGCTTTCCCAGACACGGAACATCTCACGGCGCTCAGCCTCGGCAGAGCCTCTTTCTGAAAAGGCAAACGGTCGGATCCTTCTCCCACGAGGAAGGGCCCAGCCCTGAAAGCTCTTGCTGCTCTTCACCGTCCCTTGGCACCCTACCTACAGGCACAACAGCACTGGGGATCTGTGCTTTCGCAGAGACGGAACATCTCACGGCTCTCAGCCTCGGCAGAGACTCTTTCTGAAAAGGCGAACGGTCGGATCCTTCTCCCACGAGGAAGGGCCCAGCCCTGAAAGCTCTTGTTGCTCTTCACCGTCCCTTGGCACCCTACCTACAGGCACAACAGCACTGGGGATCTGTGCTTTCCCAGAGACGGAACATCTCACGGCGCTCAGCCTCGGCAGAGCCTCTTTCTGAAAAGGCGAACGGTCGGATCCTTCTCCCACGAGGAAGGGCCCAGCCCTGAAAGCTCTTGCTGCTCTTCACCGTCCCTTGGCACCCTACCTACAGGCACAACAGCACTGGGGATCTGTGCTTTCCCACAGACGGAACATCTCACGGCGCTCAGCCTCGGCAGAGCCTCTTTCTGAAAAGGCGAACGGTCGGATCCTTCTCCCACGAGGAAGGGCCCAGCCCTGAAAGCTCTTGCTGCTCTTCACCGTCCCTTGGCACCCTACCTACAGGCACAACAGCACTGGGGATCTGTGCTTTCCCAGAGACGGAACATCTCACGGCGCTCAGCCTCGGCAGAGCCTCTTTCTGAAAAGGCGAACGGTCGGATCCTTCTCCCACGAGGAAGGGCCCAGCCCTGAAAGCTCTTGCTGCTCTTCACCGTCCCTTGGCACCCTACCTACAGGCACAACAGCACTGGGGATCTGTGCTTTCCCAGAGACGGAACATCTCACGGCGCTCAGCCTCGGCAGAGCCTCTTTCTGAAAAGGCGAACGGTCGGATCCTTCTCCCACGAGGAAGGGCCCAGCCCTGAAAGCTCTTGTTGCTCTTCACCGTCCCTTGGCACCCTACCTACAGGCACAACAGCACTGGGGATCTGTGCTTTCCCACAGACGGAACATCTCACGGCGCTCAGCCTCGGCAGAGCCTCTTTCTGAAAAGGCGAACGGTCGGATCCTTCTCCCACGAGGAAGGGCCCAGCCCTGAAAGCTCTTGCTGCTCTTCACCGTCCCTTGGCACCCTACCTACAGGCACAACAGCACTGGGGATCTGTGCTTTCGCAGAGACGGAACATCTCACGGCGCTCAGCCTCGGCAGAGCCTCTTTCTGAAAAGGCGAACGGTCGGATCCTTCTCCCACGAGGAAGGGCCCAGCCCTGAAAGCTCTTGCTGCTCTTCACCGTCCCTTGGCACCCTACCTACAGGCACAACAGCACTGGGGATCTGTGCTTTCCCAGACACGGAACATCTCACGGCGCTCAGCCTCGGCAGAGCCTCTTTCTGAAAAGGCAAACGGTCGGATCCTTCTCCCACGAGGAAGGGCCCAGCCCTGAAAGCTCTTGCTGCTCTTCACCGTCCCTTGGCACCCTACCTACAGGCACAACAGCACTGGGGATCTGTGCTTTCGCAGAGACGGAACATCTCACGGCTCTCAGCCTCGGCAGAGACTCTTTCTGAAAAGGCGAACGGTCGGATCCTTCTCCCACGAGGAAGGGCCCAGCCCTGAAAGCTCTTGTTGCTCTTCACCGTCCCTTGGCACCCTACCTACAGGCACAACAGCACTGGGGATCTGTGCTTTCCCAGAGACGGAACATCTCACGGCGCTCAGCCTCGGCAGAGCCTCTTTCTGAAAAGGCGAACGGTCGGATCCTTCTCCCACGAGGAAGGGCCCAGCCCTGAAAGCTCTTGCTGCTCTTCACCGTCCCTTGGCACCCTACCTACAGGCACAACAGCACTGGGGATCTGTGCTTTCCCACAGACGGAACATCTCACGGCGCTCAGCCTCGGCAGAGCCTCTTTCTGAAAAGGCGAACGGTCGGATCCTTCTCCCACGAGGAAGGGCCCAGCCCTGAAAGCTCTTGCTGCTCTTCACCGTCCCTTGGCACCCTACCTACAGGCACAACAGCACTGGGGATCTGTGCTTTCCCAGAGACGGAACATCTCACGGCGCTCAGCCTCGGCAGAGCCTCTTTCTGAAAAGGCGAACGGTCGGATCCTTCTCCCACGAGGAAGGGCCCAGCCCTGAAAGCTCTTGCTGCTCTTCACCGTCCCTTGGCACCCTACCTACAGGCACAACAGCACTGGGGATCTGTGCTTTCCCAGAGACGGAACATCTCACGGCGCTCAGCCTCGGCAGAGCCTCTTTCTGAAAAGGCGAACGGTCGGATCCTTCTCCCACGAGGAAGGGCCCAGCCCTGAAAGCTCTTGCTGCTCTTCACCGTCCCTTGGCACCCTACCTACAGGCACAACAGCACTGGGGATCTGTGCTTTCCCAGAGACGGAACATCTCACGGCGCTCAGCCTCGGCAGAGCCTCTTTCTGAAAAGGCGAACGGTCGGATCCTTCTCCCACGAGGAAGGGCCCAGCCCTGAAAGCTCTTGCTGCTCTTCACCGTCCCTTGGCACCCTACCTACAGGCACAACAGCACTGGGGATCTGTGCTTTCCCAGAGACGGAACATCTCACGGCGCTCAGCCTCAGCAGAGCCTCTTTCTGAAATGGCGAACGGTCGGATCCTTCTCCCACGAGGAAGGGCCTAGCCCTGAAAGCTCTTGCTGCTCTTCACCGTCCCTTGGCACCCTACCTACAGGCACAACAGCACTGGGGATCTGTGCTTTCGCAGAGACGGAACATCTCACGGCTCTCAGCCTCGGCAGAGACTCTTTCTGAAAAGGCGAACGGTCGGATCCTTCTCCCACGAGGAAGGGCCCAGCCCTGAAAGCTCTTGTTGCTCTTCACCGTCCCTTGGCACCCTACCTACAGGCACAACAGCACTGGGGATCTGTGCTTTCCCAGAGACGGAACATCTCACGGCGCTCAGCCTCGGCAGAGCCTCTTTCTGAAAAGGCGAACGGTCGGATCCTTCTCCCCCGAGGAAGGGCCCAGCCCTGAAAGCTCTTGCTGCTCTTCACCGTCCCTTGGCACCCTACCTACAGGCACAACAGCACTGGGGATCTGTGCTTTCCCACAGACGGAACATCTCACGGCGCTCAGCCTCGGCAGAGCCTCTTTCTGAAAAGGCGAACGGTCGGATCCTTCTCCCACGAGGAAGGGCCCAGCCCTGAAAGCTCTTGCTGCTCTTCACCGTCCCTTGGCACCCTACCTACAGGCACAACAGCACTGGGGATCTGTGCTTTCGCAGAGACGGAACATCTCACGGCTCTCAGCCTCGGCAGAGCCTCTTTCTGAAAAGGCGAACGGTCGGATCCTTCTCCCACGAGGAAGGGCCCAGCCCTGAAAGCTCTTGTTGCTCTTCACCGTCCCTTGGCACCCTACCTACAGGCACAACAGCACTGGGGATCTGTGCTTTCCCAGAGACGGAACATCTCACGGCGCTCAGCCTCGGCAGAGCCTCTTTCTGAAAAGGCGAACGGTCGGATCCTTCTCCCACGAGGAAGGGCCCAGCCCTGAAAGCTCTTGCTGCTCTTCACCGTCCCTTGGCACCCTACCTACAGGCACAACAGCACTGGGGATCTGTGCTTTCCCAGAGACGGAACATCTCACGGCGCTCAGCCTCGGCAGAGCCTCTTTCTGAAAAGGCGAACGGTCGGATCCTTCTCCCACGAGGAAGGGCCCAGCCCTGAAAGCTCTTGCTGCTCTTCACCGTCCCTTGGCACCCTACCTACAGGCACAACAGCACTGGGGATCTGTGCTTTCCCAGAGACGGAACATCTCACGGCGCTCAGCCTCGGCAGAGCCTCTTTCTGAAAAGGCGAACGGTCGGATCCTTCTCCCACGAGGAAGGGCCCAGCCCTGAAAGCTCTTGCTGCTCTTCACCGTCCCTTGGCACCCTACCTACAGGCACAACAGCACTGGGGATCTGTGCTTTCCCAGAGACGGAACATCTCACGGCGCTCAGCCTCGGCAGAGCCTCTTTCTGAAAAGGCGAACGGTCGGATCCTTCTCCCACGAGGAAGGGCCCAGCCCTGAAAGCTCTTGCTGCTCTTCACCGTCCCTTGGCACCCTACCTACAGGCACAACAGCACTGGGGATCTGTGCTTTCCCAGAGACGGAACATCTCACGGCGCTCAGCCTCGGCAGAGCCTCTTTCTGAAAAGGCGAACGGTCGGATCCTTCTCCCACGAGGAAGGGCCCAGCCCTGAAAGCTCTTGCTGCTCTTCACCGTCCCTTGGCACCCTACCTACAGGCACAACAGCACTGGGGATCTGTGCTTTCCCAGAGACGGAACATCTCACGGCGCTCAGCCTCGGCAGAGCCTCTTTCTGAAAAGGCGAACGGTCGGATCCTTCTCCCACGAGGAAGGGCCCAGCCCTGAAAGCTCTTGCTGCTCTTCAACGTCCCTTGGCACCCTACCTACAGGCACAACAGCACTGGGGATCTGTGCTTTCGCAGAGACGGAACATCTCACGGCTCTCAGCCTCGGCAGAGACTCTTTCTGAAAAGGCGAACGGTCGGATCCTTCTCCCACGAGGAAGGGCCCAGCCCTGAAAGCTCTTGCTGCTCTTCAACGTCCCTTGGCACCCTACCTACAGGCACAACAGCACTGGGGATCTGTGCTTTCCCAGAGACGGAACATCTCACGGCGCTCAGCCTCGGCAGAGCCTCTTTCTGAAAAGGCGAACGGTCGGATCCTTCTCCCACGAGGAAGGGCCCAGCCCTGAAAGCTCTTGCTGCTCTTCACCGTCCCTTGGCACCCTACCTACAGGCACAACAGCACTGGGGATCTGTGCTTTCCCAGAGATGGAACATCTCACGGCGCTCAGCCTCGGCAAGTCTCTTTCAGAAAAAGGCGAACGGTCGGATCCTTCTCCCACGAGGAAGGGCCCAGCCCTGAAAGCTCTTGCTGCTCTTCACCGTCCCTTGGCACCCTACCTACAGGCACAACAGCACTGGGGATCTGTGCTTTCCCAGAGACGGAACATCTCACGGCGCTCAGCCTCGGCAGAGCCTCTTTCTGAAAAGGCGAACGGTCGGATCCTTCTCCCACGAGGAAGGGCCCAGCCCTGAAAGCTCTTGCTGCTCTTCACCATCCCTTGGCACCCTACCTACAGGCACAACAGCACTGGGGATCTGTGCTTTCCCAGAGACGGAACATCTCACGGCGCTCAGCCTCGGCAGAGCCTCTTTCTGAAAAGGCGAACGGTCGGATCCTTCTCCCACGAGGAAGGGCCCAGCCCTGAAAGCTCTTGCTGCTCTTCACCGTCCCTTGGCACCCTACCTACAGGCACAACAGCACTGGGGATCTGTGCTTTCCCAGAGACGGAACATCTCACGGCGCTCAGCCTCGGCAGAGCCTCTTTCTGAAAAGGCGAACGGTCGGATCCTTCTCCCACGAGGAAGGGCCCAGCCCTGAAAGCTCTTGCTGCTCTTCACCGTCCCTTGGCACCCTACCTACAGGCACAACAGCACTGGGGATCTGTGCTTTCCCAGAGACGGAACATCTCACGGCGCTCAGCCTCGGCAGAGCCTCTTTCTGAAAAGGCGAACGGTCGGATCCTTCTCCCACGAGGAAGGGCCCAGCCCTGAAAGCTCTTGCTGCTCTTCAACGTCCCTTGGCACCCTACCTACAGGCACAACAGCACTGGGGATCTGTGCTTTCGCAGAGACGGAACATCTCACGGCTCTCAGCCTCGGCAGAGACTCTTTCTGAAAAGGCGAACGGTCGGATCCTTCTCCCACGAGGAAGGGCCCAGCCCTGAAAGCTCTTGCTGCTCTTCACCGTCCCTTGGCACCCTACCTACAGGCACAACAGCACTGGGGATCTGTGCTTTCCCAGAGATGGAACATCTCAAGGCGCTCAGCCTCGGCAAGTCTCTTTCAGAAAAAGGCGAACGGTCGGATCCTTCTCCCACGAGGAAGGGCCCAGCCCTGAAAGCTCTTGCTGCTCTTCACCGTCCCTTGGCACCCTACCTACAGGCACAACAGCACTGGGCATCTGTGCTTTCCCAGACACGGAACATCTCACGGCGCTCAGCCTCGGCAGAGCCTCTTTCTGAAAAGGCGAACGGTCGGATCCTTCTCCCACGAGGAAGGGCCCAGCCCTGAAAGCTCTTGCTGCTCTTCACCGTCCCTTGGCACCCTACCTACAGGCACAACAGCACTGGGGATCTGTGCTTTCCCAGAGACGGAACATCTCACGGCGCTCAGCCTCGGCAGAGCCTCTTTCTGAAAAGGCGAACGGTCGGATCCTTCTCCCACGAGGAAGGGCCCAGCCCTGAAAGCTCTTGCTGCTCTTCACCGTCCCTTGGCACCCTACCTACAGGCACAACAGCACTGGGGATCTGTGCTTTCGCAGAGACGGAACATCTCACGGCTCTCAGCCTCGGCAGAGACTCTTTCTGAAAAGGCGAACGGTCGGATCCTTCTCCCACGAGGAAGGGCCCAGCCCTGAAAGCTCTTGCTGCTCTTCACCGTCCCTTGGCACCCTACCTACAGGCACAACAGCACTGGGCATCTGTGCTTTCCCAGACACGGAACATCTCACGGCGCTCAGTCTCGGCAGAGCCTCTTTCTGAAAAGGCAAACGGTCGGATCCTTCTCCCACGAGGAAGGGCCCAGCCCTGAAAGCTCTTGCTGCTCTTCACCGTCCCTTGGCACCCTACCTACAGGCACAACAGCACTGGGGATCTGTGCTTTCCCAGACACGGAACATCTCACGGCGCTCAGCCTCGGCAGAGCCTCTTTCTGAAAAGGCGAACGGTCGGATCCTTCTCCCACGAGGAAGGGCCCAGCCCTGAAAGCTCTTGTTGCTCTTCACCGTCCCTTGGCACCCTACCTACAGGCACAACAGCACTGGGGATCTGTGCTTTCCCAGAGACGGAACATCTCACGGCGCTCAGCCTCGGCAGAGCCTCTTTCTGAAAAGGCGAACGGTCGGATCCTTCTCCCACGAGGAAGGGCCCAGCCCTGAAAGCTCTTGCTGCTCTTCACCGTCCCTTGGCACCCTACCTACAGGCACAACAGCACTGGGGATCTGTGCTTTCCCAGAGACGGAACATCTCACGGCGCTCAGCCTCGGCAGAGCCTCTTTCTGAAAAGGCGAACGGTCGGATCCTTCTCCCACGAGGAAGGGCCCAGCCCTGAAAGCTCTTGCTGCTCTTCACCGTCCCTTGGCACCCTACGTACAGGTACAACAGCACTGGGGATCTGTGCTTTCGCAGAGACGGAACATCTCACGGCTCTCAGCCTCGGCAGAGACTCTTTCTGAAAAGGCGAATGGTCGGATCCTTCTCCCACGAGGAAGGGCCCAGCCCTGAAAGCTCTTGTTGCTCTTCACCGTCCCTTGGCACCCTACCTACAGGCACAACAGCACTGGGGATCTGTGCTTTCCCAGAGACGGAACATCTCACGGCGCTCAGCCTCGGCAGAGCCTCTTTCTGAAAAGGCGAACGGTCGGATCCTTCTCCCACGAGGAAGGGCCCAGCCCTGAAAGCTCTTGCTGCTCTTCACCGTCCCTTGGCACCCTACCTACAGGCACAACAGCACTGGGGATCTGTGCTTTCGCAGAGATGGAACATCTCACGGCGTTCAGCCTCGGCAAGTCTCTTTCAGAAAAAGGCGAACGGTCGGATCCTTCTCCCACGAGGAAGGGCCCAGCCCTGAAAGCTCTTGCTGCTCTTCACCGTCCCTTGGCACCCTACCTACAGGCACAACAGCACTGGGGATCTGTGCTTTCCCAGAGACGGAACATCTCACGGCGCTCAGCCTCGGCAGAGCCTCTTTCTGAAAAGGCGAACGGTCGGATCCTTCTCCCACGAGGAAGGGCCCAGCCCTGAAAGCTCTTGCTGCTCTTCACCGTCCCTTGGCACCCTACCTACAGGCACAACAGCACTGGGGATCTGTGCTTTCCCAGAGACGGAACATCTCACGGTGCTCAGCCTCGGCTGAGCCTCTTTCTGAATAGGCGAACGGTCGGATCCTTCTCCCACGAGGAAGGGCCCAGCCCTGAAAGCTCTTGGTGCTCTTCACCGTCCCTTGGCACCCTACCTACAGGCACAACAGCACTGGGGATCTGTGCTTTCCCAGAGACGGAACATCTCACGGCGCTCTGCCTCGGCAGAGCCTCTTTCGAAAAGGCGAACGGTCGGATCCTTCTCCCACGAGGAAGGGCCCAGCCCTGAAAGCTCTTGCTGCTCTTCACCGTCCCTTGGCACCCTACCTACAGGCACAACAGCACTGGGGATCTGTGCTTTCGCAGAGACGGAACATCTCACGGCGCTCAGCCTCGGCAGAGCCTCTTTCTGAAAAGGCGAACGGTCGGATCCTTCTCCCACGAGGAAGGGCCCAGCCCTGAAAGCTCTTGCTGCTCTTCACCGTCCCTTGGCACCCTACCTACAGGCACAACAGCACTGGGGATCTGTGCTTTCCCAGAGATGGAACATCTCACGGCGCTCAGCCTCGGCAAGTCTCTTTCAGAAAAAGGCGAACGGTCGGATCCTTCTCCCACGAGGAAGGGCCCAGCCCTGAAAGCTCTTGTTGCTCTTCACCGTCCCTTGGCACCCTACCTACAGGCACAACAGCACTGGGGATCTGTGCTTTCCCAGACACGGAACATCTCACGGCGCTCAGCCTCGGCAGAGCCTCTTTCTGAAAAGGCGAACGGTCGGATCCTTCTCCCACGAGGAAGGGCCCAGCCCTGAAAGCTCTTGTTGCTCTTCACCGTCCCTTGGCACCCTACCTACAGGCACAACAGCACTGGGGATCTGTGCTTTCCCAGAGACGGAACATCTCACGGCGCTCAGCCTCGGCAGAGCCTCTTTCTGAAAAGGCGAACGGTCGGATCCTTCTCCCACGAGGAAGGGCCCAGCCCTGAAAGCTCTTGCTGCTCTTCACCGTCCCTTGGCACCCTACCTACAGGCACAACAGCACTGGGGATCTGTGCTTTCCCAGAGACGGAACATCTCACGGCGCTCAGCCTCGGCAGAGCCTCTTTCTGAAAAGGCGAACGGTCGGATCCTTCTCCCACGAGGAAGGGCCCAGCCCTGAAAGCTCTTGCTGCCCTTCAACGTCCCTTGGCACCCTACCTACAGGCACAACAGCACTGGGGATCTGTGCTTTCCCAGAGACGGAACATCTCACGGCGCTCAGCCTCGGCAGAGCCTCTTTCTGAAAAGGCGAACGGTCGGATCCTTCTCCCACGAGGAAGGGCCCAGCCCTGAAAGCTCTTGCTGCTCTTCACCGTCCCTTGGCACCCTACCTACAGGCACAACAGCACTGGGGATCTGTGCTTTCCCAGAGACGGAACATCTCACGGCGCTCAGCCTCGGCAGAGCCTCTTTCTGAAAAGGCGAACGGTCGGATCCTTCTCCCCCGAGGAAGGGCCCAGCCCTGAAAGCTCTTGCTGCTCTTCGCCGTCCCTTGGCACCCTACCTACAGGCACAACAGCACTGGGGATCTGTGCTTTCCCAGAGACGGAACATCTCACGGTGCTCAGCCTCAGCTGAGCCTCTTTCTGAAAAGGCGAACGGTCGGATCCTTCTCCCACGAGGAAGGGCCCAGCCCTGAAAGCTCTTGCTGCTCTTCACCATCCCTTGGCACCCTACCTACAGGCACAACAGCACTGGGGATCTGCGCTTTCCCAGACACGGAACATCTCATGGCGCTCAGTCTCGGCAGAGCCTCTTTCGAAAAGGCGAACGGTCGGATCCTTCTCCCACGAGGAAGGGCCCAGCCCTGAAAGCTCTTGCTGCTCTTCACCATCCCTTGGCACCCTACCTACAGGCACAACAGCACTGGGGATCTGTGCTTTCCCAGAGACGGAACATCTCACGGCGCTCAGCCTCGGCAGAGCCTCTTTCTGAAAAGGCGAACGGTCGGATCCTTCTCCCACGAGGAAGGGCCCAGCCCTGAAAGCTCTTGCTGCTCTTCACCGTCCCTTGGCACCCTACCTACAGGCACAACAGCACTGGGGATCTGTGCTTTCCCAGACACGGAACATCTCACGGCGCTCCGCCTCGGCAAGCCTCTTTCTGAAAAGGCGAACGGTCGGATCCTTCTCCCACGAGGAAGGGCCCAGCCCTGAAAGCTCTTGCTGCTCTTCACCGTCCCTTGGCACCCTACCTACAGGCACAACAGCACTGGGGATCTGTGCTTTCCCAGACACGGAACATCTCACGGCGCTCAGCCTCGGCAGAGCCTCTTTCTGAAAAGGCGAACGGTCGGATCCTTCTCCCATGAGGAAGGGCCCAGCCCTGAAAACTCTTGTTGCTCTTCACCGTCCCTTGGCACCCTACGTACAGGCACAACAGCACTGGGGATCTGTGCTTTCCCAGAGACGGAACATCTCACGGCGCTCAGCCTCGGCAGAGCCTCTTTCTGAAAAGGCGAACGGTCGGATCCTTCTCCCATGAGGAAGGGCCCAGCCCTGAAAGCTCTTGTTGCTCTTCACCGTCCCTTGGCACCCTACCTACAGGCACAACAGCACTGGGGATCTGTGCTTTCCCAGAGACGGAACATCTCACGGCGCTCAGCCTCGGCAGAGCCTCTTTCTGAAAAGGCGAACGGTCGGATCCTTCTCCCACGAGGAAGGGCCCAGCCCTGAAAGCTCTTGCTGCTCTTCACCGTCCCTTGGCACCCTACCTACAGGCACAACAGCACTGGGGATCTGTGCTTTCCCAGAGACGGAACATCTCACGGCGCTCAGCCTCGGCAGAGCCTCTTTCTGAAAAGGCGAACGGTCGGATCCTTCTCCCACGAGGAAGGGCCCAGCCCTGAAAGCTCTTGCTGCTCTTCACCGTCCCTTGGCACCCTACCTACAGGCACAACAGCACTGGGGATCTGTGCTTTCCCAGACACGGAACATCTCACGGCGCTCAGCCTCGGCAGAGCCTCTTTCTGAAAAGGCGAACGGTCGGATCCTTCTCCCCCGAGGAAGGGCCCAGCCCTGAAAGCTCTTGTTGCTCTTCACCGTCCCTTGGCACCCTACCTACAGGCACAACAGCACTGGGGATCTGTGCTTTCCCAGACACGGAACATCTCACGGCGCTCAGTCTCGGCAGAGCCTCTTTCTGAAAAGGCGAACGGTCGGATCCTTCTCCCATGAGGAAGGGCCCAGCCCTGAAAGCTCTTGCTGCTCTTCACCGTCCCTTGGCACCCTACCTACAGGCACAACAGCACTGGGGATCTGTGCTTTCCCAGAGATGGAACATCTCACGGCGCTCAGCCTCGGCAACTCTCTTTCAGAAAAAGGCGAACGGTCGGATCCTTCTCCCACGAGGAAGGGCCCAGCCCTGAAAGCTCTTGCTGCTCTTCACCGTCCCTTGGCACCCTACCTACAGGCACAACAGCACTGGGGATCTGTGCTTTCCCAGAGACGGAACATCTCACGGCGCTCAGCCTCGGCAGAGCCTCTTTCTGAAAAGGCGAACGGTCGGATCCTTCTCCCCCGAGGAAGGGCCCAGCCCTGAAAGCTCTTGTTGCTCTTCACCGTCCCTTGGCACCCTACCTACAGGCACAACAGCACTGGGGATCTGTGCTTTCCCAGAGACGGAACATCTCACGGCGCTCAGCCTCGGCAGAGCCTCTTTCTGAAAAGGCGAACGGTCGGATCCTTCTCCCACGAGGAAGGGCCCAGCCCTGAAAGCTCTTGCTGCTCTTCACCGTCCCTTGGCACCCTACCTACAGGCACAACAGCACTGGGGATCTGTGCTTTCCCAGAGACGGAACATCTCACGGCGCTCAGCCTCGGCAGAGCCTCTTTCTGAAAAGGCGAACGGTCGGATCCTTCTCCCACGAGGAAGGGCCCAGCCCTGAAAGCTCTTGCTGCCCTTCAACGTCCCTTGGCACCCTACCTACAGGCACAACAGCACTGGGGATCTGTGCTTTCCCAGAGACGGAACATCTCACGGCGCTCAGCCTCGGCAGAGACTCTTTCTGAAAAGGCGAACGGTCGGATCCTTCTCCCACGAGGAAGGGCCCAGCCCTGAAAGCTCTTGCTGCTCTTCACCGTCCCTTGGCACCCTACCTACAGGCACAACAGCACTGGGGATCTGTGCTTTCCCAGAGACGGAACATCTCACGGCGCTCAGCCTCGGCAGAGCCTCTTTCTGAAAAGGCGAACGGTCGGATCCTTCTCCCCCGAGGAAGGGCCCAGCCCTGAAAGCTCTTGCTGCTCTTCGCCGTCCCTTGGCACCCTACCTACAGGCACAACAGCACTGGGGATCTGTGCTTTCCCAGAGACGGAACATCTCACGGTGCTCAGCCTCGGCTGAGCCTCTTTCTGAAAAGGCGAACGGTCGGATCCTTCTCCCACGAGGAAGGGCCCAGCCCTGAAAGCTCTTGCTGCTCTTCACCGTCCCTTGGCACCCTACCTACAGGCACAACAGCACTGGGGATCTGCGCTTTCCCAGACACGGAACATCTCATGGCGCTCAGTCTCGGCAGAGCCTCTTTCGAAAAGGCGAACGGTCGGATCCTTCTCCCACGAGGAAGGGCCCAGCCCTGAAAGCTCTTGCTGCTCTTCACCATCCCTTGGCACCCTACCTACAGGCACAACAGCACTGGGGATCTGTGCTTTCCCAGACACGGAACATCTCACGGCGCTCAGCCTCGGCAGAGCCTCTTTCTGAAAAGGCGAACGGTCGGATCCTTCTCCCACGAGGAAGGGCCCAGCCCTGAAAGCTCTTGCTGCTCTTCACCGTCCCTTGGCACCCTACCTACAGGCACAACAGCACTGGGGATCTGTGCTTTCCCAGACACGGAACATCTCACGGCGCTCCGCCTCGGCAAGCCTCTTTCTGAAAAGGCGAACGGTCGGATCCTTCTCCCACGAGGAAGGGCCCAGCCCTGAAAGCTCTTGCTGCTCTTCACCGTCCCTTGGCACCCTACCTACAGGCACAACAGCACTGGGGATCTGTGCTTTCCCAGACACGGAACATCTCACGGCGCTCAGCCTCGGCAGAGCCTCTTTCTGAAAAGGCGAACGGTCGGATCCTTCTCCCATGAGGAAGGGCCCAGCCCTGAAAACTCTTGTTGCTCTTCACCGTCCCTTGGCACCCTACGTACAGGCACAACAGCACTGGGGATCTGTGCTTTCCCAGAGACGGAACATCTCACGGCGCTCAGCCTCGGCAGAGCCTCTTTCTGAAAAGGCGAACGGTCGGATCCTTCTCCCATGAGGAAGGGCCCAGCCCTGAAAGCTCTTGTTGCTCTTCACCGTCCCTTGGCACCCTACCTACAGGCACAACAGCACTGGGGATCTGTGCTTTCCCAGAGACGGAACATCTCACGGCGCTCAGCCTCGGCAGAGCCTCTTTCTGAAAAGGCGAACGGTCGGATCCTTCTCCCACGAGGAAGGGCCCAGCCCTGAAAGCTCTTGCTGCTCTTCACCGTCCCTTGGCACCCTACCTACAGGCACAACAGCACTGGGGATCTGTGCTTTCCCAGAGACGGAACATCTCACGGCGCTCAGCCTCGGCAGAGCCTCTTTCTGAAAAGGCGAACGGTCGGATCCTTCTCCCACGAGGAAGGGCCCAGCCCTGAAAGCTCTTGCTGCTCTTCACCGTCCCTTGGCACCCTACCTACAGGCACAACAGCACTGGGGATCTGTGCTTTCCCAGACACGGAACATCTCACGGCGCTCAGCCTCGGCAGAGCCTCTTTCTGAAAAGGCGAACGGTCGGATCCTTCTCCCATGAGGAAGGGCCCAGCCCTGAAAGCTCTTGCTGCTCTTCACCGTCCCTTGGCACCCTACCTACAGGCACAACAGCACTGGGGATCTGTGCTTTCGCAGAGACGGAACATCTCACGGCTCTCAGCCTCGGCAGAGCCTCTTTCTGAAAAGGCGAACGGTCGGATCCTTCTCCCCCGAGGAAGGGCCCAGCCCTGAAAGCTCTTGTTGCTCTTCACCGTCCCTTGGCACCCTACCTACAGGCACAACAGCACTGGGGATCTGTGCTTTCCCAGACACGGAACATCTCACGGCGCTCAGTCTCGGCAGAGCCTCTTTCTGAAAAGGCGAACGGTCGGATCCTTCTCCCATGAGGAAGGGCCCAGCCCTGAAAGCTCTTGCTGCTCTTCACCGTCCCTTGGCACCCTACCTACAGGCACAACAGCACTGGGGATCTGTGCTTTCCCAGAGACGGAACATCTCACGGCGCTCAGCCTCGGCAGAGCCTCTTTCTGAAAAGGCGAACGGTCGGATCCTTCTCCCACGAGGAAGGGCCCAGCCCTGAAAGCTCTTGCTGCTCTTCACCGTCCCTTGGCACCCTACCTACAGGCACAACAGCACTGGGGATCTGTGCTTTCCCAGAGACGGAACATCTCACGGCGCTCAGCCTCGGCAGAGCCTCTTTCTGAAAAGGCGAACGGTCGGATCCTTCTCCCATGAGGAAGGGCCCAGCCCTGAAAACTCTTGTTGCTCTTCACCGTCCCTTGGCACCCTACGTACAGGCACAACAGCACTGGGGATCTGTGCTTTCCCAGAGACGGAACATCTCACGGCGCTCAGCCTCGGCAGAGCCTCTTTCTGAAAAGGCGAACGGTCGGATCCTTCTCCCATGAGGAAGGGCCCAGCCCTGAAAGCTCTTGTTGCTCTTCACCGTCCCTTGGCACCCTACCTACAGGCACAACAGCACTGGGGATCTGTGCTTTCCCAGAGACGGAACATCTCACGGCGCTCAGCCTCGGCAGAGCCTCTTTCTGAAAAGGCGAACGGTCGGATCCTTCTCCCACGAGGAAGGGCCCAGCCCTGAAAGCTCTTGCTGCTCTTCACCGTCCCTTGGCACCCTACCTACAGGCACAACAGCACTGGGGATCTGTGCTTTCCCAGAGACGGAACATCTCACGGCGCTCAGCCTCGGCAGAGCCTCTTTCTGAAAAGGCGAACAGTCGGATCCTTCTCCCACGAGGAAGGGCCCAGCCCTGAAAGCTCTTGCTGCTCTTCACCGTCCCTTGGCACCCTACCTACAGGCACAACAGCACTGGGGATCTGTGCTTTCCCAGAGACGGAACATCTCACGGCGCTCAGCCTCGGCAGAGCCTCTTTCTGAAAAGGCGAACGGTCGGATCCTTCTCCCATGAGGAAGGGCCCAGCCCTGAAAGCTCTTGCTGCTCTTCACCGTCCCTTGGCACCCTACCTACAGGCACAACAGCACTGGGGATCTGTGCTTTCGCAGAGACGGAACATCTCACGGCTCTCAGCCTCGGCAGAGCCTCTTTCTGAAAAGGCGAACGGTCGGATCCTTCTCCCCCGAGGAAGGGCCCAGCCCTGAAAGCTCTTGTTGCTCTTCACCGTCCCTTGGCACCCTACCTACAGGCACAACAGCACTGGGGATCTGTGCTTTCCCAGACACGGAACATCTCACGGCGCTCAGTCTCGGCAGAGCCTCTTTCTGAAAAGGCGAACGGTCGGATCCTTCTCCCATGAGGAAGGGCCCAGCCCTGAAAGCTCTTGCTGCTCTTCACCGTCCCTTGGCACCCTACCTACAGGCACAACAGCACTGGGGATCTGTGCTTTCCCAGAGATGGAACATCTCACGGCGCTCAGCCTCGGCAAGTCTCTTTCAGAAAAAGGCGAACGGTCGGATCCTTCTCCCACGAGGAAGGGCCCAGCCCTGAAAGCTCTTGCTGCTCTTCACCGTCCCTTGGCACCCTACCTACAGGCACAACAGCACTGGGGATCTGTGCTTTCCCAGAGACGGAACATCTCACGGCGCTCAGCCTCGGCAGAGACTCTTTCTGAAAAGGCGAACGGTCGGATCCTTCTCCCACGAGGAAGGGCCCAGCCCTGAAAGCTCTTGCTGCTCTTCACCGTCCCTTGGCACCCTACCTACAGGCACAACAGCACTGGGGATCTGTGCTTTCCCAGACACGGAACATCTCACGGCGCTCAGCCTCGGCAGAGCCTCTTTCTGAAAAGGCGAACGGTCGGATCCTTCTCCCACGAGGAAGGGCCCAGCCCTGAAAGCTCTTGCTGCTCTTCACCGTCCCTTGGCACCCTACCTACAGGCACAACAGCACTGGGGATCTGTGCTTTCCCAGAGACGGAACATCTCACGGCGCTCAGCCTCGGCAGAGCCTCTTTCTGAAAAGGCGAACGGTCGGATCCTTCTCCCACGAGGAAGGGCCCAGCCCTGAAAGCTCTTGCTGCTCTTCACCGTCCCTTGGCACCCTACCTACAGGCACAACAGCACTGGGGATCTGTGCTTTCGCAGAGACGGAACATCTCACGGCTCTCAGCCTCGGCAGAGACTCTTTCTGAAAAGGCGAACGGTCGGATCCTTCTCCCCCGAGGAAGGGCCCAGCCCTGAAAGCTCTTGTTGCTCTTCACCGTCCCTTGGCACCCTACCTACAGGCACAACAGCACTGGGGATCTGTGCTTTCCCAGAGACGGAACATCTCATGGCGCTCAGCCTCGGCAGAGCCTCTTTCTGAAAAGGCGAACGGTCGGATCCTTCTCCCACGAGGAAGGGCCCAGCCCTGAAAGCTCTTGCTGCTCTTCACCGTCCCTTGGCACCCTACCTACAGGCACAACAGCACTGGGGATCTGTGCTTTCCCAGACACGGAACATCTCACGGCGCTCAGCCTCGGCAGAGCCTCTTTCTGAAAAGGCGAACGGTCGGATCCTTCTCCCACGAGGAAGGGCCCAGCCCTGAAAGCTCTTGCTGCTCTTCACCGTCCCTTGGCACCCTACCTACAGGCACAACAGCACTGGGGAAATGTGCTTTCCCAGAGACGGAACATCTCACGGCGCTCCGCCTCGGCAAGCCTCTTTCTGAAAAGGCGAACGGTCGGATCCTTCTCCCACGAGGAAGGGCCCAGCCCTGAAAGCTCTTGCTGCTCTTCACCGTCCCTTGGCACCCTACCTACAGGCACAACAGCACTGGGGATCTGTGCTTTCCCAGACACGGAACATCTCATGGCGCTCAGCCTCGGCAAGTCTCTTTCTGAAAAGGCGAACGGTCGGATCCTTCTCCCACGAGTAAGGGCCCAGCCCTGAAAGCTCTTGCTGCTCTTCACCGTCCCTTGGCACCCTACCTACAGGCACAACAGCACTGGGGATCTGTGCTTTCCCAGAGATGGAACATCTCACGGCGCTCAGCCTCGGCAAGTCTCTTTCAGAAAAAGGCGAACGGTCGGATCCTTCTCCCACGAGGAAGGGCCCAGCCCTGAAAGCTCTTGCTGCTCTTCACCGTCCCTTGGCACCCTACCTACAGGCACAACAGCACTGGGGATCTGTGCTTTCCCAGAGACGGAACATCTCACGGCGCTCAGCCTCGGCAGAGCCTCTTTCTGAAAAGGCGAACGGTCGGATCCTTCTCCCCCGAGGAAGGGCCCAGCCCTGAAAGCTCTGGTTGCTCTTCACCGTCCCTTGGCACCCTACCTACAGGCACAACAGCACTGGGGATCTGTGCTTTCCCAGAGACGGAACATCTCACGGCGCTCAGCCTCGGCAGAGCCTCTTTCTGAAAAGGCGAACGGTCGGATCCTTCTCCCACGAGGAAGGGCCCAGCCCTGAAAGCTCTTGCTGCTCTTCACCGTCCCTTGGCACCCTACCTACAGGCACAACAGCACTGGGGATCTGTGCTTTCCCAGAGACGGAACATCTCACGGCGCTCCGCCTCGGCAAGCCTCTTTCTGAAAAGGCGAACGGTCGGATCCTTCTCCCACGAGGAAGGGCCCAGCCCTGAAAGCTCTTGCTGCTCTTCAACGTCCCTTGGCACCCTACCTACAGGCACAACAGCACTGGGGATCTGTGCTTTCGCAGAGACGGAACATCTCACGGCTCTCAGCCTCGGCAGAGACTCTTTCTGAAAAGGCGAACGGTCGGATCCTTCTCCCCCGAGGAAGGGCCCAGCCCTGAAAGCTCTTGTTGCTCTTCACCGTCCCTTGGCACCCTACCTACAGGCACAACAGCACTGGGGATCTGTGCTTTCCCAGAGACGGAACATCTCATGGCGCTCAGCCTCGGCAGAGCCTCTTTCTGAAAAGGCGAACGGTCGGATCCTTCTCCCACGAGGAAGGGCCCAGCCCTGAAAGCTCTTGCTGCTCTTCACCGTCCCTTGGCACCCTACCTACAGGCACAACAGCACTGGGGATCTGTGCTTTCCCAGAGACGGAACATCTCACGGCGCTCAGCCTCGGCAGAGCCTCTTTCTGAAAAGGCGAACGGTCGGATCCTTCTCCCACGAGGAAGGGCCCAGCCCTGAAAGCTCTTGCTGCTCTTCACCGTCCCTTGGCACCCTACCTACAGGCACAACAGCACTGGGGATCTGTGCTTTCCCAGAGACGGAACATCTCACGGCGCTCCGCCTCGGCAAGCCTCTTTCTGAAAAGGCGAACGGTCGGATCCTTCTCCCACGAGGAAGGGCCCAGCCCTGAAAGCTCTTGCTGCTCTTCACCGTCCCTTGGCACCCTACCTACAGGCACAACAGCACTGGGGATCTGTGCTTTCCCAGAGACGGAACATCTCACGGCGCTCAGCCTCGGCAGAGCCTCTTTCTGAAAAGGCGAACGGTCGGATCCTTCTCCCACGAGGAAGGGCCCAGCCCTGAAAGCTCTTGCTGCTCTTCACCGTCCCTTGGCACCCTACCTACAGGCACAACAGCACTGGGGATCTGTGCTTTCCCAGACACGGAACATCTCACGGCGCTCAGTCTCGGCAGAGCCTCTTTCTGAAAAGGCAAACGGTCGGATCCTTCTCCCACGAGGAAGGGCCCAGCCCTGAAAGCTCTTGCTGCTCTTCACCGTCCCTTGGCACCCTACCTACTGGCACAACAGCACTGGGGATCTGTGCTTTCCCAGAGACGGAACATCTCACGGCGCTCAGCCTCGGCAGAGCCTCTTTCTGAAAAGGCGAACGGTCGGATCCTTCTCCCACGAGTAAGGGCCCAGCCCTGAAAGCTCTTGCTGCTCTTCACCGTCCCTTGGCACCCTACCTACAGGCACAACAGCACTGGGGATCTGTGCTTTCCCAGAGACGGAACATCTCACGGTGCTCAGCCTCGGCTGAGCCTCTTTCTGAATAGGCGAACGGTCGGATCCTTCTCCCACGAGGAAGGGCCCAGCCCTGAAAGCTCTTGCTGCTCTTCACCGTCCCTTGGCACCCTACCTACAGGCACAACAGCACTGGGGATCTGTGCTTTCCCAGACACAGAACATCTCATGGCGCTCCGCCTCGGCAGAGCCTCTTTCGAAAAGGCGAACGGTCGGATCCTTCTCCCACGAGGAAGGGCCCAGCCCTGAAAGCTCTTGCTGCTCTTCACCGTCCCTTGGCACCCTACCTACAGGCACAACAGCACTGGGGATCTGTGCTTTCCCAGAGACGGAACATCTCACGGCGCTCAGCCTCGGCAGAGCCTCTTTCTGAAAAGGCGAACGGTCGGATCCTTCTCCCACGAGGAAGGGCCCAGCCCTGAAAGCTCTTGCTGCTCTTCACCGTCCCTTGGCACCCTACCTACAGGCACAACAGCACTGGGGATCTGTGCTTTCCCAGAGACGGAACATCTCACGGCGCTCAGCCTCGGCAGAGCCTCTTTCTGAAAAGGCGAACGGTTGGATCCTTCTCCCACGAGGAAGGGCCCAGCCCTGAAAGCTCTTGCTGCTCTTCAACGTCCCTTGGCACCCTACCTACAGGCACAACAGCACTGGGGATCTGTGCTTTCCCAGACACGGAACATCTCACGGCGCTCAGCCTCGGCAAGTCTCTTTCAGAAAAAGGCGAACGGTCGGATCCTTCTCCCACGAGGAAGGGCCCAGCCCTGAAAGCTCTTGCTGCTCTTCACCGTCCCTTGGCACCCTACCTACAGGCACAACAGCACTGGGGATCTGTGCTTTCCCAGAGACGGAACATCTCACGGCGCTCAGCCTCGGCAGAGCCTCTTTCTGAAAAGGCGAACGGTCGGATCCTTCTCCCACGAGGAAGGGCCCAGCCCTGAAAGCTCTTGCTGCTCTTCACCGTCCCTTGGCACCCTACCTACAGGCACAACAGCACTGGGGATCTGTGCTTTCCCAGAGACGGAACATCTCACGGCGCTCAGCCTCGGCAGAGCCTCTTTCTGAAAAGGCGAACGGTCGGATCCTTCTCCCACGAGCAAGGGCCCAGCCCTGAAAGCTCTTGCTGCTCTTCACCGTCCCTTGGCGCCCTACGTACAGGCACAACAGCACTGGGGATCTGTGCTTTCCCAGAGACAGAACATCTCACGGCGCTCCGCCTCGCCAAGCCTCTTTCTGAAAAGGCGAACGGTCGGATCCTTCTCCCACGAGGAAGGGCCCAGCCCTGAAAGCTCTTGCTGCTCTTCACCGTCCCTTGGCACCCTACCTACAGGCACAACAGCACTGGGGATCTGTGCTTTCCCAGACACGGAACATCTCACGGCGCTCAGCCTCGGCAAGTCTCTTTCAGAAAAAGGCGAACGGTCGGATCCTTCTCCCACGAGGAAGGGCCCAGCCCTGAAAGCTCTTGCTGCTCTTCACCGTCCCTTGGCACCCTACCTACAGGCACAACAGCACTGGGGATCTGTGCTTTCCCAGACACGGAACATCTCATGGCGCTCAGCCTCGGTAGATCCTCTTTCTGAAAAGGCGAACGGTCGGATCCTTCTCCCACGAGGAAGGGCCCAGCCCTGAAAGCTCTTGCTGCTCTTCACCGTCCCTTGGCACCCTACCTACAGGCACAACAGCACTGGGGATCTGTGCTTTCCCAGACACGGAACATCTCACGGCGCTCAGTCTCGGCAGAGCCTCTTTCTGAAAAGGCGAACGGTCGGATCCTTCTCCCACGAGGAAGGGCCCAGCCCTGAAAGCTCTTGTTGCTCTTCACCGTCCCTTGGCACCCTACCTACAGGCACAACAGCACTGGGGATCTGTGCTTTCCCAGAGACGGAACATCTCACGGCGCTCAGCCTCGGCAGAGCCTCTTTCTGAAAAGGCGAACGGTCGGATCCTTCTCCCACGAGGAAGGGCCCAGCCCTGAAAGCTCTTGCTGCTCTTCACCGTCCCTTGGCACCCTACCTACAGGCACAACAGCACTGGGGATCTGTGCTTTCCCAGAGACGGAACATCTCACGGCGCTCAGCCTCGGCAGAGCCTCTTTCTGAAAAGGCGAACGGTCGGATCCTTCTCCCACGAGGAAGGGCCCAGCCCTGAAAGCTCTTGCTGCTCTTCAACGTCCCTTGGCACCCTACCTACAGGCACAACAGCACTGGGGATCTGTGCTTTCCCAGAGACGGAACATCTCACGGCGCTCAGCCTCGGCAGAGCCTCTTTCTGAAAAGGCGAACGGTCGGATCCTTCTCCCACGAGGAAGGGCCCAGCCCTGAAAGCTCTTGCTGCTCTTCACCGTCCCTTGGCACCCTACCTACAGGCACAACAGCACTGGGGATCTGTGCTTTCCCAGAGACGGAACATCTCACGGCTCTCAGCCTCGGCAGAGACTCTTTCTGAAAAGGCGAACGGTCGGATCCTTCTCCCACGAGGAAGGGCCCAGCCCTGAAAGCTCTTGTTGCTCTTCACCGTCCCTTGGCACCCTACCTACAGGCACAACAGCACTGGGGATCTGTGCTTTCCCAGAGACGGAACATCTCACGGCGCTCAGCCATGGCAGAGCCTCTTTCTGAAAAGGCGAACGGTCGGATCCTTCTCCCACGAGGAAGGGCCCAGCCCTGAAAGCTCTTGCTGCTCTTCACCGTCCCTTGGCACCCTACCTACAGGCACAACAGCACTGGGGATCTGTGCTTTCCCAGAGACGGAACATCTCACGGCGCTCAGCCTCGGCAGAGCCTCTTTCTGAAAAGGCGAACGGTCGGATCCTTCTCCCACGAGGAAGGGCCCAGCCCTGAAAGCTCTTGCTGCTCTTCACCGTCCCTTGGCACCCTACCTACAGGCACAACAGCACTGGGGATCTGTGCTTTCCCAGAGACGGAACATCTCACGGCGCTCAGCCTCGGCAGAGCCTCTTTCTGAAAAGGCGAACGGTCGGATCCTTCTCCCACGAGGAAGGGCCCAGCCCTGAAAGCTCTTGCTGCTCTTCACCGTCCCTTGGCACCCTACCTACAGGCACAACAGCACTGGGGATCTGTGCTTTCGCAGAGACGGAACATCTCACGGTTCTCAGCCTCGGCAGAGACTCTTTCTGAAAAGGCGAACGGTCGGATCCTTCTCCCACGAGGAAGGGCCCAGCCCTGAAAGCTCTTGCTGCTCTTCACCGTCCCTTGGCACCCTACCTACAGGCACAACAGCACTGGGGATCTGTGCTTTCCCAGAGACGGAACATCTCACGGCGCTCAGCCTCGGCAGAGCCTCTTTCTGAAAAGGCGAACGGTCGGATCCTTCTCCCACGAGGAAGGGCCCAGCCCTGAAAGCTCTTGCTGCTCTTCACCGTCCCTTGGCACCCTACCTACAGGCACAACAGCACTGGGGATCTGTGCTTTCCCAGAGACGGAACATCTCACGGCGCTCCGCCTCGGCAAGCCTCTTTCTGAAAAGGCGAACGGTCGGATCCTTCTCCCACGAGGAAGGGCCCAGCCCTGAAAGCTCTTGCTGCTCTTCACCGTCCCTTGGCACCCTACCTACAGGCACAACAGCACTGGGGATCTGTGCTTTCCCAGAGACGGAACATCTCATGGCGCTCCGCCTCGGCAAGTCTCTTTCTGAAAAGGCGAACGGTCGGATCCTTCTCCCACGAGTAAGGGCCCAGCCCTGAAAGCTCTTGCTGCTCTTCACCGTCCCTTGGCACCCTACCTACAGGCACAACAGCACTGGGGATCTGTGCTTTCCCAGACACAGAACATCTCATGGCGCTCCGCCTCGGCAAGTCTCTTTCTGAAAAGGCGAACGGTCGGATCCTTCTCCCACGAGTAAGGGCCCAGCCCTGAAAGCTCTTGCTGCTCTTCACCGTCCCTTGGCACCCTACCTACAGGCACAACAGCACTGGGGATCTGTGCTTTCCCAGAGACGGAACATCTCACGGCCCTCAGCCTCGGCAGAGCCTCTTTCTGAAAAGGCGAACGGTCGGATCCTTCTCCCACGAGGAAGGGCCCAGCCCTGAAAGCTCTTGTTGCTCTTCACCGTCCCTTGGCACCCTACCTACAGGCACAACAGCACTGGGGATCTGTGCTTTCCCAGAGACGGAACATCTCACGGCGCTCAGCCTCGGCAGAGCCTCTTTCTGAAAAGGCGAACGGTCGGATCCTTCTCCCACGAGGAAGGGCCCAGCCCTGAAAGCTCTTGCTGCTCTTCACCGTCCCTTGGCACCCTACCTACAGGCACAACAGCACTGGGGATCTGTGCTTTCCCAGAGACGGAACATCTCACGGCGCTCAGCCTCGGCAGAGCCTCTTTCTGAAAAGGCGAACGGTCGGATCCTTCTCCCACGAGGAAGGGCCCAGCCCTGAAAGCTCTTGCTGCTCTTCAACGTCCCTTGGCACCCTACCTACAGGCACAACAGCACTGGGGATCTGTGCTTTCCCAGAGACGGAACATCTCACGGCGCTCAGCCTCGGCAGAGCCTCTTTCTGAAAAGGCGAACGGTCGGATCCTTCTCCCACGAGGAAGGGCCCAGCCCTGAAAGCTCTTGTTGCTCTTCACCGTCCCTTGGCACCCTACCTACAGGCACAACAGCACTGGGGATCTGTGCTTTCCCAGAGACGGAACATCTCACGGCGCTCAGCCATGGCAGAGCCTCTTTCTGAAAAGGCGAACGGTCGGATCCTTCTCCCACGAGGAAGGGCCCAGCCCTGAAAGCTCTTGCTGCTCTTCACCGTCCCTTGGCACCCTACCTACAGGCACAACAGCACTGGGGATCTGTGCTTTCCCAGAGACGGAACATCTCACGGCGCTCAGCCTCGGCAGAGCCTCTTTCTGAAAAGGCGAACGGTCGGATCCTTCTCCCACGAGGAAGGGCCCAGCCCTGAAAGCTCTTGCTGCTCTTCACCGTCCCTTGGCACCCTACCTACAGGCACAACAGCACTGGGGATCTGTGCTTTCCCAGAGACGGAACATCTCACGGCGCTCAGCCTCGGCAGAGCCTCTTTCTGAAAAGGCGAACGGTCGGATCCTTCTCCCACGAGGAAGGGCCCAGCCCTGAAAGCTCTTGCTGCTCTTCACCGTCCCTTGGCACCCTACCTACAGGCACAACAGCACTGGGGATCTGTGCTTTCCCAGAGACGGAACATCTCACGGCGCTCAGCCTCGGCAGAGACTCTTTCTGAAAAGGCGAACGGTCGGATCCTTCTCCCACGAGGAAGGGCCCAGCCCTGAAAGCTCTTGTTGCTCTTCACCGTCCCTTGGCACCCTACCTACAGGCACAACAGCACTGGGGATCTGTGCTTTCCCAGAGACGGAACATCTCACGGCGCTCAGCCTCGGCAGAGCCTCTTTCTGAAAAGGCGAACGGTCGGATCCTTCTCCCACGAGGAAGGGCCCAGCCCTGAAAGCTCTTGCTGCTCTTCACCGTCCCTTGGCACCCTACCTACAGGCACAACAGCACTGGGGATCTGTGCTTTCCCAGAGACGGAACATCTCACGGCGCTCCGCCTCGGCAAGCCTCTTTCTGAAAAGGCGAACGGTCGGATCCTTCTCCCACGAGGAAGGGCCCAGCCCTGAAAGCTCTTGCTGCTCTTCACCGTCCCTTGGCACCCTACCTACAGGCACAACAGCACTGGGGATCTGTGCTTTCCCAGACACGGAACATCTCATGGCGCTCCGCCTCGGCAAGTCTCTTTCTGAAAAGGCGAACGGTCGGATCCTTCTCCCACGAGTAAGGGCCCAGCCCTGAAAGCTCTTGCTGCTCTTCACCGTCCCTTGGCACCCTACCTACAGGCACAACAGCACTGGGGATCTGTGCTTTCCCAGAGACGGAACATCTCACGGCGCTCAGTCTCGGCAGAGCCTCTTTCTGAAAAGGCGAACGGTCGGATCCTTCTCCCACGAGGAAGGGCCCAGCCCTGAAAGCTCTTGCTGCTCTTCACCGTCCCTTGGCACCCTACCTACAGGCACAACAGCACTGGGGATCTGTGCTTTCCCAGAGACGGAACATCTCACGGCGCTCAGCCTCGGCAGAGCCTCTTTCTGAAAAGGCGAACGGTCGGATCCTTCTCCCACGAGGAAGGGCCCAGCCCTGAAAGCTCTTGCTGCTCTTCACCGTCCCTTGGCACCCTACCTACAGGCACAACAGCACTGGGGATCTGTGCTTTCCCAGAGACGGAACATCTCACGGCGCTCAGCCTCGGCAGAGCCTCTTTCTGAAAAGGCGAACGGTCGGATCCTTCTCCCACGAGGAAGGGCCCAGCCCTGAAAGCTCTTGCTGCTCTTCACCGTCCCTTGGCACCCTACCTACAGGCACAACAGCACTGGGGATCTGTGCTTTCCCAGAGACGGAACATCTCACGGCGCTCAGCCTCGGCAGAGCCTCTTTCTGAAAAGGCGAACGGTCGGATCCTTCTCCCACGAGGAAGGGCCCAGCCCTGAAAGCTCTTGCTGCTCTTCACCGTCCCTTGGCACCCTACCTACAGGCACAACAGCACTGGGGATCTGTGCTTTCCCAGAGACGGAACATCTCACGGCGCTCAGCCTCGGCAGAGCCTCTTTCTGAAAAGGCGAACGGTCGGATCCTTCTCCCACGAGGAAGGGCCCAGCCCTGAAAGCTCTTGCTGCTCTTCACCGTCCCTTGGCACCCTACCTACAGGCACAACAGCACTGGGGATCTGTGCTTTCCCAGAGACGGAACATCTCACGGCGCTCAGCCTCGGCAGAGCCTCTTTCTGAAAAGGCGAACGGTCGGATCCTTCTCCCACGAGGAAGGGCCCAGCCCTGAAAGCTCTTGCTGCTCTTCACCGTCCCTTGGCACCCTACCTACAGGCACAACAGCACTGGGGATCTGTGCTTTCCCAGACACGGAACATCTCACGGCGCTCCGCCTCGGCAAGCCTCTTTCTGAAAAGGCGAACGGTCGGATCCTTCTCCCACGAGGAAGGGCCCAGCCCTGAAAGCTCTTGCTGCTCTTCACCGTCCCTTGGCACCCTACCTACAGGCACAACAGCACTGGGGATCTGTGCTTTCCCAGAGACGGAACATCTCACGGCGCTCCGCCTCGGCAAGTCTCTTTCTGAAAAGGCGAACGGTCGGATCCTTCTCCCACGAGTAAGGGCCCAGCCCTGAAAGCTCTTGCTGCTCTTCACCGTCCCTTGGCACCCTACCTACAGGCACAACAGCACTGGGGATCTGTGCTTTCCCAGACACAGAACATCTCATGGCGCTCAGCCTCGGCAAGTCTCTTTCTGAAAAGGCGAACGGTCGGATCCTTCTCCCACGAGTAAGGGCCCAGCCCTGAAAGCTCTTGCTGCTCTTCACCGTCCCTTGGCACCCTACCTACAGGCACAACAGCACTGGGGATCTGTGCTTTCCCAGAGACGGAACATCTCACGGCCCTCAGCCTCGGCAGAGCCTCTTTCTGAAAAGGCGAACGGTCGGATCCTTCTCCCACGAGGAAGGGCCCAGCCCTGAAAGCTCTTGCTGCTCTTCACCATCCCTTGGCACCCTACCTACAGGCACAACAGCACTGGGGATCTGTGCTTTCCCAGAGACGGAACATCTCACGGCGCTCAGCCTCGGCAGAGCCTCTTTCTGAAAAGGCGAACGGTCGGATCCTTCTCCCACGAGGAAGGGCCCAGCCCTGAAAGCTCTTGTTGCTCTTCACCGTCCCTTGGCACCCTACCTACAGGCACAACAGCACTGGGGATCTGTGCTTTCCCAGAGACGGAACATCTCACGGCGCTCAGCCTCGGCAGAGCCTCTTTCTGAAAAGGCGAACGGTCGGATCCTTCTCCCACGAGGAAGGGCCCAGCCCTGAAAGCTCTTGCTGCTCTTCACCGTCCCTTGGCACCCTACCTACAGGCACAACAGCACTGGGGATCTGTGCTTTCCCAGAGACGGAACATCTCACGGCGCTCAGCCTCGGCAGAGCCTCTTTCTGAAAAGGCGAACGGTCGGATCCTTCTCCCACGAGGAAGGGCCCAGCCCTGAAAGCTCTTGCTGCTCTTCAACGTCCCTTGGCACCCTACCTACAGGCACAACAGCACTGGGGATCTGTGCTTTCCCAGAGACGGAACATCTCACGGCGCTCAGCCTCGGCAGAGCCTCTTTCTGAAAAGGCGAACGGTCGGATCCTTCTCCCACGAGGAAGGGCCCAGCCCTGAAAGCTCTTGCTGCTCTTCACCGTCCCTTGGCACCCTACCTACAGGCACAACAGCACTGGGGATCTGTGCTTTCCCAGAGACGGAACATCTCACGGCTCTCAGCCTCGGCAGAGACTCTTTCTGAAAAGGCGAACGGTCGGATCCTTCTCCCACGAGGAAGGGCCCAGCCCTGAAAGCTCTTGTTGCTCTTCACCGTCCCTTGGCACCCTACCTACAGGCACAACAGCACTGGGGATCTGTGCTTTCCCAGAGACGGAACATCTCACGGCGCTCAGCCATGGCAGAGCCTCTTTCTGAAAAGGCGAACGGTCGGATCCTTCTCCCACGAGGAAGGGCCCAGCCCTGAAAGCTCTTGCTGCTCTTCACCGTCCCTTGGCACCCTACCTACAGGCACAACAGCACTGGGGATCTGTGCTTTCCCAGAGACGGAACATCTCACGGCGCTCAGCCTCGGCAGAGCCTCTTTCTGAAAAGGCGAACGGTCGGATCCTTCTCCCACGAGGAAGGGCCCAGCCCTGAAAGCTCTTGCTGCTCTTCACCGTCCCTTGGCACCCTACGTACAGGCACAACAGCACTGGGGATCTGTGCTTTCCCAGAGACGGAACATCTCACGGCGCTCAGCCTCGGCAGAGCCTCTTTCTGAAAAGGCGAACGGTCGGATCCTTCTCCCACGAGGAAGGGCCCAGCCCTGAAAGCTCTTGCTGCTCTTCACCGTCCCTTGGCACCCTACCTACAGGCACAACAGCACTGGGGATCTGTGCTTTCCCAGAGACGGAACATCTCACGGCGCTCAGCCTCGGCAGAGACTCTTTCTGAAAAGGCGAACGGTCGGATCCTTCTCCCACGAGGAAGGGCCCAGCCCTGAAAGCTCTTGTTGCTCTTCACCGTCCCTTGGCACCCTACCTACAGGCACAACAGCACTGGGGATCTGTGCTTTCCCAGAGACGGAACATCTCACGGCGCTCAGCCTCGGCAGAGCCTCTTTCTGAAAAGGCGAACGGTCGGATCCTTCTCCCACGAGGAAGGGCCCAGCCCTGAAAGCTCTTGCTGCTCTTCACCGTCCCTTGGCACCCTACCTACAGGCACAACAGCACTGGGGATCTGTGCTTTCCCAGAGACGGAACATCTCACGGCGCTCCGCCTCGGCAAGCCTCTTTCTGAAAAGGCGAACGGTCGGATCCTTCTCCCACGAGGAAGGGCCCAGCCCTGAAAGCTCTTGCTGCTCTTCACCGTCCCTTGGCACCCTACCTACAGGCACAACAGCACTGGGGATCTGTGCTTTCCCAGACACGGAACATCTCATGGCGCTCCGCCTCGGCAAGTCTCTTTCTGAAAAGGCGAACGGTCGGATCCTTCTCCCACGAGTAAGGGCCCAGCCCTGAAAGCTCTTGCTGCTCTTCACCGTCCCTTGGCACCCTACCTACAGGCACAACAGCACTGGGGATCTGTGCTTTCCCAGAGACGGAACATCTCACGGCGCTCAGTCTCGGCAGAGCCTCTTTCTGAAAAGGCGAACGGTCGGATCCTTCTCCCACGAGGAAGGGCCCAGCCCTGAAAGCTCTTGCTGCTCTTCACCGTCCCTTGGCACCCTACCTACAGGCACAACAGCACTGGGGATCTGTGCTTTCCCAGAGACGGAACATCTCACGGCGCTCAGCCTCGGCAGAGCCTCTTTCTGAAAAGGCGAACGGTCGGATCCTTCTCCCACGAGGAAGGGCCCAGCCCTGAAAGCTCTTGCTGCTCTTCACCGTCCCTTGGCACCCTACCTACAGGCACAACAGCACTGGGGATCTGTGCTTTCCCAGAGACGGAACATCTCACGGCGCTCAGCCTCGGCAGAGCCTCTTTCTGAAAAGGCGAACGGTCGGATCCTTCTCCCACGAGGAAGGGCCCAGCCCTGAAAGCTCTTGCTGCTCTTCACCGTCCCTTGGCGCCCTACGTACAGGCACAACAGCACTGGGGATCTGTGCTTTCCCAGAGACAGAACATGTCACGGCGCTCCGCCTCGGCAAGCCTCTTTCTGAAAAGGCAAACGGTCGGATCCTTCTCCCACGAGGAAGGGCCCAGCCCTGAAAGCTCTTGCTGCTCTTCACCGTCCCTTGGCACCCTACCTACAGGCACAACAGCACTGGGGATCTGTGCTTTCCCAGAGACGGAACATCTCACGGCGCTCCGCCTCGGCAGAGCCTCTTTCTGAAAAGGCGAACGGTCGGATCCTTCTCCCACGAGGAAGGGCCCAGCCCTGAAAGCTCTTGCTGCTCTTCACCGTCCCTTGGCACCCTACCTACAGGCACAACAGCACTGGGGATCTGTGCTTTCCCAGAGACGGAACATCTCACGGCGCTCAGCCTCGGCAGAGCCTCTTTCTGAAAAGGCGAACGGTCGGATCCTTCTCCCACGAGGAAGGGCCCAGCCCTGAAAGCTCTTGCTGCTCTTCACCATCCCTTGGCACCCTACCTACAGGCACAACAGCACTGGGGATCTGTGCTTTCCCAGACACGGAACATCTCACGGCGCTCAGCCTCGGCAAGTCTCTTTCAGAAAAAGGCGAACGGTCGGATCCTTCTCCCACGAGGAAGGGCCCAGCCCTGAAAGCTCTTGCTGCTCTTCACCGTCCCTTGGCACCCTACCTACAGGCACAACAGCACTGGGGATCTGTGCTTTCCCAGACACGGAACATCTCACGGCGCTCAGCCTCGGCAGAGCCTCTTTCTGAAAAGGCGAACGGTCGGATCCTTCTCCCACGAGGAAGGGCCCAGCCCTGAAAGCTCTTGTTGCTCTTCACCGTCCCTTGGCACCCTACCTACAGGCACAACAGCACTGGGGATCTGTGCTTTCCCAGAGACGGAACATCTCACGGCGCTCAGCCTCGGCAGAGCCTCTTTCTGAAAAGGCGAACGGTCGGATCCTTCTCCCACGAGGAAGGGCCCAGCCCTGAAAGCTCTTGCTGCTCTTCACCGTCCCTTGGCACCCTACCTACAGGCACAACAGCACTGGGGATCTGTGCTTTCCCAGACACGGAACATCTCACGGCGCTCAGCCTCGGCAGAGCCTCTTTCTGAAAAGGCGAACGGTCGGATCCTTCTCCCACGAGGAAGGGCCCAGCCCTGAAAGCTCTTGCTGCTCTTCACCGTCCCTTGGCACCCTACCTACAGGCACAACAGCACTGGGGATCTGTGCTTTCCCAGACACGGAACATCTCACGGCGCTCAGCCTCGGCAGAGCCTCTTTCTGAAAAGGCGAACGGTCGGATCCTTCTCCCACGAGTAAGGGCCCAGCCCTGAAAGCTCTTGCTGCTCTTCACCGTCCCTTGGCACCCTACCTACAGGCACAACAGCACTGGGGATCTGTGCTTTCCCAGAGACGGAACATCTCACGGCGCTCAGCCTCGGCAGAGCCTCTTTCTGAAAAGGCGAACGGTCGGATCCTTCTCCCACGAGGAAGGGCCCAGCCCTGAAAGCTCTTGCTGCTCTTCACCGTCCCTTGGCACCCTACCTACAGGCACAACAGCACTGGGGATCTGTGCTTTCCCAGACACGGAACATCTCACGGCGCTCAGCCTCGGCAAGTCTCTTTCAGAAAAAGGCGAACGGTCGGATCCTTCTCCCACGAGGAAGGGCCCAGCCCTGAAAGCTCTTGCTGCTCTTCACCGTCCCTTGGCACCCTACCTACAGGCACAACAGCACTGGGGATCTGTGCTTTCGCAGAGACGGAACATCTCACGGCGCTCAGCCTCGGCAGAGCCTCTTTCTGAAAAGGCGAACGGTCGGATCCTTCTCCCACGAGGAAGGGCCCAGCCCTGAAAGCTCTTGCTGCTCTTCACCGTCCCTTGGCACCCTACCTACAGGCACAACAGCACTGGGGATCTGTGCTTTCCCAGAGACGGAACATCTCACGGCGCTCAGCCTCGGCAGAGCCTCTTTCTGAAAAGGCGAACGGTCGGATCCTTCTCCCACGAGGAAGGGCCCAGCCCTGAAAGCTCTTGCTGCTCTTCACCGTCCCTTGGCGCCCTACGTACAGGCACAACAGCACTGGGGATCTGTGCTTTCCGAGAGACAGAACATCTCACGGTGCTCCGCCTCGGCAAGCCTCTTTCTGAAAAGGCGAACGGTCGGATCCTTCTCCCACGAGGAAGGGCCCAGCCCTGAAAGCTCTTGCTGCTCTTCACCGTCCCTTGGCACCCTACCTACAGGCACAACAGCACTGGGGATCTGTGCTTTCCCAGACACGGAACATCTCATGGCGCTCCGCCTCGGCAAGTCTCTTTCTGAAAAGGCGAACGGTCGGATCCTTCTCCCACGAGTAAGGGCCCAGCCCTGAAAGCTCTTGCTGCTCTTCACCGTCCCTTGGCACCCTACCTACAGGCACAACAGCACTGGGCATCTGTGCTTTCCCAGAGACGGAACATCTCACGGCGCTCAGCCTCGGCAGAGCCTCTTTCTGAAAAGGCGAACGGTCGGATCCTTCTCCCACGAGGAAGGGCCCAGCCCTGAAAGCTCTTGCTGCTCTTCACCGTCCCTTGGCACCCTACCTACAGGCACAACAGCACTGGGGATCTGTGCTTTCCCAGACACGGAACATCTCACGGCGCTCAGCCTCGGCAAGTCTCTTTCAGAAAAAGGCGAACGGTCGGATCCTTCTCCCACGAGGAAGGGCCCAGCCCTGAAAGCTCTTGCTGCTCTTCACCGTCCCTTGGCACCCTACCTACAGGCACAACAGCACTGGGGATCTGTGCTTTCCCAGAGACGGAACATCTCACGGCGCTCAGCCTCGGTAGAGCCTCTTTCTGAAAAGGCGAACGGTCGGATCCTTCTCCCACGAGGAAGGGCCCAGCCCTGAAAGCTCTTGCTGCTCTTCACCGTCCCTTGGCACCCTACCTACAGGCACAACAGCACTGGGGATCTGTGCTTTCCCAGACACGGAACATCTCTCGGCGCTCAGCCTCGGCAGAGCCTCTTTCTGAAAAGGCGAACGGTCGGATCCTTCTCCCACGAGGAAGGGCCCAGCCCTGAAAGCTCTTGCTGCTCTTCACCGTCCCTTGGCACCCTACCTACAGGCACAACAGCACTGGGGATCTGTGCTTTCCCAGAGACGGAACATCTCACGGCGCTCAGCCTCGGCAGAGCCTCTTTCTGAAAAGGCGAACGGTCGGATCCTTCTCCCACGAGGAAGGGCCCAGCCCTGAAAGCTCTTGCTGCTCTTCACCGTCCCTTGGCACCCTACCTACAGGCACAACAGCACTGGGGATCTGTGCTTTCCCAGACACGGAACATCTCATGGCGCTCCGCCTCGGCAAGTCTCTTTCTGAAAAGGCGAACGGTCGGATCCTTCTCCCACGAGGAAGGGCCCAGCCCTGAAAGCTCTTGCTGCTCTTCACCGTCCCTTGGCACCCTACCTACAGGCACAACAGCACTGGGGATCTGTGCTTTCCCAGACACGGAACATCTCATGGCGCTCCGCCTCGGCAAGTCTCTTTCTGAAAAGGCGAACGGTCGGATCCTTCTCCCACGAGGAAGGGCCCAGCCCTGAAAGCTCTTGCTGCTCTTCACCGTCCCTTGGCACCCTACCTACAGGCACAACAGCACTGGGGATCTGTGCTTTCCCAGACACGGAACATCTCACGGCGCTCAGTCTCGGCAGAGCCTCTTTCTGAAAAGGCGAACGGTCGGATCCTTCTCCCACGAGGAAGGGCCCAGCCCTGAAAGCTCTTGCTGCTCTTCACCGTCCCTTGGCACCCTACCTACAGGCACAACAGCACTGGGGATCTGTGCTTTCCCAGAGATGGAACATCTCACGGCGCTCAGCCTCGGCAAGTCTCTTTCAGAAAAAGGCGAACGGTCAGATCCTTCTCCCACGAGGAAGGGCCCAGCCCTGAAAGCTCTTGTTGCTCTTCACCGTCCCTTGGCACCCTACCTACAGGCACAACAGCACTGGGGATCTGTGCTTTCCCAGACACGGAACATCTCACGGCGCTCAGCCTCGGCAGAGCCTCTTTCTGAAAAGGCGAACGGTCGGATCCTTCTCCCACGAGGAAGGGCCCAGCCCTGAAAGCTCTTGCTGCTCTTCACCGTCCCTTGGCACCCTACCTACAGGCACAACAGCACTGGGGATCTGTGCTTTCCCAGAGACGGAACATCTCACGGCGCTCAGCCTCGGCAGAGCCTCTTTCTGAAAAGGCGAACGGTCGGATCCTTCTCCCACGAGGAAGGGCCCAGCCCTGAAAGCTCTTGCTGCTCTTCACCGTCCCTTGGCACCCTACCTACAGGCACAACAGCACTGGGGATCTGTGCTTTCCCAGAGACGGAACATCTCACGGCGCTCAGCCTCGGCAGAGCCTCTTTCTGAAAAGGCGAACGGTCGGATCCTTCTCCCACGAGGAAGGGCCCAGCCCTGAAAGCTCTTGCTGCTCTTCACCGTCCCTTGGCACCCTACGTACAGGCACAACAGCACTGGGGATCTGTGCTTTCCCAGAGACGGAACATCTCACGGTGCTCAGCCTCGGCTGAGCCTCTTTCTGAATAGGCGAACGGTCGGATCCTTCTCCCCCGAGGAAGGGCCCAGCCCTGAAAGCTCTTGCTGCTCTTCACCGTCCCTTGGCACCCTACCTACAGGCACAACAGCACTGGGGATCTGTGCTTTCCCAGACACGGAACATCTCATGGCGCTCCGCCTCGGCAGAGCCTCTTTCGAAAAGGCGAACGGTCGGATCCTTCTCCCACGAGGAAGGGCCCAGCCCTGAAAGCTCTTGCTGCTCTTCACCATCCCTTGGCACCCTACCTACAGGCACAACAGCACTGGGGATCTGTGCTTTCCCAGACACGGAACATCTCACGGCGCTCAGCCTCGGCAGAGCCTCTTTCTGAAAAGGCGAACGGTCGGATCCTTCTCCCACGAGGAAGGGCCCAGCCCTGAAAGCTCTTGCTGCTCTTCACCGTCCCTTGGCACCCTACCTACAGGCACAACAGCACTGGGGATCTGTGCTTTCCCAGACACGGAACATCTCACGGCGCTCAGCCTCGGCAGAGCCTCTTTCTGAAAAGGCGAACGGTCGGATCCTTCTCCCATGAGGAAGGGCCCAGCCCTGAAAACTCTTGTTGCTCTTCACCGTCCCTTGGCACCCTACGTACAGGCACAACAGCACTGGGGATCTGTGCTTTCCCAGAGACGGAACATCTCACGGCGCTCAGCCTCGGCAGAGCCTCTTTCTGAAAAGGCGAACGGTCGGATCCTTCTCCCACGAGGAAGGGCCCAGCCCTGAAAGCTCTTGCTGCTCTTCACCGTCCCTTGGCACCCTACCTACAGGCACAACAGCACTGGGCATCTGTGCTTTCCCAGAGATGGAACATCTCACGGCGCTCAGTCTCGGCAAGTCTCTTTCAGAAAAAGGCGAACGGTCGGATCCTTCTCCCACGAGGAAGGGCCCAGCCCTGAAAGCTCTTGTTGCTCTTCACCGTCCCTTGGCACCCTACCTACAGGCACAACAGCACTGGGGATCTATGCTTTCCCAGACACGGAACATCTCACGGCGCTCAGCCTCGGCAGAGCCTCTTTCTGAAAAGGCGAACGGTCGGATCCTTCTCCCACGAGGAAGGGCCCAGCCCTGAAAGCTCTTGCTGCTCTTCACCGTCCCTTGGCACCCTACCTACAGGCACAACAGCACTGGGGATCTGTGCTTTCCCAGAGACGGAACATCTCACGGCGCTCAGCCTCGGCAGAGCCTATTTCTGAAAAGGCGAACGGTCGGATCCTTCTCCCACGAGGAAGGGCCCAGCCCTGAAAGCTCTTGCTGCTCTTCAACGTCCCTTGGCACCCTACCTACAGGCACAACAGCACTGGGGATCTGTGCTTTCCCAGAGACGGAACATCTCACGGCGCTCAGCCTCGGCAGAGCCTCTTTCTGAAAAGGCGAACGGTCGGATCCTTCTCCCACGAGGAAGGGCCCAGCCCTGAAAGCTCTTGCTGCTCTTCACCGTCCCTTGGCACCCTACCTACAGGCACAACAGCACTGGGGATCTGTGCTTTCCCAGACACGGAACATCTCACGGCTCTCAGCCTCGGCAGAGACTCTTTCTGAAAAGGCGAACGGTCGGATCCTTCTCCCACGAGGAAGGGCCCAGCCCTGAAAGCTCTTGTTGCTCTTCACCGTCCCTTGGCACCCTACCTACAGGCACAACAGCACTGGGGATCTGTGCTTTCCCAGAGACGGAACATCTCACGGCGCTCAGCCTCGGCAGAGCCTCTTTCTGAAAAGGCGAACGGTCGGATCCTTCTCCCACGAGGAAGGGCCCAGCCCTGAAAGCTCTTGCTGCTCTTCACCGTCCCTTGGCGCCCTACCTACAGGCACAACAGCACTGGGGATCTGTGCTTTCCCAGAGACAGAACATCTCACGGCGCTCTGCCTCGGCAAGCCTCTTTCTGAAAAGGCGAACGGTCGGATCCTTCTCCCACGAGGAAGGGCCCAGCCCTGAAAGCTCTTGCTGCTCTTCACCGTCCCTTGGCACCCTACCTACAGGCACAACAGCACTGGGGATCTGTGCTTTCCCAGACACAGAACATCTCATGGCGCTCCGCCTCTGCAAGTCTCTTTCTGAAAAGGCGAACGGTCGGATCCTTCTCCCACGAGGAAGGGCCCAGCCCTGAAAGCTCTTGCTGCTCTTCACCGTCCCTTGGCACCCTACCTACAGGCACAACAGCACTGGGGATCTGTGCTTTCGCAGAGACGGAACATCTCACGGCCCTCAGCCTCGGCAGAGCCTCTTTCTGAAAAGGCGAACGGTCGGATCCTTCTCCCACGAGGAAGGGCCCAGCCCTGAAAGCTCTTGCTGCTCTTCACCGTCCCTTGGCACCCTACCTACAGGCACAACAGCACTGGGGATCTGTGCTTTCCCAGACACGGAACATCTCACGGCGCTCAGCCTCGGCAATTCTCTTTCAGAAATAGGCGAACGGTCGGATCCTTCTCCCACGAGGAAGGGCCCAGCCCTGAAAGCTCTTGCTGCTCTTCACCGTCCCTTGGCACCCTACCTACAGGCACAACAGCACTGGGGATCTGTGCTTTCCCAGAGACGGAACATCTCACGGCGCTCAGCCTCGGTAGAGCCTCTTTCTGAAAAGGCGAACGGTCGGATCCTTCTCCCACGAGGAAGGGCCCAGCCCTGAAAGCTCTTGCTGCTCTTCACCGTCCCTTGGCACCCTACCTACAGGCACAACAGCACTGGGGATCTGTGCTTTCCCAGACACGGAACATCTCTCGGCGCTCAGCCTCGGCAGAGCCTCTTTCTGAAAAGGCGAACGGTCGGATCCTTCTCCCACGAGGAAGGGCCCAGCCCTGAAAGCTCTTGCTGCTCTTCACCGTCCCTTGGCACCCTACCTACAGGCACAACAGCACTGGGGATCTGTGCTTTCCCAGAGACGGAACATCTCACGGCGCTCAGCCTCGGCAGAGCCTCTTTCTGAAAAGGCGAACGGTCGGATCCTTCTCCCACGAGGAAGGGCCCAGCCCTGAAAGCTCTTGCTGCTCTTCACCGTCCCTTGGCACCCTACCTACAGGCACAACAGCACTGGGGATCTGTGCTTTCCCAGACACGGAACATCTCATGGCGCTCCGCCTCGGCAAGTCTCTTTCTGAAAAGGCGAACGGTCGGATCCTTCTCCCACGAGGAAGGGCCCAGCCCTGAAAGCTCTTGCTGCTCTTCACCGTCCCTTGGCACCCTACCTACAGGCACAACAGCACTGGGGATCTGTGCTTTCCCAGACACGGAACATCTCACGGCGCTCCGCCTCGGCAAGCCTCTTTCTGAAAAGGCGAACGGTCGGATCCTTCTCCCACGAGGAAGGGCCCAGCCCTGAAAGCTCTTGCTGCTCTTCACCGTCCCTTGGCACCCTACCTACAGGCACAACAGCACTGGGGATCTGTGCTTTCCCAGACACGGAACATCTCATGGCGCTCCGCCTCGGCAAGTCTCTTTCTGAAAAGGCGAACGGTCGGATCCTTCTCCCACGAGTAAGGGCCCAGCCCTGAAAGCTCTTGCTGCTCTTCACCGTCCCTTGGCACCCTACCTACAGGCACAACAGCACTGGGGATCTGTGCTTTCCCAGACACGGAACATCTCACGGCGCTCAGTCTCGGCAGAGCCTCTTTCTGAAAAGGCGAACGGTCGGATCCTTCTCCCACGAGGAAGGGCCCAGCCCTGAAAGCTCTTGCTGCTCTTCACCGTCCCTTGGCACCCTACCTACAGGCACAACAGCACTGGGGATCTGTGCTTTCCCAGAGATGGAACATCTCACGGCGCTCAGCCTCGGCAAGTCTCTTTCAGAAAAAGGCGAACGGTCAGATCCTTCTCCCACGAGGAAGGGCCCAGCCCTGAAAGCTCTTGTTGCTCTTCACCGTCCCTTGGCACCCTACCTACAGGCACAACAGCACTGGGGATCTGTGCTTTCCCAGACACGGAACATCTCACGGCGCTCAGCCTCGGCAGAGCCTCTTTCTGAAAAGGCGAACGGTCGGATCCTTCTCCCACGAGGAAGGGCCCAGCCCTGAAAGCTCTTGCTGCTCTTCACCGTCCCTTGGCACCCTACCTACAGGCACAACAGCACTGGGGATCTGTGCTTTCCCAGAGACGGAACATCTCACGGCGCTCAGCCTCGGCAGAGCCTCTTTCTGAAAAGGCGAACGGTCGGATCCTTCTCCCACGAGGAAGGGCCCAGCCCTGAAAGCTCTTGCTGCTCTTCACCGTCCCTTGGCACCCTACCTACAGGCACAACAGCACTGGGGATCTGTGCTTTCCCAGAGACGGAACATCTCACGGCGCTCAGCCTCGGCAGAGCCTCTTTCTGAAAAGGCGAACGGTCGGATCCTTCTCCCACGAGGAAGGGCCCAGCCCTGAAAGCTCTTGCTGCTCTTCACCGTCCCTTGGCACCCTACGTACAGGCACAACAGCACTGGGGATCTGTGCTTTCCCAGAGACGGAACATCTCACGGTGCTCAGCCTCGGCTGAGCCTCTTTCTGAATAGGCGAACGGTCGGATCCTTCTCCCCCGAGGAAGGGCCCAGCCCTGAAAGCTCTTGCTGCTCTTCACCGTCCCTTGGCACCCTACCTACAGGCACAACAGCACTGGGGATCTGTGCTTTCCCAGACACGGAACATCTCATGGCGCTCCGCCTCGGCAGAGCCTCTTTCGAAAAGGCGAACGGTCGGATCCTTCTCCCACGAGGAAGGGCCCAGCCCTGAAAGCTCTTGCTGCTCTTCACCATCCCTTGGCACCCTACCTACAGGCACAACAGCACTGGGGATCTGTGCTTTCCCAGACACGGAACATCTCACGGCGCTCAGCCTCGGCAGAGCCTCTTTCTGAAAAGGCGAACGGTCGGATCCTTCTCCCACGAGGAAGGGCCCAGCCCTGAAAGCTCTTGCTGCTCTTCACCGTCCCTTGGCACCCTACCTACAGGCACAACAGCACTGGGGATCTGTGCTTTCCCAGACACGGAACATCTCACGGCGCTCAGCCTCGGCAGAGCCTCTTTCTGAAAAGGCGAACGGTCGGATCCTTCTCCCATGAGGAAGGGCCCAGCCCTGAAAACTCTTGTTGCTCTTCACCGTCCCTTGGCACCCTACGTACAGGCACAACAGCACTGGGGATCTGTGCTTTCCCAGAGACGGAACATCTCACGGCGCTCAGCCTCGGCAGAGCCTCTTTCTGAAAAGGCGAACGGTCGGATCCTTCTCCCACGAGGAAGGGCCCAGCCCTGAAAGCTCTTGCTGCTCTTCACCGTCCCTTGGCACCCTACCTACAGGCACAACAGCACTGGGGATCTGTGCTTTCCCAGAGATGGAACATCTCACGGCGCTCAGTCTCGGCAAGTCTCTTTCAGAAAAAGGCGAACGGTCGGATCCTTCTCCCACGAGGAAGGGCCCAGCCCTGAAAGCTCTTGCTGCTCTTCACCGTCCCTTGGCACCCTACCTACAGGCACAACAGCACTGGGGATCTGTGCTTTCCCAGACACGGAACATCTCACGGCGCTCCGCCTCGGCAAGCCTCTTTCTGAAAAGGCGAACGGTCGGATCCTTCTCCCACGAGGAAGGGCCCAGCCCTGAAAGCTCTTGCTGCTCTTCACCGTCCCTTGGCACCCTACCTACAGGCACAACAGCACTGGGGATCTGTGCTTTCCCAGACACGGAACATCTCATGGCGCTCCGCCTCGGCAAGTCTCTTTCTGAAAAGGCGAACGGTCGGATCCTTCTCCCACGAGTAAGGGCCCAGCCCTGAAAGCTCTTGCTGCTCTTCACCGTCCCTTGGCACCCTACCTACAGGCACAACAGCACTGGGGATCTGTGCTTTCCCAGACACGGAACATCTCACGGCGCTCAGTCTCGGCAGAGCCTCTTTCTGAAAAGGCGAACGGTCGGATCCTTCTCCCACGAGGAAGGGCCCAGCCCTGAAAGCTCTTGCTGCTCTTCACCGTCCCTTGGCACCCTACCTACAGGCACAACAGCACTGGGGATCTGTGCTTTCCCAGAGATGGAACATCTCACGGCGCTCAGCCTCGGCAAGTCTCTTTCAGAAAAAGGCGAACGGTCGGATCCTTCTCCCACGAGGAAGGGCCCAGCCCTGAAAGCTCTTGTTGCTCTTCACCGTCCCTTGGCACCCTACCTACAGGCACAACAGCACTGGGGATCTGTGCTTTCCCAGACACGGAACATCTCACGGCGCTCAGCCTCGGCAGAGCCTCTTTCTGAAAAGGCGAACGGTCGGATCCTTCTCCCACGAGGAAGGGCCCAGCCCTGAAAGCTCTTGCTGCTCTTCACCGTCCCTTGGCACCCTACCTACAGGCACAACAGCACTGGGGATCTGTGCTTTCCCAGAGACGGAACATCTCACGGCGCTCAGCCTCGGCAGAGCCTCTTTCTGAAAAGGCGAACGGTCGGATCCTTCTCCCACGAGGAAGGGCCCAGCCCTGAAAGCTCTTGCTGCTCTTCAACGTCCCTTGGCACCCTACCTACAGGCACAACAGCACTGGGGATCTGTGCTTTCCCAGACACGGAACATCTCACGGCGCTCAGCCTCGGCAGAGCCTCTTTCTGAAAAGGCGAACGGTCGGATCCTTCTCCCACGAGGAAGGGCCCAGCCCTGAAAGCTCTTGCTGCTCTTCACCGTCCCTTGGCACCCTACGTACAGGCACAACAGCACTGGGGATCTGTGCTTTCCCAGAGACGGAACATCTCACGGTGCTCAGCCTCGGCTGAGCCTCTTTCTGAATAGGCGAACGGTCGGATCCTTCTCCCCCGAGGAAGGGCCCAGCCCTGAAAGCTCTTGCTGCTCTTCACCGTCCCTTGGCACCCTACCTACAGGCACAACAGCACTGGGGATCTGTGCTTTCCCAGACACGGAACATCTCATGGCGCTCCGCCTCGGCAGAGCCTCTTTCGAAAAGGCGAACGGTCGGATCCTTCTCCCACGAGGAAGGGCCCAGCCCTGAAAGCTCTTGCTGCTCTTCACCATCCCTTGGCACCCTACCTACAGGCACAACAGCACTGGGGATCTGTGCTTTCCCAGACACGGAACATCTCACGGCGCTCAGCCTCGGCAGAGCCTCTTTCTGAAAAGGCGAACGGTCGGATCCTTCTCCCACGAGGAAGGGCCCAGCCCTGAAAGCTCTTGCTGCTCTTCACCGTCCCTTGGCACCCTACCTACAGGCACAACAGCACTGGGGATCTGTGCTTTCCCAGACACGGAACATCTCACGGCGCTCAGCCTCGGCAGAGCCTCTTTCTGAAAAGGCGAACGGTCGGATCCTTCTCCCATGAGGAAGGGCCCAGCCCTGAAAACTCTTGTTGCTCTTCACCGTCCCTTGGCACCCTACGTACAGGCACAACAGCACTGGGGATCTGTGCTTTCCCAGAGACGGAACATCTCACGGCGCTCAGCCTCGGCAGAGCCTCTTTCTGAAAAGGCGAACGGTCGGATCCTTCTCCCACGAGGAAGGGCCCAGCCCTGAAAGCTCTTGCTGCTCTTCACCGTCCCTTGGCACCCTACCTACAGGCACAACAGCACTGGGCATCTGTGCTTTCCCAGAGATGGAACATCTCACGGCGCTCAGTCTCGGCAAGTCTCTTTCAGAAAAAGGCGAACGGTCGGATCCTTCTCCCACGAGGAAGGGCCCAGCCCTGAAAGCTCTTGTTGCTCTTCACCGTCCCTTGGCACCCTACCTACAGGCACAACAGCACTGGGGATCTATGCTTTCCCAGACACGGAACATCTCACGGCGCTCAGCCTCGGCAGAGCCTCTTTCTGAAAAGGCGAACGGTCGGATCCTTCTCCCACGAGGAAGGGCCCAGCCCTGAAAGCTCTTGCTGCTCTTCACCGTCCCTTGGCACCCTACCTACAGGCACAACAGCACTGGGGATCTGTGCTTTCCCAGAGACGGAACATCTCACGGCGCTCAGCCTCGGCAGAGCCTATTTCTGAAAAGGCGAACGGTCGGATCCTTCTCCCACGAGGAAGGGCCCAGCCCTGAAAGCTCTTGCTGCTCTTCAACGTCCCTTGGCACCCTACCTACAGGCACAACAGCACTGGGGATCTGTGCTTTCCCAGAGACGGAACATCTCACGGCGCTCAGCCTCGGCAGAGCCTCTTTCTGAAAAGGCGAACGGTCGGATCCTTCTCCCACGAGGAAGGGCCCAGCCCTGAAAGCTCTTGCTGCTCTTCACCGTCCCTTGGCACCCTACCTACAGGCACAACAGCACTGGGGATCTGTGCTTTCCCAGACACGGAACATCTCACGGCTCTCAGCCTCGGCAGAGACTCTTTCTGAAAAGGCGAACGGTCGGATCCTTCTCCCACGAGGAAGGGCCCAGCCCTGAAAGCTCTTGTTGCTCTTCACCGTCCCTTGGCACCCTACCTACAGGCACAACAGCACTGGGGATCTGTGCTTTCCCAGAGACGGAACATCTCACGGCGCTCAGCCTCGGCAGAGCCTCTTTCTGAAAAGGCGAACGGTCGGATCCTTCTCCCACGAGGAAGGGCCCAGCCCTGAAAGCTCTTGCTGCTCTTCACCGTCCCTTGGCGCCCTACCTACAGGCACAACAGCACTGGGGATCTGTGCTTTCCCAGAGACAGAACATCTCACGGCGCTCTGCCTCGGCAAGCCTCTTTCTGAAAAGGCGAACGGTCGGATCCTTCTCCCACGAGGAAGGGCCCAGCCCTGAAAGCTCTTGCTGCTCTTCACCGTCCCTTGGCACCCTACCTACAGGCACAACAGCACTGGGGATCTGTGCTTTCCCAGACACAGAACATCTCATGGCGCTCCGCCTCGGCAAGTCTCTTTCTGAAAAGGCGAACGGTCGGATCCTTCTCCCACGAGGAAGGGCCCAGCCCTGAAAGCTCTTGCTGCTCTTCACCGTCCCTTGGCACCCTACCTACAGGCACAACAGCACTGGGGATCTGTGCTTTCCCAGAGACGGAACATCTCACGGCCCTCAGCCTCGGCAGAGCCTCTTTCTGAAAAGGCGAACGGTCGGATCCTTCTCCCACGAGGAAGGGCCCAGCCCTGAAAGCTCTTGCTGCTCTTCACCGTCCCTTGGCACCCTACCTACAGGCACAACAGCACTGGGGATCTGTGCTTTCCCAGACACGGAACATGTCACGGCGCTCAGCCTCGGCAAGTCTCTTTCAGAAAAAGGCGAACGGTCGGATCCTTCTCCCACGAGGAAGGGCCCAGCCCTGAAAGCTCTTGCTGCTCTTCAACGTCCCTTGGCACCCTACCTACAGGCACAACAGCACTGGGGATCTGTGCTTTCCCAGAGACGGAACATCTCACGGCGCTCAGCCTCGGTAGATCCTCTTTCTGAAAAGGCGAACGGTCGGATCCTTCTCCCACGAGGAAGGGCCCAGCCCTGAAAGCTCTTGCTGCTCTTCACCGTCCCTTGGCACCCTACCTACAGGCACAACAGCACTGGGGATCTGTGCTTTCCCAGACACGGAACATCTCACGGCGCTCAGCCTCGGCAGAGCCTCTTTCTGAAAAGGCGAACGGTCGGATCCTTCTCCCACGAGGAAGGGCCCAGCCCTGAAAGCTCTTGTTGCTCTTCACCGTCCCTTGGCACCCTACCTACAGGCACAACAGCACTGGGGATCTGTGCTTTCCCAGAGACGGAACATCTCACGGCGCTCCGCCTCGGCAGAGCCTCTTTCTGAAAAGGCGAACGGTCGGATCCTTCTCCCACGAGGAAGGGCCCAGCCCTGAAAGCTCTTGCTGCTCTTCACCGTCCCTTGGCACCCTACCTACAGGCACAACAGCACTGGGGATCTGTGCTTTCCCAGAGACGGAACATCTCACGGCCCTCAGCCTCGGCAGAGCCTCTTTCTGAAAAGGCGAACGGTCGGATCCTTCTCCCACGAGGAAGGGCCCAGCCCTGAAAGCTCTTGCTGCTCTTCACCGTCCCTTGGCACCCTACCTACAGGCACAACAGCACTGGGGATCTGTGCTTTCCCAGACACGGAACATCTCACGGCGCTCAGCCTCGGCAAGTCTCTTTCAGAAAAAGGCGAACGGTCGGATCCTTCTCCCACGAGGAAGGGCCCAGCCCTGAAAGCTCTTGCTGCTCTTCACCGTCCCTTGGCACCCTACCTACAGGCACAACAGCACTGGGGATCTGTGCTTTCCCAGAGACGGAACATCTCACGGCGCTCAGCCTCGGTAGATCCTGTTTCTGAAAAGGCGAACGGTCGGATCCTTCTCCCACGAGGAAGGGCCCAGCCCTGAAAGCTCTTGCTGCTCTTCACCGTCCCTTGGCACCCTACCTACAGGCACAACAGCACTGGGGATCTGTGCTTTCCCAGACACGGAACATCTCACGGCGCTCAGCCTCGGCAGAGCCTCTTTCTGAAAAGGCGAACGGTCGCATCCTTCTCCCACGAGGAAGGGCCCAGCCCTGAAAGCTCTTGTTGCTCTTCACCGTCCCTTGGCACCCTACCTACAGGCACAACAGCACTGGGGATCTGTGCTTTCCCAGACACGGAACATCTCACGGCGCTCAGCCTCGGCAGAGCCTCTTTCTGAAAAGGCGAACGGTCGGATCCTTCTCCCACGAGGAAGGGCCCAGCCCTGAAAGCTCTTGTTGCTCTTCACCGTCCCTTGGCACCCTACCTACAGGCACAACAGCACTGGGGATCTGTGCTTTCCCAGAGACGGAACATCTCACGGCGCTCAGCCTCGGCAGAGCCTCTTTCTGAAAAGGCGAACGGTCGGATCCTTCTCCCACGAGGAAGGGCCCAGCCCTGAAAGCTCTTGCTGCTCTTCAACGTCCCTTGGCACCCTACCTACAGGCACAACAGCACTGGGGATCTGTGCTTTCCCAGACGCGGAACATCTCATGGCGCTCCGCCTCGGCAAGTCTCTTTCTGAAAAGGCGAACGGTCGGATCTTTCTCCCACGAGTAAGGGCCCAGCCCTGAAAGCTCTTGCTGCTCTTCACCGTCCCTTGGCACCCTACCTACAGGCACAACAGCACTGGGGATCTGTGCTTTCCCAGACACGGAACATCTCTCGGCGCTCAGCCTCGGCAGAGACTCTTTCTGAAAAGGCGAACGGTCGGATCCTTCTCCCACGAGGAAGGGCCCAGCCCTGAAAGCTCTTGCTGCTCTTCACCGTCCCTTGGCACCCTACCTACAGGCACAACAGCACTGGGGATCTGTGCTTTCCCAGAGACGGAACATCTCACGGCGCTCAGCCTCGGCAGAGCCTCTTTCTGAAAAGGCGAACGGTCGGATCCTTCTCCCACGAGGAAGGGCCCAGCCCTGAAAGCTCTTGCTGCTCTTCACCGTCCCTTGGCACCCTACCTACAGGCACAACAGCACTGGGGATCTGTGCTTTCCCAGAGACGGAACATCTCACGGCGCTCAGCCTCGGCAGAGCCTCTTTCTGAAAAGGCGAACGGTCGGATCCTTCTCCCACGAGGAAGGGCCCAGCCCTGAAAGCTCTTGCTGCTCTTCACCGTCCCTTGGCACCCTACCTACAGGCACAACAGCACTGGGGATCTGTGCTTTCCCAGAGACGGAACATCTCACGGCGCTCAGCCTCGGCAGAGCCTCTTTCTGAAAAGGCGAACGGTCGGATCCTTCTCCCACGAGGAAGGGCCCAGCCCTGAAAGCTCTTGCTGCTCTTCAACGTCCCTTGGCACCCTACCTACAGGCACAACAGCACTGGGGATCTGTGCTTTCGCAGAGACGGAACATCTCACGGCTCTCAGCCTCGGCAGAGACTCTTTCTGAAAAGGCGAACGGTCGGATCCTTCTCCCCCGAGGAAGGGCCCAGCCCTGAAAGCTCTTGTTGCTCTTCACCGTCCCTTGGCACCCTACCTACAGGCACAACAGCACTGGGGATCTGTGCTTTCCCAGAGACGGAACATCTCACGGCGCTCAGCCTCGGCAGAGCCTCTTTCTGAAAAGGCGAACGGTCGGATCCTTCTCCCACGAGGAAGGGCCCAGCCCTGAAAGCTCTTGCTGCTCTTCACCGTCCCTTGGCACCCTACCTACAGGCACAACAGCACTGGGGATCTGTGCTTTCGCAGAGACGGAACATCTCACGGCGCTCCGCCTCGGCAAGCCTCTTTCTGAAAAGGCGAACGGTCGGATCCTTCTCCCACGAGGAAGGGCCCAGCCCTGAAAGCTCTTGCTGCTCTTCACCGTCCCTTGGCACCCTACCTACAGGCACAACAGCACTGGGGATCTGTGCTTTCCCAGACACGGAACATCTCATGGCGCTCCGCCTCGGCAAGTCTCTTTCTGAAAAGGCGAACGGTCGGATCCTTCTCCCACGAGTAAGGGCCCAGCCCTGAAAGCTCTTGCTGCTCTTCACCGTCCCTTGGCACCCTACCTACAGGCACAACAGCACTGGGGATCTGTGCTTTCCCAGACACGGAACATCTCACGGCGCTCAGTCTCGGCAGAGCCTCTTTCTGAAAAGGCAAACGGTCGGATCCTTCTCCCACGAGGAAGGGCCCAGCCCTGAAAGCTCTTGCTGCTCTTCACCGTCCCTTGGCACCCTACCTACTGGCACAACAGCACTGGGGATCTGTGCTTTCCCAGACACGGAACATCTCACGGCGCTCAGCCTCAGCAGAGACTCTTTCTGAAAAGGCGAACGGTCGGATCCTTCTCCCACGAGGAAGGGCCCAGCCCTGAAAGCTCTTGCTGCTCTTCACCGTCCCTTGGCACCCTACCTACAGGCACAACAGCACTGGGGATCTGTGCTTTCCCAGAGACGGAACATCTCACGGCGCTCCGCCTCGGCAGAGCCTCTTTCGAAAAGGCGAACGGTCGGATCCTTCTCCCACGAGGAAGGGCCCAGCCCTGAAAGCTCTTGCTGCTCTTCACCATCCCTTGGCACCCTACCTACAGGCACAACAGCACTGGGGATCTGTGCTTTCCCAGACACGGAACATCTCACGGCGCTCAGCCTCGGCAGAGCCTCTTTCTGAAAAGGCGAACGGTCGGATCCTTCTCCCACGAGGAAGGGCCCAGCCCTGAAAGCTCTTGCTGTTCTTCACCGTCCCTTGGCACCCTACCTACAGGCACAACAGCACTGGGGATCTGTGCTTTCCCAGAGACGGAACATCTCACGGCGCTCAGCCTCGGCAGAGCCTCTTTCTGAAAAGGCGAACGGTCGGATCCTTCTCCCACGAGGAAGGGCCCAGCCCTGAAAGCTCTTGCTGCTCTTCACCGTCCCTTGGCACCCTACCTACAGGCACAACAGCACTGGGGATCTGTGCTTTCCCAGACACGGAACATCTCACGGCGCTCAGCCTCGGCAAGTCTCTTTCAGAAAAAGGCGAACGGTCGCATCCTTCTCCCACGAGGAAGGGCCCAGCCCTGAAAGCTCTTGCTGCTCTTCACCGTCCCTTGGCACCCTACCTACAGGCACAACAGCACTGGGGATCTGTGCTTTCCCAGAGACGGAACATCTCACGGCGCTCAGCCTCGGCAGAGCCTCTTTCTGAAAAGGCGAACGGTCGGATCCTTCTCCCACGAGGAAGGGCCCAGCCCTGAAAGCTCTTGCTGCTCTTCACCGTCCCTTGGCACCCTACCTACAGGCACAACAGCACTGGGGATCTGTGCTTTCCCAGAGACGGAACATCTCACGGCGCTCAGCCTCGGCAGAGCCTCTTTCTGAAAAGGCGAACGGTCGGATCCTTCTCCCACGAGGAAGGGCCCAGCCCTGAAAGCTCTTGCTGCTCTTCACCGTCCCTTGGCACCCTACCTACAGGCACAACAGCACTGGGGATCTGTGCTTTCCCAGAGACGGAACATCTCACGGCGCTCAGCCTCGGCAGAGCCTCTTTCTGAAAAGGCGAACGGTCGGATCCTTCTCCCACGAGGAAGGGCCCAGCCCTGAAAGCTCTTGCTGCTCTTCACCGTCCCTTGGCACCCTACCTACAGGCACAACAGCACTGGGGATCTGTGCTTTCCCAGAGACGGAACATCTCACGGCGCTCAGCCTCGGCAGAGCCTCTTTCTGAAAAGGCGAACGGTCGGATCCTTCTCCCACGAGGAAGGGCCCAGCCCTGAAAGCTCTTGCTGCTCTTCAACGTCCCTTGGCACCCTACCTACAGGCACAACAGCACTGGGGATCTGTGCTTTCGCAGAGACGGAACATCTCACGGCTCTCAGCCTCGGCAGAGACTCTTTCTGAAAAGGCGAACGGTCGGATCCTTCTCCCACGAGGAAGGGCCCAGCCCTGAAAGCTCTTGTTGCTCTTCACCGTCCCTTGGCACCCTACCTACAGGCACAACAGCACTGGGGATCTGTGCTTTCCCAGAGACGGAACATCTCACGGCGCTCAGCCTCGGCAGAGCCTCTTTCTGAAAAGGCGAACGGTCGGATCCTTCTCCCACGAGGAAGGGCCCAGCCCTGAAAGCTCTTGCTGCTCTTCACCGTCCCTTGGCACCCTACCTACAGGCACAACAGCACTGGGGATCTGTGCTTTCCCAGAGACGGAACATCTCATGGCGCTCCGCCTCGGCAAGTCTCTTTCTGAAAAGGCGAACGGTCGGATCCTTCTCCCACGAGTAAGGGCCCAGCCCTGAAAGCTCTTGCTGCTCTTCACCGTCCCTTGGCACCCTACCTACAGGCACAACAGCACTGGGGATCTGTGCTTTCCCAGACACGGAACATCTCACGGCGCTCAGTCTCGGCAGAGCCTCTTTCTGAAAAGGCAAACGGTCGGATCCTTCTCCCACGAGGAAGGGCCCAGCCCTGAAAGCTCTTGCTGCTCTTCACCGTCCCTTGGCACCCTACCTACTGGCACAACAGCACTGGGGATCTGTGCTTTCCCAGACACGGAACATCTCACGGCGCTCAGCCTCGGCAGAGCCTCTTTCTGAAAAGGCGAACGGTCGGATCCTTCTCCCACGAGGAAGGGCCCAGCCCTGAAAGCTCTTGCTGCTCTTCACCGTCCCTTGGCACCCTACCTACAGGCACAACAGCACTGGGGATCTGTGCTTTCCCAGAGACGGAACATCTCACGGTGCTCAGCCTCGGCTGAGACTCTTTCTGAATAAGCGAACGGTCGGATCCTTCTCCCACGAGGAAGGGCCCAGCCCTGAAAGCTCTTGCTGCTCTTCACCGTCCCTTGGCACCCTACCTACAGGCACAACAGCACTGGGGATCTGTGCTTTCCCAGACACAGAACATCTCACGGCGCTCCGCCTCGGCAGAGCCTCTTTCGAAAAGGCGAACGGTCGGATCCTTCTCCCACGAGGAAGGGCCCAGCCCTGAAAGCTCTTGCTGCTCTTCACCATCCCTTGGCACCCTACCTACAGGCACAACAGCACTGGGGATCTGTGCTTTCCCAGACACGGAACATCTCACGGCGCTCAGCCTCGGCAGAGCCTCTTTCTGAAAAGGCGAACGGTCGGATCCTTCTCCCACGAGGAAGGGCCCAGCCCTGAAAGCTCTTGCTGTTCTTCACCGTCCCTTGGCACCCTACCTACAGGCACAACAGCACTGGGGATCTGTGCTTTCCCAGAGACGGAACATCTCACGGCGCTCAGCCTCGGCAGAGCCTCTTTCTGAAAAGGCGAACGGTCGGATCCTTCTCCCACGAGGAAGGGCCCAGCCCTGAAAGCTCTTGCTGCTCTTCACCGTCCCTTGGCACCCTACCTACAGGCACAACAGCACTGGGGATCTGTGCTTTCCCAGACACGGAACATCTCACGGCGCTCAGCCTCGGCAAGTCTCTTTCAGAAAAAGGCGAACGGTCGCATCCTTCTCCCACGAGGAAGGGCCCAGCCCTGAAAGCTCTTGCTGCTCTTCACCGTCCCTTGGCACCCTACCTACAGGCACAACAGCACTGGGGATCTGTGCTTTCCCAGAGACGGAACATCTCACGGCGCTCAGCCTCGGCAGAGCCTCTTTCTGAAAAGGCGAACGGTCGGATCCTTCTCCCACGAGGAAGGGCCCAGCCCTGAAAGCTCTTGCTGCTCTTCACCGTCCCTTGGCACCCTACCTACAGGCACAACAGCACTGGGGATCTGTGCTTTCCCAGAGACGGAACATCTCACGGCGCTCAGCCTCGGCAGAGCCTCTTTCTGAAAAGGCGAACGGTCGGATCCTTCTCCCACGAGGAAGGGCCCAGCCCTGAAAGCTCTTGCTGCTCTTCACCGTCCCTTGGCACCCTACCTACAGGCACAACAGCACTGGGGATCTGTGCTTTCCCAGAGACGGAACATCTCACGGCGCTCAGCCTCGGCAGAGCCTCTTTCTGAAAAGGCGAACGGTCGGATCCTTCTCCCACGAGGAAGGGCCCAGCCCTGAAAGCTCTTGCTGCTCTTCAACGTCCCTTGGCACCCTACCTACAGGCACAACAGCACTGGGGATCTGTGCTTTCGCAGAGACGGAACATCTCACGGCTCTCAGCCTCGGCAGAGACTCTTTCTGAAAAGGCGAACGGTCGGATCCTTCTCCCCCGAGGAAGGGCCCAGCCCTGAAAGCTCTTGTTGCTCTTCACCGTCCCTTGGCACCCTACCTACAGGCACAACAGCACTGGGGATCTGTGCTTTCCCAGAGACGGAACATCTCACGGCGCTCAGTCTCGGCAGAGCCTCTTTCTGAAAAGGCGAACGGTCGGATCCTTCTCCCACGAGGAAGGGCCCAGCCCTGAAAGCTCTTGCTGCTCTTCACCGTCCCTTGGCACCCTACCTACAGGCACAACAGCACTGGGGATCTGTGCTTTCCCAGAGATGGAACATCTCACGGCGCTCAGCCTCGGCAAGTCTCTTTCAGAAAAAGGCGAACGGTCGCATCCTTCTCCCACGAGGAAGGGCCCAGCCCTGAAAGCTCTTGCTGCTCTTCACCGTCCCTTGGCACCCTACCTACAGGCACAACAGCACTGAGGATCTGTGCTTTCCCAGACACGGAACATCTCACGGCGCTCAGCCTCGGCAGAGACTCTTTCTGAAAAGGCGAACGGTCGGATCCTTCTCCCACGAGGAAGGGCCCAGCCCTGAAAGCTCTTGTTGCTCTTCACCGTCCCTTGGCACCCTACCTACAGGCACAACAGCACTGGGGATCTGTGCTTTCCCAGAGACGGAACATCTCACGGCGCTCAGTCTCGGCAGAGCCTCTTTCTGAAAAGGCGAACGGTCGGATCCTTCTCCCACGAGGAAGGGCCCAGCCCTGAAAGCTCTTGTTGCTCTTCACCGTCCCTTGGCACCCTACCTACAGGCACAACAGCACTGGGGATCTGTGCTTTCCCAGAGACGGAACATCTCACGGCGCTCAGTCTCGGCAGAGCCTCTTTCTGAAAAGGCGAACGGTCGGATCCTTCTCCCACGAGGAAGGGCCCAGCCCTGAAAGCTCTTGCTGCTCTTCACCGTCCCTTGGCACCCTACCTACAGGCACAACAGCACTGGGGATCTGTGCTTTCCCAGAGATGGAACATCTCACGGCGCTCAGCCTCGGCAAGTCTCTTTCAGAAAAAGGCGAACGGTCGGATCCTTCTCCCACGAGGAAGGGCCCAGCCCTGAAAGCTCTTGCTGCTCTTCACCGTCCCTTGGCACCCTACCTACAGGCACAACAGCACTGGGGATCTGTGCTTTCCCAGACACGGAACATCTCACGGCGCTCAGCCTCGGCAGAGCCTCTTTCTGAAAAGGCGAACGGTCGGATCCTTCTCCCACGAGGAAGGGCCCAGCCCTGAAAGCTCTTGTTGCTCTTCACCGTCCCTTGGCACCCTACCTACAGGCACAACAGCACTGGGGATCTGTGCTTTCCCAGAGACGGAACATCTCACGGCGCTCAGCCTCGGCAGAGCCTCTTTCTGAAAAGGCGAACGGTCGGACCCTTCTCCCACGAGGAAGGGCCCAGCCCTGAAAGCTCTTGCTGCTCTTCAACGTCCCTTGGCACCCTACCTACAGGCACAACAGCACTGGGGATCTGTGCTTTCCCAGAGACGGAACATCTCACGGCGCTCAGCCTCGGCAGAGCCTCTTTCTGAAAAGGCGAACGGTCGGATCCTTCTCCCACGAGGAAGGGCCCAGCCCTGAAAGCTCTTGCTGCTCTTCACCGTCCCTTGGCACCCTACCTACAGGCACAACAGCACTGGGGATCTGTGCTTTCCCAGAGACGGAACATCTCACGGCGCTCAGCCTCGGCAGAGCCTCTTTCTGAAAAGGCGAACGGTCGGATCCTTCTCCCACGAGGAAGGGCCCAGCCCTGAAAGCTCTTGCTGCTCTTCACCGTCCCTTGGCACCCTACCTACAGGCACAACAGCACTGGGGATCTGTGCTTTCCCAGAGACGGAACATCTCACGGCGCTCAGCCTCGGCAGAGCCTCTTTCTGAAAAGGCGAACGGTCGGATCCTTCTCCCACGAGGAAGGGCCCAGCCCTGAAAGCTCTTGCTGCTCTTCACCGTCCCTTGGCACCCTACCTACAGGCACAACAGCACTGGGGATCTGTGCTTTCCCAGAGACGGAACATCTCACGGCGCTCAGCCTCGGCAGAGCCTCTTTCTGAAAAGGCGAACGGTCGGATCCTTCTCCCACGAGGAAGGGCCCAGCCCTGAAAGCTCTTGCTGCTCTTCAACGTCCCTTGGCACCCTACCTACAGGCACAACAGCACTGGGGATCTGTGCTTTCGCAGAGACGGAACATCTCACGGCTCTCAGCCTCGGCAGAGACTCTTTCTGAAAAGGCGAACGGTCGGATCCTTCTCCCCCGAGGAAGGGCCCAGCCCTGAAAGCTCTTGTTGCTCTTCACCGTCCCTTGGCACCCTACCTACAGGCACAACAGCACTGGGGATCTGTGCTTTCCCAGAGACGGAACATCTCACGGCGCTCAGCCTCGGCAGAGCCTCTTTCTGAAAAGGCGAACGGTCGGATCCTTCTCCCACGAGGAAGGGCCCAGCCCTGAAAGCTCTTGCTGCTCTTCACCGTCCCTTGGCACCCTACCTACAGGCACAACAGCACTGGGGATCTGTGCTTTCCCAGAGACGGAACATCTCACGGCGCTCCGCCTCGGCAAGCCTCTTTCTGAAAAGGCGAACGGTCGGATCCTTCTCCCACGAGGAAGGGCCCAGCCCTGAAAGCTCTTGCTGCTCTTCACCGTCCCTTGGCACCCTACCTACAGGCACAACAGCACTGGGGATCTGTGCTTTCCCAGACACGGAACATCTCATGGCGCTCCGCCTCGGCAAGTCTCTTTCTGAAAAGGCGAACGGTCGGATCCTTCTCCCACGAGTAAGGGCCCAGCCCTGAAAGCTCTTGCTGCTCTTCACCGTCCCTTGGCACCCTACCTACAGGCACAACAGCACTGGGGATCTGTGCTTTCCCAGACACGGAACATCTCACGGCGCTCAGTCTCGGCAGAGCCTCTTTCTGAAAAGGCAAACGGTCGGATCCTTCTCCCACGAGGAAGGGCCCAGCCCTGAAAGCTCTTGCTGCTCTTCACCGTCCCTTGGCACCCTACCTACTGGCACAACAGCACTGGGGATCTGTGCTTTCCCAGACACGGAACATCTCACGGCGCTCAGCCTCGGCAGAGCCTCTTTCTGAAAAGGCGAACGGTCGGATCCTTCTCCCACGAGGAAGGGCCCAGCCCTGAAAGCTCTTGCTGCTCTTCACCGTCCCTTGGCACCCTACCTACAGGCACAACAGCACTGGGGATCTGTGCTTTCCCAGAGACGGAACATCTCACGGTGCTCAGCCTCGGCTGAGACTCTTTCTGAATAAGCGAACGGTCGGATCCTTCTCCCACGAGGAAGGGCCCAGCCCTGAAAGCTCTTGCTGCTCTTCACCGTCCCTTGGCACCCTACCTACAGGCACAACAGCACTGGGAATCTGTTCTTTCCCAGACACAGAACATCTCACGGCGCTCCGCCTCGGCAGAGCCTCTTTCGAAAAGGCGAACGGTCGGATCCTTCTCCCACGAGGAAGGGCCCAGCCCTGAAAGCTCTTGCTGCTCTTCACCATCCCTTGGCACCCTACCTACAGGCACAACAGCACTGGGGATCTGTGCTTTCCCAGACACGGAACATCTCACGGCGCTCAGCCTCGGCAGAGCCTCTTTCTGAAAAGGCGAACGGTCGGATCCTTCTCCCACGAGGAAGGGCCCAGCCCTGAAAGCTCTTGCTGTTCTTCACCGTCCCTTGGCACCCTACCTACAGGCACAACAGCACTGGGGATCTGTGCTTTCCCAGAGACGGAACATCTCACGGCGCTCAGCCTCGGCAGAGCCTCTTTCTGAAAAGGCGAACGGTCGGATCCTTCTCCCACGAGGAAGGGCCCAGCCCTGAAAGCTCTTGCTGCTCTTCACCGTCCCTTGGCACCCTACCTACAGGCACAACAGCACTGGGGATCTGTGCTTTCCCAGACACGGAACATCTCACGGCGCTCAGCCTCGGCAAGTCTCTTTCAGAAAAAGGCGAACGGTCGCATCCTTCTCCCACGAGGAAGGGCCCAGCCCTGAAAGCTCTTGCTGCTCTTCACCGTCCCTTGGCACCCTACCTACAGGCACAACAGCACTGGGGATCTGTGCTTTCCCAGAGACGGAACATCTCACGGCGCTCAGCCTCGGCAGAGCCTCTTTCTGAAAAGGCGAATGGTCGGATCCTTCTCCCACGAGGAAGGGCCCAGCCCTGAAAGCTCTTGCTGCTCTTCACCGTCCCTTGGCGCCCTACGTACAGGCACAACAGCACTGGGGATCTGTGCTTTCCCAGAGACAGAACATCTCACGGCGCTCCGCCTCGGCAAGCCTCTTTCTGAAAAGGCGAACGGTCGGATCCTTCTCCCACGAGGAAGGGCCCAGCCCTGAAAGCTCTTGCTGCTCTTCACCGTCCCTTGGCACCCTACCTACAGGCACAACAGCACTGGGGATCTGTGCTTTCCCAGACACAGAACATCTCATGGCGCTCCGCCTCGGCAAGTCTCTGTCTGAAAAGGCGAACGGTCGGATCCTTCTCCCACGAGTAAGGGCCCAGCCCTGAAAGCTATTGCTGCTCTTCACCGTCCCTTGGCACCCTACCTACAGGCACAACAGCACTGGGGATCTGTGCTTTCCCAGAGACGGAACATCTCACGGCGCTCAGCCTCGGCAGAGCCTCTTTCTGAAAAGGCGAACGGTCGGATCCTTCTCCCACGAGGAAGGGCCCAGCCCTGAAAGCTCTTGCTGCTCTTCACCGTCCCTTGGCACCCTACCTACAGGCACAACAGCACTGGGGATCTGTGCTTTCCCAGAGATGGAACATCTCACGGCGCTCAGCCTCGGCAAGTCTCTTTCAGAAAAAGGCGAACGGTCGCATCCTTCTCCCACGAGGAAGGGCCCAGCCCTGAAAGCTCTTGCTGCTCTTCACCGTCCCTTGGCACCCTACCTACAGGCACAACAGCACTGAGGATCTGTGCTTTCCCAGACACGGAACATCTCACGGCGCTCAGCCTCGGCAAGTCTCTTTCAGAAAAAGGCGAACGGTCGCATCCTTCTCCCACGAGGAAGGGCCCAGCCCTGAAAGCTCTTGCTGCTCTTCACCGTCCCTTGGCACCCTACCTACAGGCACAACAGCACTGGGGATCTGTGCTTTCCCAGAGACGGAACATCTCACGGCGCTCAGCCTCGGCAGAGCCTCTTTCTGAAAAGGCGAACGGTCGGATCCTTCTCCCACGAGGAAGGGCCCAGCCCTGAAAGCTCTTGCTGCTCTTCACCGTCCCTTGGCGCCCTACGTACAGGCACAACAGCACTGGGGATCTGTGCTTTCCCAGAGACAGAACATCTCACGGCGCTCCGCCTCGGCAAGCCTCTTTCTGAAAAGGCGAACGGTCGGATCCTTCTCCCACGAGGAAGGGCCCAGCCCTGAAAGCTCTTGCTGCTCTTCACCGTCCCTTGGCACCCTACCTACAGGCACAACAGCACTGGGGATCTGTGCTTTCCCAGACACAGAACATCTCATGGCGCTCCGCCTCGGCAAGTCTCTGTCTGAAAAGGCGAACGGTCGGATCCTTCTCCCACGAGTAAGGGCCCAGCCCTGAAAGCTATTGCTGCTCTTCACCGTCCCTTGGCACCCTACCTACAGGCACAACAGCACTGGGGATCTGTGCTTTCCCAGAGACGGAACATCTCACGGCGCTCAGCCTCGGCAGAGCCTCTTTCTGAAAAGGCGAACGGTCGGATCCTTCTCCCACGAGGAAGGGCCCAGCCCTGAAAGCTCTTGCTGCTCTTCACCGTCCCTTGGCACCCTACCTACAGGCACAACAGCACTGGGGATCTGTGCTTTCCCAGAGATGGAACATCTCACGGCGCTCAGCCTCGGCAAGTCTCTTTCAGAAAAAGGCGAACGGTCGCATCCTTCTCCCACGAGGAAGGGCCCAGCCCTGAAAGCTCTTGCTGCTCTTCACCGTCCCTTGGCACCCTACCTACAGGCACAACAGCACTGAGGATCTGTGCTTTCCCAGACACGGAACATCTCACGGCGCTCAGCCTCGGCAGAGCCTCTTTCTGAAAAGGCGAACGGTCGGATCCTTCTCCCACGAGGAAGGGCCCAGCCCTGAAAGCTCTTGCTGCTCTTCACCGTCCCTTGGCACCCTACCTACAGGCACAACAGCACTGGGGATCTGTGCTTTCCCAGAGACGGAACATCTCACGGCGCTCAGCCTCGGCAGAGCCTCTTTCTGAAAAGGCGAACGGTCGGATCCTTCTCCCACGAGGAAGGGCCCAGCCCTGAAAGCTCTTGCTGCTCTTCACCGTCCCTTGGCACCCTACCTACAGGCACAACAGCACTGGGGATCTGTGCTTTCCCAGACACGGAACATCTCACGGCGCTCAGCCTCGGCAGAGCCTCTTTCTGAAAAGGCGAACGGTCGGATCCTTCTCCCATGAGGAAGGGCCCAGCCCTGAAAACTCTTGTTGCTCTTCACCGTCCCTTGGCACCCTACGTACAGGCACAACAGCACTGGGGATCTGTGCTTTCCCAGAGACGGAACATCTCACGGCGCTCAGCCTCGGCAGAGCCTCTTTCTGAAAAGGCGAACGGTCGGATCCTTCTCCCACGAGGAAGGGCCCAGCCCTGAAAGCTCTTGCTGCTCTTCACCGTCCCTTGGCACCCTACCTACAGGCACAACAGCACTGGGGATCTGTGCTTTCCCAGAGATGGAACATCTCACGGCGCTCAGTCTCGGCAAGTCTCTTTCAGAAAAAGGCGAACGGTCGGATCCTTCTCCCACGAGGAAGGGCCCAGCCCTGAAAGCTCTTGCTGCTCTTCACCGTCCCTTGGCACCCTACCTACAGGCACAACAGCACTGGGGATCTGTGCTTTCCCAGACACGGAACATCTCACGGCGCTCCGCCTCGGCAAGCCTCTTTCTGAAAAGGCGAACGGTCGGATCCTTCTCCCACGAGGAAGGGCCCAGCCCTGAAAGCTCTTGCTGCTCTTCACCGTCCCTTGGCACCCTACCTACAGGCACAACAGCACTGGGGATCTGTGCTTTCCCAGACACGGAACATCTCATGGCGCTCCGCCTCGGCAAGTCTCTTTCTGAAAAGGCGAACGGTCGGATCCTTCTCCCACGAGTAAGGGCCCAGCCCTGAAAGCTCTTGCTGCTCTTCACCGTCCCTTGGCACCCTACCTACAGGCACAACAGCACTGGGGATCTGTGCTTTCCCAGACACGGAACATCTCACGGCGCTCAGTCTCGGCAGAGCCTCTTTCTGAAAAGGCGAACGGTCGGATCCTTCTCCCACGAGGAAGGGCCCAGCCCTGAAAGCTCTTGCTGCTCTTCACCGTCCCTTGGCACCCTACCTACAGGCACAACAGCACTGGGGATCTGTGCTTTCCCAGAGATGGAACATCTCACGGCGCTCAGCGTCGGCAAGTCTCTTTCAGAAAAAGGCGAACGGTCGGATCCTTCTCCCACGAGGAAGGGCCCAGCCCTGAAAGCTCTTGTTGCTCTTCACCGTCCCTTGGCACCCTACCTACAGGCACAACAGCACTGGGGATCTGTGCTTTCCCAGACACGGAACATCTCACGGCGCTCAGCCTCGGCAGAGCCTCTTTCTGAAAAGGCGAACGGTCGGATCCTTCTCCCACGAGGAAGGGCCCAGCCCTGAAAGCTCTTGCTGCTCTTCACCGTCCCTTGGCACCCTACCTACAGGCACAACAGCACTGGGGATCTGTGCTTTCCCAGAGACGGAACATCTCACGGCGCTCAGCCTCGGCAGAGCCTCTTTCTGAAAAGGCGAACGGTCGGATCCTTCTCCCACGAGGAAGGGCCCAGCCCTGAAAGCTCTTGCTGCTCTTCAACGTCCCTTGGCACCCTACCTACAGGCACAACAGCACTGGGGATCTGTGCTTTCCCAGACACGGAACATCTCACGGCGCTCAGCCTCGGCAGAGCCTCTTTCTGAAAAGGCGAACGGTCGGATCCTTCTCCCACGAGGAAGGGCCCAGCCCTGAAAGCTCTTGCTGCTCTTCACCATCCCTTGGCACCCTACGTACAGGCACAACAGCACTGGGGATCTGTGCTTTCCCAGAGACGGAACATCTCACGGTGCTCAGCCTCGGCTGAGCCTCTTTCTGAATAGGCGAACGGTCGGATCCTTCTCCCCCGAGGAAGGGCCCAGCCCTGAAAGCTCTTGCTGCTCTTCACCGTCCCTTGGCACCCTACCTACAGGCACAACAGCACTGGGGATCTGTGCTTTCCCAGACACGGAACATCTCATGGCGCTCCGCCTCGGCAGAGCCTCTTTCGAAAAGGCGAACGGTCGGATCCTTCTCCCACGAGGAAGGGCCCAGCCCTGAAAGCTCTTGCTGCTCTTCACCATCCCTTGGCACCCTACCTACAGGCACAACAGCACTGGGGATCTGTGCTTTCCCAGACACGGAACATGTCACGGCGCTCAGCCTCGGCAGAGCCTCTTTCTGAAAAGGCGAACGGTCGGATCCTTCTCCCACGAGGAAGGGCCCAGCCCTGAAAGCTCTTGCTGCTCTTCACCGTCCCTTGGCGCCCTACCTACAGGCACAACAGCACTGGGGATCTGTGCTTTCCCAGACACGGAACATCTCACGGCGCTCAGCCTCGGCAGAGCCTCTTTCTGAAAAGGCGAACGGTCGGATCCTTCTCCCATGAGGAAGGGCCCAGCCCTGAAAACTCTTGTTGCTCTTCACCGTCCCTTGGCACCCTACCTACAGGCACAACAGCACTGGGGATCTGTGCTTTCCCAGAGACGGAACATCTCACGGCGCTCAGCCTCGGCAGAGCCTCTTTCTGAAAAGGCGAACGGTCGGATCCTTCTCCCACGAGGAAGGGCCCAGCCCTGAAAGCTCTTGCTGCTCTTCACCGTCCCTTGGCACCCTACCTACAGGCACAACAGCACTGGGCATCTGTGGTTTCCCAGAGATGGAACATCTCACGGCGCTCAGTCTCGGCAAGTCTCTTTCAGAAAAAGGCGAACGGTCGGATCCTTCTCCCACGAGGAAGGGCCCAGCCCTGAAAGCTCTTGTTGCTCTTCACCGTCCCTTGGCACCCTACCTACAGGCACAACAGCACTGGGGATCTGTGCTTTCCCAGACACGGAACATCTCACGGCGCTCAGCCTCGGCAGAGCCTCTTTCTGAAAAGGCGAACGGTCGGATCCTTCTCCCATGAGGAAGGGCCCAGCCCTGAAAACTCTTGTTGCTCTTCACCGTCCCTTGGCACCCTACGTACAGGCACAACAGCACTGGGGATCTGTGCTTTCCCAGAGACGGAACATCTCACGGCGCTCAGCCTCGGCAGAGCCTCTTTCTGAAAAGGCGAACGGTCGGATCCTTCTCCCACGAGGAAGGGCCCAGCCCTGAAAGCTCTTGCTGCTCTTCACCGTCCCTTGGCACCCTACCTACAGGCACAACAGCACTGGGGATCTGTGCTTTCCCAGAGATGGAACATCTCACGGCGCTCAGTCTCGGCAAGTCTCTTTCAGAAAAAGGCGAACGGTCGGATCCTTCTCCCACGAGGAAGGGCCCAGCCCTGAAAGCTCTTGCTGCTCTTCACCGTCCCTTGGCACCCTACCTACAGGCACAACAGCACTGGGGATCTGTGCTTTCCCAGACACGGAACATCTCACGGCGCTCCGCCTCGGCAAGCCTCTTTCTGAAAAGGCGAACGGTCGGATCCTTCTCCCACGAGGAAGGGCCCAGCCCTGAAAGCTCTTGCTGCTCTTCACCGTCCCTTGGCACCCTACCTACAGGCACAACAGCACTGGGGATCTGTGCTTTCCCAGACACGGAACATCTCATGGCGCTCCGCCTCGGCAAGTCTCTTTCTGAAAAGGCGAACGGTCGGATCCTTCTCCCACGAGTAAGGGCCCAGCCCTGAAAGCTCTTGCTGCTCTTCACCGTCCCTTGGCACCCTACCTACAGGCACAACAGCACTGGGGATCTGTGCTTTCCCAGACACGGAACATCTCACGGCGCTCAGTCTCGGCAGAGCCTCTTTCTGAAAAGGCGAACGGTCGGATCCTTCTCCCACGAGGAAGGGCCCAGCCCTGAAAGCTCTTGCTGCTCTTCACCGTCCCTTGGCACCCTACCTACAGGCACAACAGCACTGGGGATCTGTGCTTTCCCAGAGATGGAACATCTCACGGCGCTCAGCGTCGGCAAGTCTCTTTCAGAAAAAGGCGAACGGTCGGATCCTTCTCCCACGAGGAAGGGCCCAGCCCTGAAAGCTCTTGTTGCTCTTCACCGTCCCTTGGCACCCTACCTACAGGCACAACAGCACTGGGGATCTGTGCTTTCCCAGACACGGAACATCTCACGGCGCTCAGCCTCGGCAGAGCCTCTTTCTGAAAAGGCGAACGGTCGGATCCTTCTCCCACGAGGAAGGGCCCAGCCCTGAAAGCTCTTGCTGCTCTTCACCGTCCCTTGGCACCCTACCTACAGGCACAACAGCACTGGGGATCTGTGCTTTCCCAGAGACGGAACATCTCACGGCGCTCAGCCTCGGCAGAGCCTCTTTCTGAAAAGGCGAACGGTCGGATCCTTCTCCCACGAGGAAGGGCCCAGCCCTGAAAGCTCTTGCTGCTCTTCAACGTCCCTTGGCACCCTACCTACAGGCACAACAGCACTGGGGATCTGTGCTTTCCCAGACACGGAACATCTCACGGCGCTCAGCCTCGGCAGAGCCTCTTTCTGAAAAGGCGAACGGTCGGATCCTTCTCCCACGAGGAAGGGCCCAGCCCTGAAAGCTCTTGCTGCTCTTCACCATCCCTTGGCACCCTACGTACAGGCACAACAGCACTGGGGATCTGTGCTTTCCCAGAGACGGAACATCTCACGGTGCTCAGCCTCGGCTGAGCCTCTTTCTGAATAGGCGAACGGTCGGATCCTTCTCCCCCGAGGAAGGGCCCAGCCCTGAAAGCTCTTGCTGCTCTTCACCGTCCCTTGGCACCCTACCTACAGGCACAACAGCACTGGGGATCTGTGCTTTCCCAGACACGGAACATCTCATGGCGCTCCGCCTCGGCAGAGCCTCTTTCGAAAAGGCGAACGGTCGGATCCTTCTCCCACGAGGAAGGGCCCAGCCCTGAAAGCTCTTGCTGCTCTTCACCATCCCTTGGCACCCTACCTACAGGCACAACAGCACTGGGGATCTGTGCTTTCCCAGACACGGAACATGTCACGGCGCTCAGCCTCGGCAGAGCCTCTTTCTGAAAAGGCGAACGGTCGGATCCTTCTCCCACGAGGAAGGGCCCAGCCCTGAAAGCTCTTGCTGCTCTTCACCGTCCCTTGGCGCCCTACCTACAGGCACAACAGCACTGGGGATCTGTGCTTTCCCAGACACGGAACATCTCACGGCGCTCAGCCTCGGCAGAGCCTCTTTCTGAAAAGGCGAACGGTCGGATCCTTCTCCCATGAGGAAGGGCCCAGCCCTGAAAACTCTTGTTGCTCTTCACCGTCCCTTGGCACCCTACCTACAGGCACAACAGCACTGGGGATCTGTGCTTTCCCAGAGACGGAACATCTCACGGCGCTCAGCCTCGGCAGAGCCTCTTTCTGAAAAGGCGAACGGTCGGATCCTTCTCCCACGAGGAAGGGCCCAGCCCTGAAAGCTCTTGCTGCTCTTCACCGTCCCTTGGCACCCTACCTACAGGCACAACAGCACTGGGCATCTGTGGTTTCCCAGAGATGGAACATCTCACGGCGCTCAGTCTCGGCAAGTCTCTTTCAGAAAAAGGCGAACGGTCGGATCCTTCTCCCACGAGGAAGGGCCCAGCCCTGAAAGCTCTTGTTGCTCTTCACCGTCCCTTGGCACCCTACCTACAGGCACAACAGCACTGGGGATCTGTGCTTTCCCAGACACGGAACATCTCACGGCGCTCAGCCTCGGCAGAGCCTCTTTCTGAAAAGGCGAACGGTCGGATCCTTCTCCCACGAGGAAGGGCCCAGCCCTGAAAGCTCTTGCTGCTCTTCACCGTCCCTTGGCACCCTACCTACAGGCACAACAGCACTGGGGATCTGTGCTTTCCCAGAGACGGAACATCTCACGGCGCTCAGCCTCGGCAGAGCCTATTTCTGAAAAGGCGAACGGTCGGATCCTTCTCCCACGAGGAAGGGCCCAGCCCTGAAAGCTCTTGCTGCTCTTCAACGTCCCTTGGCACCCTACCTACAGGCACAACAGCACTGGGGATCTGTGCTTTCCCAGAGACGGAACATCTCACGGCGCTCAGCCTCGGCAGAGCCTCTTTCTGAAAAGGCGAACGGTCGGATCCTTCTCCCACGAGGAAGGGCCCAGCCCTGAAAGCTCTTGCTGCTCTTCACCGTCCCTTGGCACCCTACCTACAGGCACAACAGCACTGGGGATCTGTGCTTTCCCAGAGACGGAACATCTCACGGCGCTCAGCCTCGGCAGAGCCTCTTTCTGAAAAGGCGAACGGTCGGATCCTTCTCCCACGAGGAAGGGCCCAGCCCTGAAAGCTCTTGCTGCTCTTCACCGTCCCTTGGCGCCCTACCTACAGGCACAACAGCACTGGGGATCTGTGCTTTCCCAGAGACAGAACATCTCACGGCGCTCTGCCTCGGCAAGCCTCTTTCTGAAAAGGCGAACGGTCGGATCCTTCTCCCACGAGGAAGGGCCCAGCCCTGAAAGCTCTTGCTGCTCTTCACCGTCCCTTGGCACCCTACCTACAGGCACAACAGCACTGGGGATCTGTGCTTTCCCAGACACAGAACATCTCATGGCGCTCCGCCTCGGCAAGTCTCTTTCTGAAAAGGCGAACGGTCGGATCCTTCTCCCACGAGGAAGGGCCCAGCCCTGAAAGCTCTTGCTGCTCTTCACCGTCCCTTGGCACCCTACCTACAGGCACAACAGCACTGGGGATCTGTGCTTTCGCAGAGACGGAACATCTCACGGCCCTCAGCCTCGGCAGAGCCTCTTTCTGAAAAGGCGAACGGTCGGATCCTTCTCCCACGAGGAAGGGCCCAGCCCTGAAAGCTCTTGCTGCTCTTCACCGTCCCTTGGCACCCTACCTACAGGCACAACAGCACTGGGGATCTGTGCTTTCCCAGACACGGAACATCTCACGGCGCTCAGCCTCGGCAAGTCTCTTTCAGAAAAAGGCGAACGGTCGGATCCTTCTCCCACGAGGAAGGGCCCAGCCCTGAAAGCTCTTGCTGCTCTTCACCGTCCCTTGGCACCCTACCTACAGGCACAACAGCACTGGGGATCTGTGCTTTCCCAGACACGGAACATCTCATGGCGCTCCGCCTCGGCAAGTCTCTTTCTGAAAAGGCGAACGGTCGGATCCTTCTCCCACGAGTAAGGGCCCAGCCCTGAAAGCTCTTGCTGCTCTTCACCGTCCCTTGGCACCCTACCTACAGGCACAACAGCACTGGGGATCTGTGCTTTCCCAGACACGGAACATCTCACGGCGCTCAGCCTCGGCAGAGCCTCTTTCTGAAAAGGCGAACGGTCGGATCCTTCTCCCACGAGGAAGGGCCCAGCCCTGAAAGCTCTTGCTGCTCTTCACCGTCCCTTGGCACCCTACCTACAGGCACAACAGCACTGGGGATCTGTGCTTTCCCAGAGACGGAACATCTCACGGCGCTCAGCCTCGGCAGAGCCTATTTCTGAAAAGGCGAACGGTCGGATCCTTCTCCCACGAGGAAGGGCCCAGCCCTGAAAGCTCTTGCTGCTCTTCACCGTCCCTTGGCACCCTACCTACAGGCACAACAGCACTGGGGATCTGTGCTTTCCCAGAGACGGAACATCTCACGGCGCTCAGCCTCGGCAGAGCCTCTTTCTGAAAAGGCGAACGGTCGGATCCTTCTCCCACGAGGAAGGGCCCAGCCCTGAAAGCTCTTGCTGCTCTTCACCGTCCCTTGGCACCCTACCTACAGGCACAACAGCACTGGGGATCTGTGCTTTCCCAGACACGGAACATCTCACGGCTCTCAGCCTCGGCAGAGACTCTTTCTGAAAAGGCGAACGGTCGGATCCTTCTCCCACGAGGAAGGGCCCAGCCCTGAAAGCTCTTGTTGCTCTTCACCGTCCCTTGGCACCCTACCTACAGGCACAACAGCACTGGGGATCTGTGCTTTCCCAGAGACGGAACATCTCACGGCGCTCAGCCTCGGCAGAGCCTCTTTCTGAAAAGGCGAACGGTCGGATCCTTCTCCCACGAGGAAGGGCCCAGCCCTGAAAGCTCTTGCTGCTCTTCACCGTCCCTTGGCGCCCTACCTACAGGCACAACAGCACTGGGGATCTGTGCTTTCCCAGAGACAGAACATCTCACGGCGCTCTGCCTCGGCAAGCCTCTTTCTGAAAAGGCGAACGGTCGGATCCTTCTCCCACGAGGAAGGGCCCAGCCCTGAAAGCTCTTGCTGCTCTTCACCGTCCCTTGGCACCCTACCTACAGGCACAACAGCACTGGGGATCTGTGCTTTCCCAGACACAGAACATCTCATGGCGCTCCGCCTCGGCAAGTCTCTTTCTGAAAAGGCGAACGGTCGGATCCTTCTCCCACGAGGAAGGGCCCAGCCCTGAAAGCTCTTGCTGCTCTTCACCGTCCCTTGGCACCCTACCTACAGGCACAACAGCACTGGGGATCTGTGCTTTCGCAGAGACGGAACATCTCACGGCCCTCAGCCTCGGCAGAGCCTCTTTCTGAAAAGGCGAACGGTCGGATCCTTCTCCCACGAGGAAGGGCCCAGCCCTGAAAGCTCTTGCTGCTCTTCACCGTCCCTTGGCACCCTACCTACAGGCACAACAGCACTGGGGATCTGTGCTTTCCCAGACACGGAACATCTCACGGCGCTCAGCCTCGGCAAGTCTCTTTCAGAAAAAGGCGAACGGTCGGATCCTTCTCCCACGAGGAAGGGCCCAGCCCTGAAAGCTCTTGCTGCTCTTCACCGTCCCTTGGCACCCTACCTACAGGCACAACAGCACTGGGGATCTGTGCTTTCCCAGAGATGGAACATCTCACGGCGCTCAGCCTCGGCAAGTCTCTTTCTGAAAAGGCGAACGGTCGGATCCTTCTCCCACGAGGAAGGGCCCAGCCCTGAAAGCTCTTGCTGCTCTTCACCGTCCCTTGGCACCCTACCTACAGGCACAACAGCACTGGGGATCTGTGCTTTCCCAGACACGGAACATCTCACGGCGCTCAGCCTCGGCAGAGCCTCTTTCTGAAAAGGCGAACGGTCGGATCCTTCTCCCACGAGGAAGGGCCCAGCCCTGAAAGCTCTTGTTGCTCTTCACCGTCCCTTGGCACCCTACCTACAGGCACAACAGCACTGGGGATCTGTGCTTTCCCAGAGACGGAACATCTCACGGCGCTCAGCCTCGGCAGAGCCTCTTTCTGAAAAGGCGAACGGTCGGATCCTTCTCCCACGAGGAAGGGCCCAGCCCTGAAAGCTCTTGCTGCTCTTCACCGTCCCTTGGCACCCTACCTACAGGCACAACAGCACTGGGGATCTGTGCTTTCCCAGAGACGGAACATCTCACGGCCCTCAGCCTCGGCAGAGCCTCTTTCTGAAAAGGCGAACGGTCGGATCCTTCTCCCACGAGGAAGGGCCCAGCCCTGAAAGCTCTTGCTGCTCTTCACCGTCCCTTGGCACCCTACCTACAGGCACAACAGCACTGGGGATCTGTGCTTTCCCAGACACGGAACATCTCACGGCGCTCAGCCTCGGCAAGTCTCTTTCAGAAAAAGGCGAACGGTCGGATCCTTCTCCCACGAGGAAGGGCCCAGCCCTGAAAGCTCTTGCTGCTCTTCACCGTCCCTTGGCACCCTACCTACAGGCACAACAGCACTGGGGATCTGTGCTTTCCCAGAGACGGAACATCTCACGGCGCTCAGCCTCGGTAGATCCTCTTTCTGAAAAGGCGAACGGTCGGATCCTTCTCCCACGAGGAAGGGCCCAGCCCTGAAAGCTCTTGCTGCTCTTCACCGTCCCTTGGCACCCTACCTACAGGCACAACAGCACTGGGGATCTGTGCTTTCCCAGACACGGAACATCTCACGGCGCTCAGCCTCGGCAGAGCCTCTTTCTGAAAAGGCGAACGGTCGCATCCTTCTCCCACGAGGAAGGGCCCAGCCCTGAAAGCTCTTGTTGCTCTTCACCGTCCCTTGGCACCCTACCTACAGGCACAACAGCACTGGGGATCTGTGCTTTCCCAGACACGGAACATCTCACGGCGCTCAGCCTCGGCAGAGCCTCTTTCTGAAAAGGCGAACGGTCGGATCCTTCTCCCACGAGGAAGGGCCCAGCCCTGAAAGCTCTTGTTGCTCTTCACCGTCCCTTGGCACCCTACCTACAGGCACAACAGCACTGGGGATCTGTGCTTTCCCAGAGACGGAACATCTCACGGCGCTCAGCCTCGGCAGAGCCTCTTTCTGAAAAGGCGAACGGTCGGATCCTTCTCCCACGAGGAAGGGCCCAGCCCTGAAAGCTCTTGCTGCTCTTCAACGTCCCTTGGCACCCTACCTACAGGCACAACAGCACTGGGGATCTGTGCTTTCCCAGACGCGGAACATCTCATGGCGCTCCGCCTCGGCAAGTCTCTTTCTGAAAAGGCGAACGGTCGGATCTTTCTCCCACGAGTAAGGGCCCAGCCCTGAAAGCTCTTGCTGCTCTTCACCGTCCCTTGGCACCCTACCTACAGGCACAACAGCACTGGGGATCTGTGCTTTCCCAGACACGGAACATCTCTCGGCGCTCAGCCTCGGCAGAGCCTCTTTCTGAAAAGGCGAACGGTCGGATCCTTCTCCCACGAGGAAGGGCCCAGCCCTGAAAGCTCTTGCTGCTCTTCACCGTCCCTTGGCACCCTACCTACAGGCACAACAGCACTGGGGATCTGTGCTTTCCCAGAGACGGAACATCTCACGGCGCTCAGCCTCGGCAGAGCCTCTTTCTGAAAAGGCGAACGGTCGGATCCTTCTCCCACGAGGAAGGGCCCAGCCCTGAAAGCTCTTGCTGCTCTTCACCGTCCCTTGGCACCCTACCTACAGGCACAACAGCACTGGGGATCTGTGCTTTCCCAGACACGGAACATCTCACGGCGCTCAGCCTCGGCAGAGCCTCTTTCTGAAAAGGCGAACGGTCGGATCCTTCTCCCCCGAGGAAGGGCCCAGCCCTGAAAGCTCTTGCTGCTCTTCACCGTCCCTTGGCACCCTACCTACAGGCACAACAGCACTGGGGATCTGTGCTTTCCCAGAGACGGAACATCTCACGGCGCTCAGCCTCGGCAGAGACTCTTTCTGAAAAGGCGAACGGTCGGATCCTTCTCCCACGAGGAAGGGCCCAGCCCTGAAAGCTCTTGCTGCTCTTCACCGTCCCTTGGCACCCTACCTACAGGCACAACAGCACTGGGGATCTGTGCTTTCCCAGACACGGAACATCTCATGGCGCTCCGCCTCGGCAAGTCTCTTTCTGAAAAGGCGAACGGTCGGATCCTTCTCCCACGAGTAAGGGCCCAGCCCTGAAAGCTCTTGCTGCTCTTCACCGTCCCTTGGCACCCTACCTACAGGCACAACAGCACTGGGGATCTGTGCTTTCCCAGAGACGGAACATCTCACGGCGCTCAGCCTCGGCAGAGCCTCTTTCTGAAAAGGCGAACGGTCGGATCCTTCTCCCACGAGGAAGGGCCCAGCCCTGAAAGCTCTTGCTGCTCTTCACCGTCCCTTGGCACCCTACCTACAGGCACAACAGCACTGGGGATCTGTGCTTTCGCAGAGACGGAACATCTCACGGCTCTCAGCCTCGGCAGAGACTCTTTCTGAAAAGGCGAACGGTCGGATCCTTCTCCCCCGAGGAAGGGCCCAGCCCTGAAAGCTCTTGTTGCTCTTCACCGTCCCTTGGCACCCTACCTACAGGCACAACAGCACTGGGGATCTGTGCTTTCCCAGAGACGGAACATCTCACGGCGCTCAGCCTCGGCAAGTCTCTTTCAGAAAAAGGCGAACGGTCGGATCCTTCTCCCACGAGGAAGGGCCCAGCCCTGAAAGCTCTTGCTGCTCTTCACCGTCCCTTGGCACCCTACCTACAGGCACAACAGCACTGGGGATCTGTGCTTTCCCAGACACGGAACATCTCACGGCGCTCAGCCTCGGCAGAGCCTCTTTCTGAAAAGGCGAACGGTCGGATCCTTCTCCCACGAGGAAGGGCCCAGCCCTGAAAGCTCTTGTTGCTCTTCACCGTCCCTTGGCACCCTACCTACAGGCACAACAGCACTGGGGATCTGTGCTTTCCCAGAGACGGAACATCTCACGGCGCTCAGCCTCGGCAGAGCCTCTTTCTGAAAAGGCGAACGGTCGGACCCTTCTCCCACGAGGAAGGGCCCAGCCCTGAAAGCTCTTGCTGCTCTTCAACGTCCCTTGGCACCCTACCTACAGGCACAACAGCACTGGGGATCTGTGCTTTCCCAGAGACGGAACATCTCACGGCGCTCAGCCTCGGCAGAGCCTCTTTCTGAAAAGGCGAACGGTCGGATCCTTCTCCCACGAGGAAGGGCCCAGCCCTGAAAGCTCTTGCTGCTCTTCACCGTCCCTTGGCACCCTACCTACAGGCACAACAGCACTGGGGATCTGTGCTTTCCCAGAGACGGAACATCTCATGGCGCTCAGCCTCGGCAGAGCCTCTTTCTGAAAAGGCGAACGGTCGGATCCTTCTCCCACGAGGAAGGGCCCAGCCCTGAAAGCTCTTGCTGCTCTTCACCGTCCCTTGGCACCCTACCTACAGGCACAACAGCACTGGGGATCTGTGCTTTCCCAGAGACGGAACATCTCACGGCGCTCAGCCTCGGCAGAGCCTCTTTCTGAAAAGGCGAACGGTCGGATCCTTCTCCCACGAGGAAGGGCCCAGCCCTGAAAGCTCTTGCTGCTCTTCACCGTCCCTTGGCACCCTACCTACAGGCACAACAGCACTGGGGATCTGTGCTTTCCCAGAGACGGAACATCTCACGGCGCTCAGCCTCGGCAGAGCCTCTTTCTGAAAAGGCGAACGGTCGGATCCTTCTCCCACGAGGAAGGGCCCAGCCCTGAAAGCTCTTGCTGCTCTTCACCGTCCCTTGGCACCCTACCTACAGGCACAACAGCACTGGGGATCTGTGCTTTCCCAGAGACGGAACATCTCACGGCGCTCCGCCTCGGCAAGCCTCTTTCTGAAAAGGCGAACGGTCGGATCCTTCTCCCACGAGGAAGGGCCCAGCCCTGAAAGCTCTTGCTGCTCTTCACCGTCCCTTGGCACCCTACCTACAGGCACAACAGCACTGGGGATCTGTGCTTTCCCAGACACGGAACATCTCATGGCGCTCCGCCTCGGCAAGTCTCTTTCTGAAAAGGCGAACGGTCGCATCCTTCTCCCACGAGGAAGGGCCCAGCCCTGAAAGCTCTTGCTGCTCTTCACCGTCCCTTGGCACCCTACCTACAGGCACAACAGCACTGGGGATCTGTGCTTTCCCAGACACGGAACATCTCACGGCGCTCAGTCTCGGCAGAGCCTCTTTCTGAAAAGGCAAACGGTCGGATCCTTCTCCCACGAGGAAGGGCCCAGCCCTGAAAGCTCTTGCTGCTCTTCACCGTCCCTTGGCACCCTACCTACTGGCACAACAGCACTGGGGATCTGTGCTTTCCCAGACACGGAACATCTCACGGCGCTCAGCCTCGGCAGAGACTCTTTCTGAAAAGGCGAACGGTCGGATCCTTCTCCCACGAGGAAGGGCCCAGCCCTGAAAGCTCTTGCTGCTCTTCACCGTCCCTTGGCACCCTACCTACAGGCACAACAGCACTGGGGATCTGTGCTTTCCCAGAGACGGAACATCTCACGGCGCTCCGCCTCGGCAGAGCCTCTTTCGAAAAGGCGAACGGTCGGATCCTTCTCCCACGAGGAAGGCCCCAGCCCTGAAAGCTCTTGCTGCTCTTCACCATCCCTTGGCACCCTACCTACAGGCACAACAGCACTGGGGATCTGTGCTTTCCCAGACACGGAACATCTCACGGCGCTCAGCCTCGGCAGAGCCTCTTTCTGAAAAGGCGAACGGTCGGATCCTTCTCCCACGAGGAAGGGCCCAGCCCTGAAAGCTCTTGCTGTTCTTCACCGTCCCTTGGCACCCTACCTACAGGCACAACAGCACTGGGGATCTGTGCTTTCCCAGAGACGGAACATCTCACGGCGCTCAGCCTCGGCAGAGCCTCTTTCTGAAAAGGCGAACGGTCGGATCCTTCTCCCACGAGGAAGGGCCCAGCCCTGAAAGCTCTTGCTGCTCTTCACCGTCCCTTGGCACCCTACCTACAGGCACAACAGCACTGGGGATCTGTGCTTTCCCAGAGACGGAACATCTCACGGCGCTCAGCCTCGGCAGAGCCTCTTTCTGAAAAGGCGAACGGTCGGATCCTTCTCCCACGAGGAAGGGCCCAGCCCTGAAAGCTCTTGCTGCTCTTCACCGTCCCTTGGCACCCTACCTACAGGCACAACAGCACTGGGGATCTGTGCTTTCCCAGAGACGGAACATCTCACGGCGCTCAGCCTCGGCAGAGCCTCTTTCTGAAAAGGCGAACGGTCGGATCCTTCTCCCACGAGGAAGGGCCCAGCCCTGAAAGCTCTTGCTGCTCTTCACCGTCCCTTGGCACCCTACCTACAGGCACAACAGCACTGGGGATCTGTGCTTTCGCAGAGACGGAACATCTCACGGCTCTCAGCCTCGGCAGAGACTCTTTCTGAAAAGGCGAACGGTCGGATCCTTCTCCCCCGAGGAAGGGCCCAGCCCTGAAAGCTCTGGTTGCTCTTCACCGTCCCTTGGCACCCTACCTACAGGCACAACAGCACTGGGGATCTGTGCTTTCCCAGAGACGGAACATCTCACGGCGCTCAGCCTCGGCAGAGCCTCTTTCTGAAAAGGCGAACGGTCGGATCCTTCTCCCACGAGGAAGGGCCCAGCCCTGAAAGCTCTTGCTGCTCTTCACCGTCCCTTGGCACCCTACCTACAGGCACAACAGCACTGGGGATCTGTGCTTTCCCAGAGACGGAACATCTCACGGCGCTCCGCCTCGGCAAGCCTCTTTCTGAAAAGGCGAACGGTCGGATCCTTCTCCCACGAGGAAGGGCCCAGCCCTGAAAGCTCTTGCTGCTCTTCACCGTCCCTTGGCACCCTACCTACAGGCACAACAGCACTGGGGATCTGTGCTTTCCCAGACACGGAACATCTCATGGCGCTCCGCCTCGGCAAGTCTCTTTCTGAAAAGGCGAACGGTCGGATCCTTCTCCCACGAGTAAGGGCCCAGCCCTGAAAGCTCTTGCTGCTCTTCACCGTCCCTTGGCACCCTACCTACAGGCACAACAGCACTGGGGATCTGTGCTTTCCCAGACACGGAACATCTCACGGCGCTCAGTCTCGGCAGAGACTCTTTCTGAAAAGGCGAACGGTCGGATCCTTCTCCCACGAGGAAGGGCCCAGCCCTGAAAGCTCTTGCTGCTCTTCACCGTCCCTTGGCACCCTACCTACTGGCACAACAGCACTGGGGATCTGTGCTTTCCCAGAGACGGAACATCTCACGGCGCTCAGCCTCGGCAGAGACTCTTTCTGAAAAGGCGAACGGTCGGATCCTTCTCCCACGAGGAAGGGCCCAGCCCTGAAAGCTCTTGCTGCTCTTCACCGTCCCTTGGCACCCTACCTACAGGCACAACAGCACTGGGGATCTGTGCTTTCCCAGAGACGGAACATCTCACGGCGCTCCGCCTCGGCAGAGCCTCTTTCGAAAAGGCGAACGGTCGGATCCTTCTCCCACGAGGAAGGCCCCAGCCCTGAAAGCTCTTGCTGCTCTTCACCATCCCTTGGCACCCTACCTACAGGCACAACAGCACTGGGGATCTGTGCTTTCCCAGACACGGAACATCTCACGGCGCTCAGCCTCGGCAGAGCCTCTTTCTGAAAAGGCGAACGGTCGGATCCTTCTCCCACGAGGAAGGGCCCAGCCCTGAAAGCTCTTGCTGTTCTTCACCGTCCCTTGGCACCCTACCTACAGGCACAACAGCACTGGGGATCTGTGCTTTCCCAGAGACGGAACATCTCACGGCGCTCAGCCTCGGCAGAGCCTCTTTCTGAAAAGGCGAACGGTCGGATCCTTCTCCCACGAGGAAGGGCCCAGCCCTGAAAGCTCTTGCTGCTCTTCACCGTCCCTTGGCACCCTACCTACAGGCACAACAGCACTGGGGATCTGTGCTTTCCCAGACACGGAACATCTCACGGCGCTCAGCCTCGGCAAGTCTCTTTCAGAAAAAGGCGAACGGTCGCATCCTTCTCCCACGAGGAAGGGCCCAGCCCTGAAAGCTCTTGCTGCTCTTCACCGTCCCTTGGCACCCTACCTACAGGCACAACAGCACTGGGGATCTGTGCTTTCCCAGAGACGGAACATCTCACGGCGCTCAGCCTCGGCAGAGCCTCTTTCTGAAAAGGCGAACGGTCGGATCCTTCTCCCACGAGGAAGGGCCCAGCCCTGAAAGCTCTTGCTGCTCTTCACCGTCCCTTGGCACCCTACCTACAGGCACAACAGCACTGGGGATCTGTGCTTTCCCAGAGACGGAACATCTCACGGCGCTCAGCCTCGGCAGAGCCTCTTTCTGAAAAGGCGAACGGTCGGATCCTTCTCCCACGAGGAAGGGCCCAGCCCTGAAAGCTCTTGCTGCTCTTCACCGTCCCTTGGCACCCTACCTACAGGCACAACAGCACTGGGGATCTGTGCTTTCCCAGAGACGGAACATCTCACGGCGCTCAGCCTCGGCAGAGCCTCTTTCTGAAAAGGCGAACGGTCGGATCCTTCTCCCACGAGGAAGGGCCCAGCCCTGAAAGCTCTTGCTGCTCTTCAACGTCCCTTGGCACCCTACCTACAGGCACAACAGCACTGGGGATCTGTGCTTTCGCAGAGACGGAACATCTCACGGCTCTCAGCCTCGGCAGAGACTCTTTCTGAAAAGGCGAACGGTCGGATCCTTCTCCCACGAGGAAGGGCCCAGCCCTGAAAGCTCTTGTTGCTCTTCACCGTCCCTTGGCACCCTACCTACAGGCACAACAGCACTGGGGATCTGTGCTTTCCCAGAGACGGAACATCTCACGGCGCTCAGCCTCGGCAGAGCCTCTTTCTGAAAAGGCGAACGGTCGGACCCTTCTCCCACGAGGAAGGGCCCAGCCCTGAAAGCTCTTGCTGCTCTTCACCGTCCCTTGGCACCCTACCTACAGGCACAACAGCACTGGGGATCTGTGCTTTCCCAGAGACGGAACATCTCACGGCGCTCAGCCTCGGCAGAGCCTCTTTCTGAAAAGGCGAACGGTCGGATCCTTCTCCCACGAGGAAGGGCCCAGCCCTGAAAGCTCTTGCTGCTCTTCACCGTCCCTTGGCACCCTACCTACAGGCACAACAGCACTGGGGATCTGTGCTTTCCCAGAGACGGAACATCTCACGGCGCTCAGCCTCGGCAGAGCCTCTTTCTGAAAAGGCGAACGGTCGGATCCTTCTCCCACGAGGAAGGGCCCAGCCCTGAAAGCTCTTGCTGCTCTTCACCGTCCCTTGGCACCCTACCTACAGGCACAACAGCACTGGGGATCTGTGCTTTCCCAGAGACGGAACATCTCACGGCGCTCAGCCTCGGCAGAGCCTCTTTCTGAAAAGGCGAACGGTCGGATCCTTCTCCCACGAGGAAGGGCCCAGCCCTGAAAGCTCTTGCTGCTCTTCACCGTCCCTTGGCACCCTACCTACAGGCACAACAGCACTGGGGATCTGTGCTTTCCCAGAGACGGAACATCTCACGGCGCTCAGCCTCGGCAGAGCCTCTTTCTGAAAAGGCGAACGGTCGGATCCTTCTCCCACGAGGAAGGGCCCAGCCCTGAAAGCTCTTGCTGCTCTTCAACGTCCCTTGGCACCCTACCTACAGGCACAACAGCACTGGGGATCTGTGCTTTCGCAGAGACGGAACATCTCACGGCTCTCAGCCTCGGCAGAGACTCTTTCTGAAAAGGCGAACGGTCGGATCCTTCTCCCACGAGGAAGGGCCCAGCCCTGAAAGCTCTTGTTGCTCTTCACCGTCCCTTGGCACCCTACCTACAGGCACAACAGCACTGGGGATCTGTGCTTTCCCAGAGACGGAACATCTCACGGCGCTCAGCCTCGGCAGAGCCTCTTTCTGAAAAGGCGAACGGTCGGATCCTTCTCCCACGAGGAAGGGCCCAGCCCTGAAAGCTCTTGCTGCTCTTCACCGTCCCTTGGCACCCTACCTACAGGCACAACAGCACTGGGGATCTGTGCTTTCCCAGAGACGGAACATCTCACGGCGCTCCGCCTCGGCAAGCCTCTTTCTGAAAAGGCGAACGGTCGGATCCTTCTCCCACGAGGAAGGGCCCAGCCCTGAAAGCTCTTGCTGCTCTTCACCGTCCCTTGGCACCCTACCTACAGGCACAACAGCACTGGGGATCTGTGCTTTCCCAGACACGGAACATCTCATGGCGCTCCGCCTCGGCAAGTCTCTTTCTGAAAAGGCGAACGGTCGGATCCTTCTCCCACGAGGAAGGGCCCAGCCCTGAAAGCTCTTGCTGCTCTTCACCGTCCCTTGGCACCCTACCTACAGGCACAACAGCACTGGGGATCTGTGCTTTCCCAGACACGGAACATCTCACGGCGCTCAGTCTCGGCAGAGCCTCTTTCTGAAAAGGCAAACGGTCGGATCCTTCTCCCACGAGGAAGGGCCCAGCCCTGAAAGCTCTTGCTGCTCTTCACCGTCCCTTGGCACCCTACCTACAGGCACAACAGCACTGGGGATCTGTGCTTTCCCAGAGACGGAACATCTCACGGCGCTCAGCCTCGGCAGAGCCTCTTTCTGAAAAGGCGAACGGTCGGATCCTTCTCCCACGAGGAAGGGCCCAGCCCTGAAAGCTCTTGCTGCTCTTCACCGTCCCTTGGCACCCTACCTACAGGCACAACAGCACTGGGGATCTGTGCTTTCCCAGAGACGGAACATCTCACGGTGCTCAGCCTCGGCTGAGACTCTTTCTGAATAAGCGAACGGTCGGATCCTTCTCCCACGAGGAAGGGCCCAGCCCTGAAAGCTCTTGCTGCTCTTCACCGTCCCTTGGCACCCTACCTACAGGCACAACAGCACTGGGGATCTGTGCTTTCCCAGACACAGAACATCTCACGGCGCTCCGCCTCGGCAGAGCCTCTTTCGAAAAGGCGAACGGTCGGATCCTTCTCCCACGAGGAAGGGCCCAGCCCTGAAAGCTCTTGCTGCTCTTCACCATCCCTTGGCACCCTACCTACAGGCACAACAGCACTGGGGATCTGTGCTTTCCCAGACACGGAACATCTCACGGCGCTCAGCCTCGGCAGAGCCTCTTTCTGAAAAGGCGAACGGTCGGATCCTTCTCCCACGAGGAAGGGCCCAGCCCTGAAAGCTCTTGCTGCTCTTCACCGTCCCTTGGCACCCTACCTACAGGCACAACAGCACTGGGGATCTGTGCTTTCCCAGACACGGAACATCTCACGGCGCTCAGCCTCGGCAAGTCTCTTTCAGAAAAAGGCGAACGGTCGCATCCTTCTCCCACGAGGAAGGGCCCAGCCCTGAAAGCTCTTGCTGCTCTTCACCGTCCCTTGGCACCCTACCTACAGGCACAACAGCACTGGGGATCTGTGCTTTCCCAGAGACGGAACATCTCACGGCGCTCAGCCTCGGCAGAGCCTCTTTCTGAAAAGGCGAACGGTCGGATCCTTCTCCCACGAGGAAGGGCCCAGCCCTGAAAGCTCTTGCTGCTCTTCACCGTCCCTTGGCACCCTACCTACAGGCACAACAGCACTGGGGATCTGTGCTTTCCCAGAGACGGAACATCTCACGGCGCTCAGCCTCGGCAGAGCCTCTTTCTGAAAAGGCGAACGGTCGGATCCTTCTCCCACGAGGAAGGGCCCAGCCCTGAAAGCTCTTGCTGCTCTTCACCGTCCCTTGGCACCCTACCTACAGGCACAACAGCACTGGGGATCTGTGCTTTCCCAGAGACGGAACATCTCACGGCGCTCAGCCTCGGCAGAGCCTCTTTCTGAAAAGGCGAACGGTCGGATCCTTCTCCCACGAGGAAGGGCCCAGCCCTGAAAGCTCTTGCTGCTCTTCAACGTCCCTTGGCACCCTACCTACAGGCACAACAGCACTGGGGATCTGTGCTTTCGCAGAGACGGAACATCTCACGGCTCTCAGCCTCGGCAGAGACTCTTTCTGAAAAGGCGAACGGTCGGATCCTTCTCCCCCGAGGAAGGGCCCAGCCCTGAAAGCTCTTGTTGCTCTTCACCGTCCCTTGGCACCCTACCTACAGGCACAACAGCACTGGGGATCTGTGCTTTCCCAGAGACGGAACATCTCACGGCGCTCAGTCTCGGCAGAGCCTCTTTCTGAAAAGGCGAACGGTCGGATCCTTCTCCCACGAGGAAGGGCCCAGCCCTGAAAGCTCTTGCTGCTCTTCACCGTCCCTTGGCACCCTACCTACAGGCACAACAGCACTGGGGATCTGTGCTTTCCCAGAGATGGAACATCTCACGGCGCTCAGCCTCGGCAAGTCTCTTTCAGAAAAAGGCGAACGGTCGCATCCTTCTCCCACGAGGAAGGGCCCAGCCCTGAAAGCTCTTGCTGCTCTTCACCGTCCCTTGGCACCCTACCTACAGGCACAACAGCACTGAGGATCTGTGCTTTCCCAGACACGGAACATCTCACGGCGCTCAGCCTCGGCAGAGACTCTTTCTGAAAAGGCGAACGGTCGGATCCTTCTCCCCCGAGGAAGGGCCCAGCCCTGAAAGCTCTTGTTGCTCTTCACCGTCCCTTGGCACCCTACCTACAGGCACAACAGCACTGGGGATCTGTGCTTTCCCAGAGACGGAACATCTCACGGCGCTCAGTCTCGGCAGAGCCTCTTTCTGAAAAGGCGAACGGTCGGATCCTTCTCCCACGAGGAAGGGCCCAGCCCTGAAAGCTCTTGTTGCTCTTCACCGTCCCTTGGCACCCTACCTACAGGCACAACAGCACTGGGGATCTGTGCTTTCCCATAGACGGAACATCTCACGGCGCTCAGTCTCGGCAGAGCCTCTTTCTGAAAAGGCGAACGGTCGGATCCTTCTCCCACGAGGAAGGGCCCAGCCCTGAAAGCTCTTGCTGCTCTTCACCGTCCCTTGGCACCCTACCTACAGGCACAACAGCACTGGGGATCTGTGCTTTCCCAGAGATGGAACATCTCACGGCGCTCAGCCTCGGCAAGTCTCTTTCAGAAAAAGGCGAACGGTCGGATCCTTCTCCCACGAGGAAGGGCCCAGCCCTGAAAGCTCTTGCTGCTCTTCACCGTCCCTTGGCACCCTACCTACAGGCACAACAGCACTGGGGATCTGTGCTTTCCCAGACACGGAACATCTCACGGCGCTCAGCCTCGGCAGAGCCTCTTTCTGAAAAGGCGAACGGTCGGATCCTTCTCCCACGAGGAAGGGCCCAGCCCTGAAAGCTCTTGTTGCTCTTCACCGTCCCTTGGCACCCTACCTACAGGCACAACAGCACTGGGGATCTGTGCTTTCCCAGAGACGGAACATCTCACGGCGCTCAGCCTCGGCAGAGCCTCTTTCTGAAAAGGCGAACGGTCGGACCCTTCTCCCACGAGGAAGGGCCCAGCCCTGAAAGCTCTTGCTGCTCTTCAACGTCCCTTGGCACCCTACCTACAGGCACAACAGCACTGGGGATCTTTGCTTTCCCAGAGACGGAACATCTCACAGCGCTCAGCCTCGGCAGAGCCTCTTTCTGAAAAGGCGAACGGTCGGATCCTTCTCCCACGAGGAAGGGCCCAGCCCTGAAAGCTCTTGCTGCTCTTCACCGTCCCTTGGCACCCTACCTACAGGCACAACAGCACTGGGGATCTGTGCTTTCCCAGAGACGGAACATCTCACGGCGCTCAGCCTCGGCAGAGCCTCTTTCTGAAAAGGCGAACGGTCGGATCCTTCTCCCACGAGGAAGGGCCCAGCCCTGAAAGCTCTTGCTGCTCTTCACCGTCCCTTGGCACCCTACCTACAGGCACAACAGCACTGGGGATCTGTGCTTTCCCAGAGACGGAACATCTCACGGCGCTCAGCCTCGGCAGAGCCTCTTTCTGAAAAGGCGAACGGTCGGATCCTTCTCCCACGAGGAAGGGCCCAGCCCTGAAAGCTCTTGCTGCTCTTCACCGTCCCTTGGCACCCTACCTACAGGCACAACAGCACTGGGGATCTGTGCTTTCCCAGAGACGGAACATCTCACGGCGCTCAGCCTCGGCAGAGCCTCTTTCTGAAAAGGCGAACGGTCGGATCCTTCTCCCACGAGGAAGGGCCCAGCCCTGAAAGCTCTTGCTGCTCTTCACCGTCCCTTGGCACCCTACCTACAGGCACAACAGCACTGGGGATCTGTGCTTTCGCAGAGACGGAACATCTCACGGCTCTCAGCCTCGGCAGAGACTCTTTCTGAAAAGGCGAACGGTCGGATCCTTCTCCCCCGAGGAAGGGCCCAGCCCTGAAAGCTCTTGTTGCTCTTCACCGTCCCTTGGCACCCTACCTACAGGCACAACAGCACTGGGGATCTGTGCTTTCCCAGAGACGGAACATCTCACGGCGCTCAGCCTCGGCAGAGCCTCTTTCTGAAAAGGCGAACGGTCGGATCCTTCTCCCACGAGGAAGGGCCCAGCCCTGAAAGCTCTTGCTGCTCTTCACCGTCCCTTGGCACCCTACCTACAGGCACAACAGCACTGGGGATCTGTGCTTTCCCAGAGACGGAACATCTCACGGCGCTCCGCCTCGGCAAGCCTCTTTCTGAAAAGGCGAACGGTCGGATCCTTCTCCCACGAGGAAGGGCCCAGCCCTGAAAGCTCTTGCTGCTCTTCACCGTCCCTTGGCACCCTACCTACAGGCACAACAGCACTGGGGATCTGTGCTTTCCCAGACACGGAACATCTCATGGCGCTCCGCCTCGGCAAGTCTCTTTCTGAAAAGGCGAACGGTCGGATCCTTCTCCCACGAGTAAGGGCCCAGCCCTGAAAGCTCTTGCTGCTCTTCACCGTCCCTTGGCACCCTACCTACAGGCACAACAGCACTGGGGATCTGTGCTTTCCCAGACACGGAACATCTCACGGCGCTCAGTCTCGGCAGAGCCTCTTTCTGAAAAGGCAAACGGTCGGATCCTTCTCCCACGAGGAAGGGCCCAGCCCTGAAAGCTCTTGCTGCTCTTCACCGTCCCTTGGCACCCTACCTACTGGCACAACAGCACTGGGGATCTGTGCTTTCCCAGACACGGAACATCTCACGGCGCTCAGCCTCGGCAGAGCCTCTTTCTGAAAAGGCGAACGGTCGGATCCTTCTCCCACGAGGAAGGGCCCAGCCCTGAAAGCTCTTGTTGCTCTTCACCGTCCCTTGGCACCCTACCTACAGGCACAACAGCACTGGGGATCTGTGCTTTCCCAGAGACGGAACATCTCACGGTGCTCAGCCTCGGCTGAGACTCTTTCTGAATAAGCGAACGGTCGGATCCTTCTCCCACGAGGAAGGGCCCAGCCCTGAAAGCTCTTGCTGCTCTTCACCGTCCCTTGGCACCCTACCTACAGGCACAACAGCACTGGGGATCTGTGCTTTCCCAGACACAAAACATCTCACGGCGCTCCGCCTCGGCAGAGCCTCTTTCGAAAAGGCGAACGGTCGGATCCTTCTCCCACGAGGAAGGGCCCAGCCCTGAAAGCTCTTGCTGCTCTTCACCATCCCTTGGCACCCTACCTACAGGCACAACAGCACTGGGGATCTGTGCTTTCCCAGACACGGAACATCTCACGGCGCTCAGCCTCGGCAGAGCCTCTTTCTGAAAAGGCGAACGGTCGGATCCTTCTCCCACGAGGAAGGGCCCAGCCCTGAAAGCTCTTGCTGTTCTTCACCGTCCCTTGGCACCCTACCTACAGGCACAACAGCACTGGGGATCTGTGCTTTCCCAGAGACGGAACATCTCACGGCGCTCAGCCTCGGCAGAGCCTCTTTCTGAAAAGGCGAACGGTCGGATCCTTCTCCCATGAGGAAGGGCCCAGCCCTGAAAGCTCTTGCTGCTCTTCACCGTCCCTTGGCACCCTACCTACAGGCACAACAGCACTGGGGATCTGTGCTTTCCCAGACACGGAACATCTCACGGCGCTCAGCCTCGGCAAGTCTCTTTCAGAAAAAGGCGAACGGTCGCATCCTTCTCCCACGAGGAAGGGCCCAGCCCTGAAAGCTCTTGCTGCTCTTCACCGTCCCTTGGCACCCTACCTACAGGCACAACAGCACTGGGGATCTGTGCTTTCCCAGAGACGGAACATCTCACGGCGCTCAGTCTCGGCAGAGCCTCTTTCTGAAAAGGCGAACGGTCGGATCCTTCTCCCACGAGGAAGGGCCCAGCCCTGAAAGCTCTTGCTGCTCTTCACCGTCCCTTGGCGCCCTACGTACAGGCACAACAGCACTGGGGATCTGTGCTTTCCCAGAGACAGAACATCTCACGGCGCTCCGCCTCGGCAAGCCTCTTTCTGAAAAGGCGAACGGTCGGATCCTTCTCCCACGAGGAAGGGCCCAGCCCTGAAAGCTCTTGCTGCTCTTCACCGTCCCTTGGCACCCTACCTACAGGCACAACAGCACTGGGGATCTGTGCTTTCCCAGAGACGGAACATCTCATGGCGCTCCGCCTCGGCAAGTCTCTGTCTGAAAAGGCGAACGGTCGGATCCTTCTCCCACGAGTAAGGGCCCAGCCCTGAAAGCTATTGCTGCTCTTCACCGTCCCTTGGCACCCTACCTACAGGCACAACAGCACTGGGGATCTGTGCTTTCCCAGAGACGGAACATCTCACGGCGCTCAGCCTCGGCAGAGCCTCTTTCTGAAAAGGCGAACGGTCGGATCCTTCTCCCACGAGGAAGGGCCCAGCCCTGAAAGCTCTTGCTGCTCTTCACCGTCCCTTGGCACCCTACCTACAGGCACAACAGCACTGGGGATCTGTGCTTTCCCAGAGATGGAACATCTCACGGCGCTCAGCCTCGGCAAGTCTCTTTCAGAAAAAGGCGAAAGGTCGCATCCTTCTCCCACGAGGAAGGGCCCAGCCCTGAAAGCTCTTGCTGCTCTTCACCGTCCCTTGGCACCCTACCTACAGGCACAACAGCACTGAGGATCTGTGCTTTCCCAGACACGGAACATCTCACGGCGCTCAGCCTCGGCAGAGCCTCTTTCTGAAAAGGCGAACGGTCGGATCCTTCTCCCACGAGGAAGGGCCCAGCCCTGAAAGCTCTTGCTGCTCTTCACCGTCCCTTGGCACCCTACCTACTGGCACAACAGCACTGGGGATCTGTGCTTTCCCAGAGACGGAACATCTCACGGCGCTCAGCCTCGGCAGAGACTCTTTCTGAAAAGGCGAACGGTCGGATCCTTCTCCCACGAGGAAGGGCCCAGCCCTGAAAGCTCTTGCTGCTCTTCACCGTCCCTTGGCACCCTACCTACAGGCACAACAGCACTGGGGATCTGTGCTTTCCCAGAGACGGAACATCTCACGGCGCTCCGCCTCGGCAGAGCCTCTTTCGAAAAGGCGAACGGTCGGATCCTTCTCCCACGAGGAAGGCCCCAGCCCTGAAAGCTCTTGCTGCTCTTCACCATCCCTTGGCACCCTACCTACAGGCACAACAGCACTGGGGATCTGTGCTTTCCCAGACACGGAACATCTCACGGCGCTCAGCCTCGGCAGAGCCTCTTTCTGAAAAGGCGAACGGTCGGATCCTTCTCCCACGAGGAAGGGCCCAGCCCTGAAAGCTCTTGCTGTTCTTCACCGTCCCTTGGCACCCTACCTACAGGCACAACAGCACTGGGGATCTGTGCTTTCCCAGAGACGGAACATCTCACGGCGCTCAGCCTCGGCAGAGCCTCTTTCTGAAAAGGCGAACGGTCGGATCCTTCTCCCACGAGGAAGGGCCCAGCCCTGAAAGCTCTTGCTGCTCTTCACCGTCCCTTGGCACCCTACCTACAGGCACAACAGCACTGGGGATCTGTGCTTTCCCAGACACGGAACATCTCACGGCGCTCAGCCTTGGCAAGTTTCTTTCAGAAAAAGGCGAACGGTCGCATCCTTCTCCCACGAGGAAGGGCCCAGCCCTGAAAGCTCTTGCTGCTCTTCACCGTCCCTTGGCACCCTACCTACAGGCACAACAGCACTGGGGATCTGTGCTTTCCCAGAGACGGAACATCTCACGGCGCTCAGCCTCGGCAGAGCCTCTTTCTGAAAAGGCGAACGGTCGGATCCTTCTCCCACGAGGAAGGGCCCAGCCCTGAAAGCTCTTGCTGCTCTTCACCGTCCCTTGGCACCCTACCTACAGGCACAACAGCACTGGGGATCTGTGCTTTCCCAGAGACGGAACATCTCACGGCGCTCCGCCTCGGCAGAGCCTCTTTCTGAAAAGGCGAACGGTCGGATCCTTCTCCCACGAGGAAGGGCCCAGCCCTGAAAGCTCTTGCTGCTCTTCACCGTCCCTTGGCACCCTACCTACAGGCACAACAGCACTGGGGATCTGTGCTTTCCCAGAGACGGAACATCTCACGGCGCTCAGCCTCGGCAGAGCCTCTTTCTGAAAAGGCGAACGGTCGGATCCTTCTCCCACGAGGAAGGGCCCAGCCCTGAAAGCTCTTGCTGCTCTTCAACGTCCCTTGGCACCCTACCTACAGGCACAACAGCACTGGGGATCTGTGCTTTCGCAGAGACGGAACATCTCACGGCTCTCAGCCTCGGCAGAGACTCTTTCTGAAAAGGCGAACGGTCGGATCCTTCTCCCCCGAGGAAGGGCCCAGCCCTGAAAGCTCTTGTTGCTCTTCACCGTCCCTTGGCACCCTACCTACAGGCACAACAGCACTGGGGATCTGTGCTTTCCCAGAGACGGAACATCTCACGGCGCTCAGTCTCGGCAGAGCCTCTTTCTGAAAAGGCGAACGGTCGGATCCTTCTCCCACGAGGAAGGGCCCAGCCCTGAAAGCTCTTGCTGCTCTTCACCGTCCCTTGGCACCCTACCTACAGGCACAACAGCACTGGGGATCTGTGCTTTCCCAGAGATGGAACATCTCACGGCGCTCAGCCTCGGCAAGTCTCTTTCAGAAAAAGGCGAACGGTCGGATCCTTCTCCCACGAGGAAGGGCCCAGCCCTGAAAGCTCTTGCTGCTCTTCACCGTCCCTTGGCACCCTACCTAAGGCACAACAGCACTGAGGATCTGTGCTTTCCCAGACACGGAACATCTCACGGCGCTCAGCCTCGGCAGAGCCTCTTTCTGAAAAGGCGAACGGTCGGATCCTTCTCCCACGAGGAAGGGCCCAGCCCTGAAAGCTCTTGTTGCTCTTCACCGTCCCTTGGCACCCTACCTACAGGCACAACAGCACTGGGGATCTGTGCTTTCCCAGAGATGGAACATCTCACGGCGCTCAGCCTCGGCAAGTCTCTTTCAGAAAAAGGCGAACGGTCGGATCCTTCTCCCACGAGGAAGGGCCCAGCCCTGAAAGCTCTTGCTGCTCTTCACCGTCCCTTGGCACCCTACCTACAGGCACAACAGCACTGGGGATCTGTGCTTTCCCAGACACGGAACATCTCACGGCGCTCAGCCTCGGCAGAGCCTCTTTCTGAAAAGGCGAACGGTCGGATCCTTCTCCCACGAGGAAGGGCCCAGCCCTGAAAGCTCTTGTTGCTCTTCACCGTCCCTTGGCACCCTACCTACAGGCACAACAGCACTGGGGATCTGTGCTTTCCCAGACACGGAACATCTCACGGCGCTCAGCCTCGGCAGAGCCTCTTTCTGAAAAGGCGAACGGTCGGATCCTTCTCCCACGAGGAAGGGCCCAGCCCTGAAAGCTCTTGCTGCTCTTCACCGTCCCTTGGCACCCTACCTACAGGCACAACAGCACTGGGGATCTGTGCTTTCCCAGAGACGGAACATCTCACGGCGCTCAGCCTCGGCAGAGCCTCTTTCTGAAAAGGCGAACGGTCGGATCCTTCTCCCACGAGGAAGGGCCCAGCCCTGAAAGCTCTTGCTGCTCTTCACCGTCCCTTGGCACCCTACCTACAGGCACAACAGCACTGGGGATCTGTGCTTTCCCAGAGACGGAACATCTCACGGCGCTCAGCCTCGGCAGAGCCTCTTTCTGAAAAGGCGAACGGTCGGATCCTTCTCCCACGAGGAAGGGCCCAGCCCTGAAAGCTCTTGCTGCTCTTCAACGTCCCTTGGCACCCTACCTACAGGCACAACAGCACTGGGGATCTGTGCTTTCGCAGAGACGGAACATCTCACGGCTCTCAGCCTCGGCAGAGACTCTTTCTGAAAAGGCGAACGGTCGGATCCTTCTCCCCCGAGGAAGGGCCCAGCCCTGAAAGCTCTTGTTGCTCTTCACCGTCCCTTGGCACCCTACCTACAGGCACAACAGCACTGGGGATCTGTGCTTTCCCAGAGACGGAACATCTCACGGCGCTCAGCCTCGGCAGAGCCTCTTTCTGAAAAGGCGAACGGTCGGATCCTTCTCCCACGAGGAAGGGCCCAGCCCTGAAAGCTCTTGCTGCTCTTCACCGTCCCTTGGCACCCTACCTACAGGCACAACAGCACTGGGGATCTGTGCTTTCCCAGAGACGGAACATCTCACGGCGCTCCGCCTCGGCAAGCCTCTTTCTGAAAAGGCGAACGGTTGGATCCTTCTCCCACGAGGAAGGGCCCAGCCCTGAAAGCTCTTGCTGCTCTTCACCGTCCCTTGGCACCCTACCTACAGGCACAACAGCACTGGGGATCTGTGCTTTCCCAGACACGGAACATCTCATGGCGCTCCGCCTCGGCAAGTCTCTTTCTGAAAAGGCGAACGGTCGGATCCTTCTCCCACGAGTAAGGGCCCAGCCCTGAAAGCTCTTGCTGCTCTTCACCGTCCCTTGGCACCCTACCTACAGGCACAACAGCACTGGGGATCTGTGCTTTCCCAGACACCGAACATCTCACGGCGCTCAGTCTCGGCAGAGCCTCTTTCTGAAAAGGCAAACGGTCGGATCCTTCTCCCACGAGGAAGGGCCCAGCCCTGAAAGCTCTTGCTGCTCTTCACCGTCCCTTGGCACCCTACCTACTGGCACAACAGCACTGGGGATCTGTGCTTTCCCAGAGACGGAACATCTCACGGCGCTCAGCCTCGGCAGAGCCTCTTTCTGAAAAGGCGAACGGTCGGATCCTTCTCCCACGAGGAAGGGCCCAGCCCTGAAAGCTCTTGCTGCTCTTCACCGTCCCTTGGCACCCTACCTACAGGCACAACAGCACTGGGGATCTGTGCTTTCCCAGAGACGGAACATCTCACGGTGCTCAGCCTCGGCTGAGACTCTTTCTGAATAAGCGAACGGTCGGATCCTTCTCCCACGAGGAAGGGCCCAGCCCTGAAAGCTCTTGCTGCTCTTCACCGTCCCTTGGCACCCTACCTACAGGCACAACAGCACTGGGGATCTGTGCTTTCCCAGACACAGAACATCTCACGGCGCTCCGCCTCGGCAGAGCCTCTTTCGAAAAGGCGAACGGTCGGATCCTTCTCCCACGAGGAAGGGCCCAGCCCTGAAAGCTCTTGCTGCTCTTCACCATCCCTTGGCACCCTACCTACAGGCACAACAGCACTGGGGATCTGTGCTTTCCCAGACACGGAACATCTCACGGCGCTCAGCCTCGGCAGAGCCTCTTTCTGAAAAGGCGAACGGTCGGATCCTTCTCCCACGAGGAAGGGCCCAGCCCTGAAAGCTCTTGCTGTTCTTCACCGTCCCTTGGCACCCTACCTACAGGCACAACAGCACTGGGGATCTGTGCTTTCCCAGAGACGGAACATCTCACGGCGCTCAGCCTCGGCAGAGCCTCTTTCTGAAAAGGCGAACGGTCGGATCCTTCTCCCACGAGGAAGGGCCCAGCCCTGAAAGCTCTTGCTGCTCTTCACCGTCCCTTGGCACCCTACCTACAGGCACAACAGCACTGGGGATCTGTGCTTTCCCAGACACGGAACATCTCACGGCGCTCAGCCTCGGCAAGTCTCTTTCAGAAAAAGGCGAACGGTCGCATCCTTCTCCCACGAGGAAGGGCCCAGCCCTGAAAGCTCTTGCTGCTCTTCACCGTCCCTTGGCACCCTACCTACAGGCACAACAGCACTGGGGATCTGTGCTTTCCCAGAGACGGAACATCTCACGGCGCTCAGCCTCGGCAGAGCCTCTTTCTGAAAAGGCGAACGGTCGGATCCTTCTCCCACGAGGAAGGGCCCAGCCCTGAAAGCTCTTGCTGCTCTTCACCGTCCCTTGGCACCCTACCTACAGGCACAACAGCACTGGGGATCTGTGCTTTCCCAGAGACGGAACATCTCACGGCGCTCAGCCTCGGCAGAGCCTCTTTCTGAAAAGGCGAACGGTCGGATCCTTCTCCCACGAGGAAGGGCCCAGCCCTGAAAGCTCTTGCTGCTCTTCACCGTCCCTTGGCACCCTACCTACAGGCACAACAGCACTGGGGATCTGTGCTTTCCCAGAGACGGAACATCTCACGGCGCTCAGCCTCGGCAGAGCCTCTTTCTGAAAAGGCGAACGGTCGGATCCTTCTCCCACGAGGAAGGGCCCAGCCCTGAAAGCTCTTGCTGCTCTTCAACGTCCCTTGGCACCCTACCTACAGGCACAACAGCACTGGGGATCTGTGCTTTCCCAGAGACGGAACATCTCACGGCGCTCAGCCTCGGCAGAGCCTCTTTCTGAAAAGGCGAACGGTCGGATCCTTCTCCCACGAGGAAGGGCCCAGCCCTGAAAGCTCTTGCTGCTCTTCACCGTCCCTTGGCACCCTACCTACAGGCACAACAGCACTGGGGATCTGTGCTTTCCCAGAGACGGAACATCTCACGGCGCTCAGCCTCGGCAGAGCCTCTTTCTGAAAAGGCGAACGGTCGGATCCTTCTCCCACGAGGAAGGGCCCAGCCCTGAAAGCTCTTGCTGCTCTTCACCGTCCCTTGGCACCCTACCTACAGGCACAACAGCACTGGGGATCTGTGCTTTCCCAGACACGGAACATCTCACGGCGCTCAGCCTCGGCAAGTCTCTTTCAGAAAAAGGCGAACGGTCGCATCCTTCTCCCACGAGGAAGGGCCCAGCCCTGAAAGCTCTTGCTGCTCTTCACCGTCCCTTGGCACCCTACCTACAGGCACAACAGCACTGGGGATCTGTGCTTTCCCAGAGACGGAACATCTCACGGCGCTCAGCCTCGGCAGAGCCTCTTTCTGAAAAGGCGAACGGTCGGATCCTTCTCCCACGAGGAAGGGCCCAGCCCTGAAAGCTCTTGCTGCTCTTCACCGTCCCTTGGCACCCTACCTACAGGCACAACAGCACTGGGGATCTGTGCTTTCCCAGAGACGGAACATCTCACGGCGCTCAGCCTCGGCAGAGCCTCTTTCTGAAAAGGCGAACGGTCGGATCCTTCTCCCACGAGGAAGGGCCCAGCCCTGAAAGCTCTTGCTGCTCTTCACCGTCCCTTGGCACCCTACCTACAGGCACAACAGCACTGGGGATCTGTGCTTTCCCAGAGACGGAACATCTCACGGCGCTCAGCCTCGGCAGAGCCTCTTTCTGAAAAGGCGAACGGTCGGATCCTTCTCCCACGAGGAAGGGCCCAGCCCTGAAAGCTCTTGCTGCTCTTCAACGTCCCTTGGCACCCTACCTACAGGCACAACAGCACTGGGGATCTGTGCTTTCGCAGAGACGGAACATCTCACGGCTCTCAGCCTCGGCAGAGACTCTTTCTGAAAAGGCGAACGGTCGGATCCTTCTCCCCCGAGGAAGGGCCCAGCCCTGAAAGCTCTTGTTGCTCTTCACCGTCCCTTGGCACCCTACCTACAGGCACAACAGCACTGGGGATCTGTGCTTTCGCAGAGACGGAACATCTCACGGCGCTCAGTCTCGGCAGAGCCTCTTTCTGAAAAGGCGAACGGTCGGATCCTTCTCCCACGAGGAAGGGCCCAGCCCTGAAAGCTCTTGCTGCTCTTCACCGTCCCTTGGCACCCTACCTACAGGCACAACAGCACTGGGGATCTGTGCTTTCCCAGAGATGGAACATCTCACGGCGCTCAGCCTCGGCAAGTCTCTTTCAGAAAAAGGCGAACGGTCGCATCCTTCTCCCACGAGGAAGGGCCCAGCCCTGAAAGCTCTTGCTGCTCTTCACCGTCCCTTGGCACCCTACCTACAGGCACAACAGCAGTGAGGATCCGTGATTTCCCAGACACGGAACATCTCACGGCGCTCAGCCTCGGCAGAGACTCTTTCTGAAAAGGCGAACGGTCGGATCCTTCTCCCCCGAGGAAGGGCCCAGCCCTGAAAGCTCTTGTTGCTCTTCACCGTCCCTTGGCACCCTACCTACAGGCACAACAGCACTGGGGATCTGTGCTTTCCCAGAGACGGAACATCTCACGGCGCTCAGTCTCGGCAGAGCCTCTTTCTGAAAAGGCGAACGGTCGGATCCTTCTCCCACGAGGAAGGGCCCAGCCCTGAAAGCTCTTGTTGCTCTTCACCGTCCCTTGGCACCCTACCTACAGGCACAACAGCACTGGGGATCTGTGCTTTCCCAGAGACGGAACATCTCACGGCGCTCAGTCTCGGCAGAGCCTCTTTCTGAAAAGGCGAACGGTCGGATCCTTCTCCCACGAGGAAGGGCCCAGCCCTGAAAGCTCTTGCTGCTCTTCACCGTCCCTTGGCACCCTACCTACAGGCACAACAGCACTGGGGATCTGTGCTTTCCCAGAGATGGAACATCTCACGGCGCTCAGCCTCGGCAAGTCTCTTTCAGAAAAAGGCGAACGGTCGGATCCTTCTCCCACGAGGAAGGGCCCAGCCCTGAAAGCTCTTGCTGCTCTTCACCGTCCCTTGGCACCCTACCTACAGGCACAACAGCACTGGGGATCTGTGCTTTCCCAGACACGGAACATCTCACGGCGCTCAGCCTCGGCAGAGCCTCTTTCTGAAAAGGCGAACGGTCGGATCCTTCTCCCACGAGGAAGGGCCCAGCCCTGAAAGCTCTTGTTGCTCTTCACCGTCCCTTGGCACCCTACCTACAGGCACAACAGCACTGGGGATCTGTGCTTTCCCAGAGACGGAACATCTCACGGCGCTCAGCCTCGGCAGAGCCTCTTTCTGAAAAGGCGAACGGTCGGACCCTTCTCCCACGAGGAAGGGCCCAGCCCTGAAAGCTCTTGCTGCTCTTCAACGTCCCTTGGCACCCTACCTACAGGCACAACAGCACTGGGGATCTTTGCTTTCCCAGAGACGGAACATCTCACAGCGCTCAGCCTCGGCAGAGCCTCTTTCTGAAAAGGCGAACGGTCGGATCCTTCTCCCACGAGGAAGGGCCCAGCCCTGAAAGCTCTTGCTGCTCTTCACCGTCCCTTGGCACCCTACCTACAGGCACAACAGCACTGGGGATCTGTGCTTTCCCAGAGACGGAACATCTCACGGCGCTCAGCCTCGGCAGAGCCTCTTTCTGAAAAGGCGAACGGTCGGATCCTTCTCCCACGAGGAAGGGCCCAGCCCTGAAAGCTCTTGCTGCTCTTCACCGTCCCTTGGCACCCTACCTACAGGCACAACAGCACTGGGGATCTGTGCTTTCCCAGAGACGGAACATCTCACGGCGCTCAGCCTCGGCAGAGCCTCTTTCTGAAAAGGTGAACGGTCGGATCCTTCTCCCACGAGGAAGGGCCCAGCCCTGAAAGCTCTTGCTGCTCTTCACCGTCCCTTGGCACCCTACCTACAGGCACAACAGCACTGGGGATCTGTGCTTTCGCAGAGACGGAACATCTCACGGCGCTCAGCCTCGGCAGAGCCTCTTTCTGAAAAGGCGAACGGTCGGATCCTTCTCCCACGAGGAAGGGCCCAGCCCTGAAAGCTCTTGCTGCTCTTCACCGTCCCTTGGCACCCTACCTACAGGCACAACAGCACTGGGGATCTGTGCTTTCGCAGAGACGGAACATCTCACGGCTCTCAGCCTCGGCAGAGACTCTTTCTGAAAAGGCGAACGGTCGGATCCTTCTCCCCCGAGGAAGGGCCCAGCCCTGAAAGCTCTTGTTGCTCTTCACCGTCCCTTGGCACCCTACCTACAGGCACAACAGCACTGGGGATCTGTGCTTTCCCAGAGACGGAACATCTCACGGCGCTCAGCCTCGGCAGAGCCTCTTTCTGAAAAGGCGAACGGTCGGATCCTTCTCCCACGAGGAAGGGCCCAGCCCTGAAAGCTCTTGCTGCTCTTCACCGTCCCTTGGCACCCTACCTACAGGCACAACAGCACTGGGGATCTGTGCTTTCCCAGAGACGGAACATCTCACGGCGCTCCGCCTCGGCAAGCCTCTTTCTGAAAAGGCGAACGGTCGGATCCTTCTCCCACGAGGAAGGGCCCAGCCCTGAAAGCTCTTGCTGCTCTTCACCGTCCCTTGGCACCCTACCTACAGGCACAACAGCACTGGGGATCTGTGCTTTCCCAGACACGGAACATCTCATGGCGCTCCGCCTCGGCAAGTCTCTTTCTGAAAAGGCGAACGGTCGGATCCTTCTCCCACGAGTAAGGGCCCAGCCCTGAAAGCTCTTGCTGCTCTTCACCGTCCCTTGGCACCCTACCTACTGGCACAACAGCACTGGGGATCTGTGCTTTCCCAGAGACGGAACATCTCACGGCGCTCAGCCTCGGCAGAGCCTCTTTCTGAAAAGGCGAACGGTCGGATCCTTCTCCCACGAGGAAGGGCCCAGCCCTGAAAGCTCTTGTTGCTCTTCACCGTCCCTTGGCACCCTACCTACAGGCACAACAGCACTGGGGATCTGTGCTTTCCCAGAGACGGAACATCTCACGGTGCTCAGCCTCGGCTGAGACTCTTTCTGAATAAGCGAACGGTCGGATCCTTCTCCCACGAGGAAGGGCCCAGCCCTGAAAGCTCTTGCTGCTCTTCACCGTCCCTTGGCACCCTACCTACAGGCACAACAGCACTGGGGATCTGTGCTTTCCCAGACACAAAACATCTCACGGCGCTCCGCCTCGGCAGAGCCTCTTTCGAAAAGGCGAACGGTCGGATCCTTCTCCCACGAGGAAGGGCCCAGCCCTGAAAGCTCTTGCTGCTCTTCACCATCCCTTGGCACCCTACCTACAGGCACAACAGCACTGGGGATCTGTGCTTTCCCAGACACGGAACATCTCACGGCGCTCAGCCTCGGCAGAGCCTCTTTCTGAAAAGGCGAACGGTCGGATCCTTCTCCCACGAGGAAGGGCCCAGCCCTGAAAGCTCTTGCTGTTCTTCACCGTCCCTTGGCACCCTACCTACAGGCACAACAGCACTGGGGATCTGTGCTTTCCCAGAGACGGAACATCTCACGGCGCTCAGCCTCGGCAGAGCCTCTTTCTGAAAAGGCGAACGGTCGGATCCTTCTCCCATGAGGAAGGGCCCAGCCCTGAAAGCTCTTGCTGCTCTTCACCGTCCCTTGGCACCCTACCTACAGGCACAACAGCACTGGGGATCTGTGCTTTCCCAGACACGGAACATCTCACGGCGCTCAGCCTCGGCAAGTCTCTTTCAGAAAAAGGCGAACGGTCGCATCCTTCTCCCACGAGGAAGGGCCCAGCCCTGAAAGCTCTTGCTGCTCTTCACCGTCCCTTGGCACCCTACCTACAGGCACAACAGCACTGGGGATCTGTGCTTTCCCAGAGACGGAACATCTCACGGCGCTCAGCCTCGGCAGAGCCTCTTTCTGAAAAGGCGAACGGTCGGATCCTTCTCCCACGAGGAAGGGCCCAGCCCTGAAAGCTCTTGCTGCTCTTCACCGTCCCTTGGCGCCCTACGTACAGGCACAACAGCACTGGGGATCTGTGCTTTCCCAGAGACAGAACATCTCACGGCGCTCCGCCTCGGCAAGCCTCTTTCTGAAAAGGCGAACGGTCGGATCCTTCTCCCACGAGGAAGGGCCCAGCCCTGAAAGCTCTTGCTGCTCTTCACCGTCCCTTGGCACCCTACCTACAGGCACAACAGCACTGGGGATCTGTGCTTTCCCAGACACAGAACATCTCATGGCGCTCCGCCTCGGCAAGTCTCTGTCTGAAAAGGCGAACGGTCGGATCCTTCTCCCACGAGTAAGGGCCCAGCCCTGAAAGCTATTGCTGCTCTTCACCGTCCCTTGGCACCCTACCTACAGGCACAACAGCACTGGGGATCTGTGCTTTCCCAGAGACGGAACATCTCACGGCGCTCAGCCTCGGCAGAGCCTCTTTCTGAAAAGGCGAACGGTCGGATCCTTCTCCCACGAGGAAGGGCCCAGCCCTGAAAGCTCTTGTTGCTCTTCACCGTCCCTTGGCACCCTACCTACAGGCACAACAGCACTGGGGATCTGTGCTTTCCCAGAGACGGAACATCTCACGGCGCTCAGTCTCGGCAGAGCCTCTTTCTGAAAAGGCGAACGGTCGGATCCTTCTCCCACGAGGAAGGGCCCAGCCCTGAAAGCTCTTGCTGCTCTTCACCGTCCCTTGGCACCCTACCTACAGGCACAACAGCACTGGGGATCTGTGCTTTCCCAGAGATGGAACATCTCACGGCGCTCAGCCTCGGCAAGTCTCTTTCAGAAAAAGGCGAACGGTCGGATCCTTCTCCCACGAGGAAGGGCCCAGCCCTGAAAGCTCTTGCTGCTCTTCACCGTCCCTTGGCACCCTACCTACAGGCACAACAGCACTGGGGATCTGTGCTTTCCCAGACACGGAACATCTCACGGCGCTCAGCCTCGGCAGAGCCTCTTTCTGAAAAGGCGAACGGTCGGATCCTTCTCCCACGAGGAAGGGCCCAGCCCTGAAAGCTCTTGTTGCTCTTCACCGTCCCTTGGCACCCTACCTACAGGCACAACAGCACTGGGGATCTGTGCTTTCCCAGACACGGAACATCTCACGGCGCTCAGCCTCGGCAGAGCCTCTTTCTGAAAAGGCGAACGGTCGGACCCTTCTCCCACGAGGAAGGGCCCAGCCCTGAAAGCTCTTGCTGCTCTTCAACGTCCCTTGGCACCCTACCTACAGGCACAACAGCACTGGGGATCTGTGCTTTCCCAGACACGGAACATCTCACGGCGCTCAGCCTCGGCAGAGACTCTTTCTGAAAAGGCGAACGGTCGGATCCTTCTCCCACGAGGAAGGGCCCAGCCCTGAAAGCTCTTGCTGCTCTTCACCGTCCCTTGGCACCCTACCTACAGGCACAACAGCACTGGGGATCTGTGCTTTCCCAGAGACGGAACATCTCACGGCGCTCAGCCTCGGCAGAGCCTCTTTCTGAAAAGGCGAACGGTCGGATCCTTCTCCCACGAGGAAGGGCCCAGCCCTGAAAGCTCTTGCTGCTCTTCACCATCCCTTGCCACCCTACCTACAGGCACAACAGCACTGGGGATCTGTGCTTTCCCAGAGATGGAACATCTCACGGCGCTCAGCCTCGGCAGAGCCTCTTTCTGAAAAGGCGAACGGTCGGATCCTTCTCCCACGAGGAAGGGCCCAGCCCTGAAAGCTCTTGCTGCTCTTCACCGTCCCTTGGCACCCTACCTACAGGCACAACAGCACTGGGGATCTGTGCTTTCCCAGACACGGAACATCTCACGGCGCTCAGCCTCGGCAGAGCCTCTTTCTGAAAAGGCGAACGGTCGGATCCTTCTCCCACGAGGAAGGGCCCAGCCCTGAAAGCTCTTGCTGCTCTTCAACGTCCCTTGGCACCCTACCTACAGGCACAACAGCACTGGGGATCTGTGCTTTCGCAGAGACGGAACATCTCACGGCTCTCAGCCTCGGCAGAGACTCTTTCTGAAAAGGCGAACGGTCGGATCCTTCTCCCCCGAGGAAGGGCCCAGCCCTGAAAGCTCTTGTTGCTCTTCACCGTCCCTTGGCACCCTACCTACAGGCACAACAGCACTGGGGATCTGTGCTTTCCCAGAGACGGAACATCTCACGGCGCTCAGCCTCGGCAGAGCCTCTTTCTGAAAAGGCGAACGGTCGGATCCTTCTCCCACGAGGAAGGGCCCAGCCCTGAAAGCTCTTGCTGCTCTTCACCGTCCCTTGGCACCCTACCTACAGGCACAACAGCACTGGGGATCTGTGCTTTCCCAGACACGGAACATCTCACGGCGCTCAGCCTCGGCAGAGCCTCTTTCTGAAAAGGCGAACGGTCGGATCCTTCTCCCACGAGGAAGGGCCCAGCCCTGAAAGCTCTTGCTGCTCTTCAACGTCCCTTGGCACCCTACCTACAGGCACAACAGCACTGGGGATCTGTGCTTTCGCAGAGACGGAACATCTCACGGCTCTCAGCCTCGGCAGAGACTCTTTCTGAAAAGGCGAACGGTCGGATCCTTCTCCCCCGAGGAAGGGCCCAGCCCTGAAAGCTCTTGTTGCTCTTCACCGTCCCTTGGCACCCTACCTACAGGCACAACAGCACTGGGGATCTGTGCTTTCCCAGAGATGGAACATCTCACGGCGCTCAGCCTCGGCAGAGCCTCTTTCTGAAAAGGCGAACGGTCGGATCCTTCTCCCACGAGGAAGGGCCCAGCCCTGAAAGCTCTTGCTGCTCTTCACCGTCCCTTGGCACCCTACCTACAGGCACAACAGCACTGGGGATCTGTGCTTTCCCAGACACGGAACATCTCATGGCGCTCCGCCTCGGCAAGTCTCTTTCTGAAAAGGCGAACGGTCGGATCCTTCTCCCACGAGTAAGGGCCCAGCCCTGAAAGCTCTTGCTGCTCTTCACCGTCCCTTGGCACCCTACCTACAGGCACAACAGCACTGGGGATCTGTGCTTTCCCAGACACGGAACATCTCACGGCGCTCAGTCTCGGCAGAGCCTCTTTCTGAAAAGGCAAACGGTCGGATCCTTCTCCCACGAGGAAGGGCCCAGCCCTGAAAGCTCTTGCTGCTCTTCACCGTCCCTTGGCACCCTACCTACTGGCACAACAGCACTGGGGATCTGTGCTTTCCCAGACACGGAACATCTCACGGCGCTCAGCCTCGGCAGAGCCTCTTTCTGAAAAGGCGAACGGTCGGATCCTTCTCCCACGAGGAAGGGCCCAGCCCTGAAAGCTCTTGCTGCTCTTCACCGTCCCTTGGCACCCTACCTACAGGCACAACAGCACTGGGGATCTGTGCTTTCCCAGAGACGGAACATCTCACGGCGCTCAGCCTCGGCAGAGCCTCTTTCGAAAAGGCGAACGGTCGGATCCTTCTCGCACGAGGAAGGGCCCAGCCCTGAAAGCTCTTGCTGCTCTTCACCATCCCTTGGCACCCTACCTACAGGCACAACAGCACTGGGGATCTGTGCTTTCGCAGAGACGGAACATCTCACGGCGCTCAGCCTCGGCAGAGACTCTTTCTGAAAAGGCGAACGGTCGGATCCTTCTCCCCCGAGGAAGGGCCCAGCCCTGAAAGCTCTTGCTGTTCTTCACCGTCCCTTGGCACCCTACCTACAGGCACAACAGCACTGGGGATCTGTGCTTTCCCAGAGACGGAACATCTCACGGCGCTCAGCCTCGGCAGAGCCTCTTTCTGAAAAGGCGAACGGTCGGATCCTTCTCCCACGAGGAAGGGCCCAGCCCTGAAAGCTCTTGCTGCTCTTCACCGTCCCTTGGCACCCTACCTACAGGCACAACAGCACTGGGGATCTGTGCTTTCCCAGACACGGAACATCTCACGGCGCTCAGCCTCGGCAAGTCTCTTTCAGAAAAAGGCGAACGGTCGGATCCTTCTCCCACGAGGAAGGGCCCAGCCCTGAAAGCTCTTGCTGCTCTTCACCGTCCCTTGGCACCCTACCTACAGGCACAACAGCACTGGGGATCTGTGCTTTCCCAGACACGGAACATCTCACGGCGCTCAGCCTCGGCAGAGCCTCTTTCTGAAAAGGCGAACGGTCGGATCCTTCTCCCACGAGGAAGGGCCCAGCCCTGAAAGCTCTTGCTGCTCTTCACCGTCCCTTGGCGCCCTACGTACAGGCACAACAGCACTGGGGATCTGTGCTTTCCCAGAGACAGAACATCTCACGGCGCTCCGCCTCGGCAAGCCTCTTTCTGAAAAGGCGAACGGTCGGATCCTTCTCCCACGAGGAAGGGCCCAGCCCTGAAAGCTCTTGCTGCTCTTCACCGTCCCTTGGCACCCTACCTACAGGCACAACAGCACTGGGGATCTGTGCTTTCCCAGACACAGAACATCTCATGGCGCTCCGCCTCGGCAAGTCTCTTTCTGAAAAGGCGAACGGTCGGATCCTTCTCCCTCGAGTAAGGGCCCAGCCCTGAAAGCTATTGCTGCTCTTCACCGTCCCTTGGCACCCTACCTACAGGCACAACAGCACTGGGGATCTGTGCTTTCCCAGACACGGAACATCTCACGGCCCTCAGCCTCGGCAGAGCCTCTTTCTGAAAAGGCGAACGGTCGGATCCTTCTCCCACGAGGAAGGGCCCAGCCCTGAAAGCTCTTGCTGCTCTTCACCGTCCCTTGGCACCCTACCTACAGGCACAACAGCACTGGGGATCTGTGCTTTCCCAGAGACAGAACATCTCACGGCGCTCCGCCTCGGCAAGCCTCTTTCTGAAAAGGCGAACGGTCGGATCCTTCTCCCACGAGGAAGGGCCCAGCCCTGAAAGCTCTTGCTGCTCTTCACCGTCCCTTGGCACCCTACCTACAGGCACAACAGCACTGGGGATCTGTGCTTTCCCAGACACGGAACATCTCACGGCGCTCAGCCTCGGCAGAGCCTCTTTCTGAAAAGGCGAACGGTCGGATCCTTCTCCCACGAGGAAGGGCCCAGCCCTGAAAGCTCTTGTTGCTCTTCACCGTCCCTTGGCACCCTACCTACAGGCACAACAGCACTGGGGATCTGTGCTTTCCCAGAGACGGAACATCTCACGGCGCTCAGCCTCGGCAGAGCCTCTTTCTGAAAAGGCGAACGGTCGGATCCTTCTCCCACGAGGAAGGGCCCAGCCCTGAAAGCTCTTGCTGCTCTTCACCGTCCCTTGGCACCCTACCTACAGGCACAACAGCACTGGGGATCTGTGCTTTCCCAGAGACGGAACATCTCACGGCGCTCAGCCTCGGCAGAGCCTCTTTCTGAAAAGGCGAACGGTCGGATCCTTCTCCCACGAGGAAGGGCCCAGCCCTGAAAGCTCTTGCTGCTCTTCACCGTCCCTTGGCACCCTACCTACAGGCACAACAGCACTGGGGATCTGTGCTTTCCCAGAGACGGAACATCTCACGGCGCTCAGCCTCGGCAGAGCCTCTTTCTGAAAAGGCGAACGGTCGGATCCTTCTCCCACGAGGAAGGGCCCAGCCCTGAAAGCTCTTGCTGCTCTTCACCGTCCCTTGGCACCCTACCTACAGGCACAACAGCACTGGGGATCTGTGCTTTCGCAGAGACGGAACATCTCACGGCTCTCAGCCTCGGCAGAGACTCTTTCTGAAAAGGCGAACGGTCGGATCCTTCTCCCACGAGGAAGGGCCCAGCCCTGAAAGCTCTTGTTGCTCTTCACCGTCCCTTGGCACCCTACCTACAGGCACAACAGCACTGGGGATCTGTGCTTTCCCAGAGACGGAACATCTCACGGCGCTCAGCCTCGGCAGAGCCTCTTTCTGAAAAGGCGAACGGTCGGATCCTTCTCCCACGAGGAAGGGCCCAGCCCTGAAAGCTCTTGCTGCTCTTCACCGTCCCTTGGCACCCTACCTACAGGCACAACAGCACTGGGGATCTGTGCTTTCCCAGAGACGGAACATCTCACGGCGCTCAGCCTCGGCAGAGCCTCTTTCTGAAAAGGCGAACGGTCGGATCCTTCTCCCACGAGGAAGGGCCCAGCCCTGAAAGCTCTTGCTGCTCTTCACCGTCCCTTGGCACCCTACCTACAGGCACAACAGCACTGGGGATCTGTGCTTTCCCAGAGACGGAACATCTCACGGCGCTCAGCCTCGGCAGAGCCTCTTTCTGAAAAGGCGAACGGTCGGATCCTTCTCCCACGAGGAAGGGCCCAGCCCTGAAAGCTCTTGCTGCTCTTCACCGTCCCTTGGCACCCTACCTACAGGCACAACAGCACTGGGGATCTGTGCTTTCCCAGAGACGGAACATCTCACGGCGCTCAGCCTCGGCAGAGCCTCTTTCTGAAAAGGCGAACGGTCGGATCCTTCTCCCACGAGGAAGGGCCCAGCCCTGAAAGCTCTTGCTGCTCTTCACCGTCCCTTGGCACCCTACCTACAGGCACAACAGCACTGGGGATCTGTGCTTTCCCAGAGACGGAACATCTCACGGCGCTCAGCCTCGGCAGAGCCTCTTTCTGAAAAGGCGAACGGTCGGATCCTTCTCCCACGAGGAAGGGCCCAGCCCTGAAAGCTCTTGCTGCTCTTCACCGTCCCTTGGCACCCTACCTACAGGCACAACAGCACTGGGGATCTGTGCTTTCCCAGACACGGAACATCTCACGGCGCTCAGCCTCGGCAGAGCCTCTTTCTGAAAAGGCGAACGGTCGGATCCTTCTCCCACGAGGAAGGGCCCAGCCCTGAAAGCTCTTGCTGCTCTTCACCGTCCCTTGGCACCCTACCTACAGGCACAACAGCACTGGGGATCTGTGCTTTCCCAGACACGGAACATCTCACGGCGCTCAGCCTCGGCAGAGCCTCTTTCTGAAATGGCGAACGGTCGGATCCTTCTCCCACGAGGAAGGGCCTAGCCCTGAAAGCTCTTGCTGCTCTTCACCGTCCCTTGGCACCCTACCTACAGGCACAACAGCACTGGGGATCTGTGCTTTCGCAGAGACGGAACATCTCACGGCTCTCAGCCTCGGCAGAGACTCTTTCTGAAAAGGCGAACGGTCGGATCCTTCTCCCCCGAGGAAGGGCCCAGCCCTGAAAGCTCTTGTTGCTCTTCACCGTCCCTTGGCACCCTACCTACAGGCACAACAGCACTGGGGATCTGTGCTTTCCCAGAGACGGAACATCTCACGGCGCTCAGCCTCGGCAGAGCCTCTTTCTGAAAAGGCGAACGGTCGGATCCTTCTCCCACGAGGAAGGGCCCAGCCCTGAAAGCTCTTGCTGCTCTTCACCGTCCCTTGGCACCCTACCTACAGGCACAACAGCACTGGGGATCTGTGCTTTCCCAGACACGGAACATCTCATGGCGCTCCGCCTCGGCAAGTCTCTTTCTGAAAAGGCGAACGGTCGGATCCTTCTCCCACGAGTAAGGGCCCAGCCCTGAAAGCTCTTGCTGCTCTTCACCGTCCCTTGGCACCCTACCTACAGGCACAACAGCACTGGGGATCTGTGCTTTCCCAGAGACGGAACATCTCACGGCGCTCAGCCTCGGCAGAGCCTCTTTCTGAAAAGGCGAACGGTCGGATCCTTCTCCCACGAGGAAGGGCCCAGCCCTGAAAGCTCTTGCTGCTCTTCACCGTCCCTTGGCACCCTACCTACTGGCACAACAGCACTGGGGATCTGTGCTTTCCCAGACACGGAACATCTCACGGCGCTCAGCCTCGGCAGAGCCTCTTTCTGAAAAGGCGAACGGTCGGATCCTTCTCCCACGAGGAAGGGCCCAGCCCTGAAAGCTCTTGCTGCTCTTCACCGTCCCTTGGCACCCTACCTACAGGCACAACAGCACTGGGGATCTGTGCTTTCCCAGAGACGGAACATCTCACGGTGCTCAGCCTCGGCTGAGACTCTTTCTGAATAAGCGAACGGTCGGATCCTTCTCCCACGAGGAAGGGCCCAGCCCTGAAAGCTCTTGCTGCTCTTCACCGTCCCTTGGCACCCTACCTACAGGCACAACAGCACTGGGGATCTGTGCTTTCCCAGACACAGAACATCTCACGGCGCTCCGCCTCGGCAGAGCCTCTTTCGAAAAGGCGAACGGTCGGATCCTTCTCCCACGAGGAAGGGCCCAGCCCTGAAAGCTCTTGCTGCTCTTCACCATCCCTTGGCACCCTACCTACAGGCACAACAGCACTGGGGATCTGTGCTTTCCCAGACACGGAACATCTCACGGCGCTCAGCCTCGGCAGAGCCTCTTTCTGAAAAGGCGAACGGTCGGATCCTTCTCCCACGAGGAAGGGCCCAGCCCTGAAAGCTCTTGCTGTTCTTCACCGTCCCTTGGCACCCTACCTACAGGCACAACAGCACTGGGGATCTGTGCTTTCCCAGAGACGGAACATCTCACGGCGCTCAGCCTCGGCAGAGCCTCTTTCTGAAAAGGCGAACGGTCGGATCCTTCTCCCATGAGGAAGGGCCCAGCCCTGAAAGCTCTTGCTGCTCTTCACCGTCCCTTGGCACCCTACCTACAGGCACAACAGCACTGGGGATCTGTGCTTTCCCAGACACGGAACATCTCACGGCGCTCAGCCTCGGCAAGTCTCTTTCAGAAAAAGTCGAACGGTCGCATCCTTCTCCCACGAGGAAGGGCCCAGCCCTGAAAGCTCTTGCTGCTCTTCACCGTCCCTTGGCACCCTACCTACAGGCACAACAGCACTGGGGATCTGTGCTTTCCCAGAGACGGAACATCTCACGGCGCTCAGCCTCGGCAGAGCCTCTTTCTGAAAAGGCGAACGGTCGGATCCTTCTCCCACGAGGAAGGGCCCAGCCCTGAAAGCTCTTGCTGCTCTTCACCGTCCCTTGGCGCCCTACGTACAGGCACAACAGCACTGGGGATCTGTGCTTTCCCAGAGACAGAACATCTCACGGCGCTCCGCCTCGGCAAGCCTCTTTCTGAAAAGGCGAACGGTCGGATCCTTCTCCCACGAGGAAGGGCCCAGCCCTGAAAGCTCTTGCTGCTCTTCACCGTCCCTTGGCACCCTACCTACAGGCACAACAGCACTGGGGATCTGTGCTTTCCCAGACACGGAACATCTCACGGCGCTCAGCCTCGGCAGAGCCTCTTTCTGAAAAGGCGAACGGTCGGATCCTTCTCCCACGAGGAAGGGCCCAGCCCTGAAAGCTCTTGTTGCTCTTCACCATCCCTTGGCACCCTACCTACAGGCACAACAGCACTGGGGATCTGTGCTTTCCCAGACACGGAACATCTCACGGCTCTCAGCCTCGGCAGAGACTCTTTCTGAAAAGGCGAACGGTCGGATCCTTCTCCCCCGAGGAAGGGCCCAGCCCTGAAAGCTCTTGTTGCTCTTCACCGTCCCTTGGCACCCTACCTACAGGCACAACAGCACTGGGGATCTGTGCTTTCCCAGACACGGAACATCTCACGGCGCTCAGCCTCGGCAGAGCCTCTTTCTGAAAAGGCGAACGGTCGGATCCTTCTCCCACGAGGAAGGGCCCAGCCCTGAAAGCTCTTGCTGCTCTTCACCGTCCCTTGGCACCCTACCTACAGGCACAACAGCACTGGGGATCTGTGCTTTCCCAGACACGGAACATCTCACGGCGCTCAGCCTCGGCAGAGCCTCTTTCTGAAATGGCGAACGGTCGGATCCTTCTCCCACGAGGAAGGGCCTAGCCCTGAAAGCTCTTGCTGCTCTTCACCGTCCCTTGGCACCCTACCTACAGGCACAACAGCACTGGGGATCTGTGCTTTCGCAGAGACGGAACATCTCACGGCTCTCAGCCTCGGCAGAGACTCTTTCTGAAAAGGCGAACGGTCGGATCCTTCTCCCCCGAGGAAGGGCCCAGCCCTGAAAGCTCTTGTTGCTCTTCACCGTCCCTTGGCACCCTACCTACAGGCACAACAGCACTGGGGATCTGTGCTTTCCCAGAGACGGAACATCTCACGGCGCTCAGCCTCGGCAGAGCCTCTTTCTGAAAAGGCGAACGGTCGGATCCTTCTCCCACGAGGAAGGGCCCAGCCCTGAAAGCTCTTGCTGCTCTTCACCGTCCCTTGGCACCCTACCTACAGGCACAACAGCACTGGGGATCTGTGCTTTCCCAGACACGGAACATCTCATGGCGCTCCGCCTCGGCAAGTCTCTTTCTGAAAAGGCGAACGGTCGGATCCTTCTCCCACGAGTAAGGGCCCAGCCCTGAAAGCTCTTGCTGCTCTTCACCGTCCCTTGGCACCCTACCTACAGGCACAACAGCACTGGGGATCTGTGCTTTCCCAGAGACGGAACATCTCACGGCGCTCAGCCTCGGCAGAGCCTCTTTCTGAAAAGGCGAACGGTCGGATCCTTCTCCCACGAGGAAGGGCCCAGCCCTGAAAGCTCTTGCTGCTCTTCACCGTCCCTTGGCACCCTACCTACTGGCACAACAGCACTGGGGATCTGTGCTTTCGCAGAGACGGAACATCTCACGGCTCTCAGCCTCGGCAGAGCCTCTTTCTGAAAAGGCGAACGGTCGGATCCTTCTCCCACGAGGAAGGGCCCAGCCCTGAAAGCTCTTGCTGCTCTTCACCGTCCCTTGGCACCCTACCTACAGGCACAACAGCACTGGGGATCTGTGCTTTCCCAGAGACGGAACATCTCACGGTGCTCAGCCTCGGCTGAGACTCTTTCTGAATAAGCGAACGGTCGGATCCTTCTCCCACGAGGAAGGGCCCAGCCCTGAAAGCTCTTGCTGCTCTTCACCGTCCCTTGGCACCCTACCTACAGGCACAACAGCACTGGGGATCTGTGCTTTCCCAGACACAGAACATCTCACGGCGCTCCGCCTCGGCAGAGCCTCTTTCGAAAAGGCGAACGGTCGGATCCTTCTCCCACGAGGAAGGGCCCAGCCCTGAAAGCTCTTGCTGCTCTTCACCATCCCTTGGCACCCTACCTACAGGCACAACAGCACTGGGGATCTGTGCTTTCCCAGACACGGAACATCTCACGGCGCTCAGCCTCGGCAGAGCCTCTTTCTGAAAAGGCGAACGGTCGGATCCTTCTCCCACGAGGAAGGGCCCAGCCCTGAAAGCTCTTGCTGTTCTTCACCGTCCCTTGGCACCCTACCTACAGGCACAACAGCACTGGGGATCTGTGCTTTCCCAGAGACGGAACATCTCACGGCGCTCAGCCTCGGCAGAGCCTCTTTCTGAAAAGGCGAACGGTCGGATCCTTCTCCCACGAGGAAGGGCCCAGCCCTGAAAGCTCTTGCTGCTCTTCACCGTCCCTTGGCACCCTACCTACAGGCACAACAGCACTGGGGATCTGTGCTTTCCCAGAGACGGAACATCTCACGGCGCTCAGCCTCGGCAGAGCCTCTTTCTGAAAAGGCGAACGGTCGGATCCTTCTCCCACGAGGAAGGGCCCAGCCCTGAAAGCTCTTGCTGCTCTTCACCGTCCCTTGGCACCCTACCTACAGGCACAACAGCACTGGGGATCTGTGCTTTCCCAGAGACGGAACATCTCACGGCGCTCAGCCTCGGCAGAGCCTCTTTCTGAAAAGGCAAACGGTCGGATCCTTCTCCCACGAGGAAGGGCCCAGCCCTGAAAGCTCTTGCTGCTCTTCACCGTCCCTTGGCACCCTACCTACAGGCACAACAGCACTGGGGATCTGTGCTTTCCCAGAGACGGAACATCTCACGGCGCTCAGCCTCGGCAGAGCCTCTTTCTGAAAAGGCGAACGGTCGGATCCTTCTCCCACGAGGAAGGGCCCAGCCCTGAAAGCTCTTGCTGCTCTTCACCGTCCCTTGGCACCCTACCTACAGGCACAACAGCACTGGGGATCTGTGCTTTCGCAGAGACGGAACATCTCACGGCTCTCAGCCTCGGCAGAGACTCTTTCTGAAAAGGCGAACGGTCGGATCCTTCTCCCACGAGGAAGGGCCCAGCCCTGAAAGCTCTTGTTGCTCTTCACCGTCCCTTGGCACCCTACCTACAGGCACAACAGCACTGGGGATCTGTGCTTTCCCAGGCACGGAACATCTCACGGCGCTCAGCCTCGGCAGAGCCTCTTTCTGAAAAGGCGAACGGTCGGATCCTTCTCCCACGAGGAAGGGCCCAGCCCTGAAAGCTCTTGCTGCTCTTCACCGTCCCTTGGCACCCTACCTACAGGCACAACAGCACTGGGGATCTGTGCTTTCCCAGACACGGAACATCTCACGGCGCTCAGCCTCGGCAGAGCCTCTTTCTGAAAAGGCGAACGGTCGGATCCTTCTCCCACGAGGAAGGGCCCAGCCCTGAAAGCTCTTGCTGCTCTTCACCGTCCCTTGGCACCCTACCTACAGGCACAACAGCACTGGGGATCTGTGCTTTCCCAGACACGGAACATCTCACGGCGCTCAGCCTCGGCAGAGCCTCTTTCTGAAAAGGCGAACGGTCGGATCCTTCTCCCACGAGGAAGGGCCCAGCCCTGAAAGCTCTTGCTGCTCTTCACCGTCCCTTGGCACCCTACCTACAGGCACAACAGCACTGGGGATCTGTGCTTTCCCAGAGACGGAACATCTCACGGCGCTCAGCCTCGGCAGAGCCTCTTTCTGAAAAGGCGAACGGTCGGATCCTTCTCCCACGAGGAAGGGCCCAGCCCTGAAAGCTCTTGTTGCTCTTCACCGTCCCTTGGCACCCTACCTACAGGCACAACAGCACTGGGGATCTGTGCTTTCCCAGAGACGGAACATCTCACGGCGCTCAGCCTCGGCAGAGCCTCTTTCTGAAAAGGCGAACGGTCGGATCCTTCTCCCACGAGGAAGGGCCCAGCCCTGAAAGCTCTTGCTGCTCTTCACCGTCCCTTGGCACCCTACCTACAGGCACAACAGCACTGGGGATCTGTGCTTTCCCAGAGACGGAACATCTCACGGCGCTCAGCCTCGGCAGAGCCTCTTTCTGAAAAGGCGAACGGTCGGATCCTTCTCCCACGAGGAAGGGCCCAGCCCTGAAAGCTCTTGCTGCTCTTCACCGTCCCTTGGCACCCTACCTACAGGCACAACAGCACTGGGGATCTGTGCTTTCCCAGACACGGAACATCTCACGGCGCTCAGCCTCGGCAGAGCCTCTTTCTGAAAAGGCGAACGGTCGGATCCTTCTCCCACGAGGAAGGGCCCAGCCCTGAAAGCTCTTGTTGCTCTTCACCATCCCTTGGCACCCTACCTACAGGCACAACAGCACTGGGGATCTGTGCTTTCCCAGACACGGAACATCTCACGGCTCTCAGCCTCGGCAGAGACTCTTTCTGAAAAGGCGAACGGTCGGATCCTTCTCCCCCGAGGAAGGGCCCAGCCCTGAAAGCTCTTGTTGCTCTTCACCGTCCCTTGGCACCCTACCTACAGGCACAACAGCACTGGGGATCTGTGCTTTCCCAGACACGGAACATCTCACGGCGCTCAGCCTCGGCAGAGCCTCTTTCTGAAAAGGCGAACGGTCGGATCCTTCTCCCACGAGGAAGGGCCCAGCCCTGAAAGCTCTTGCTGCTCTTCACCGTCCCTTGGCACCCTACCTACAGGCACAACAGCACTGGGGATCTGTGCTTTCCCAGAGACGGAACATCTCACGGCGCTCAGCCTCGGCAGAGCCTCTTTCTGAAAAGGCGAACGGTCGGATCCTTCTCCCACGAGGAAGGGCCCAGCCCTGAAAGCTCTTGCTGCTCTTCACCGTCCCTTGGCACCCTACCTACAGGCACAACAGCACTGGGGATCTGTGCTTTCGCAGAGACGGAACATCTCACGGCTCTCAGCCTCGGCAGAGACTCTTTCTGAAAAGGCGAACGGTCGGATCCTTCTCCCCCGAGGAAGGGCCCAGCCCTGAAAGCTCTTGTTGCTCTTCACCGTCCCTTGGCACCCTACCTACAGGCACAACAGCACTGGGGATCTGTGCTTTCCCAGAGACGGAACATCTCACGGCGCTCAGCCTCGGCAGAGCCTCTTTCTGAAAAGGCGAACGGTCGGATCCTTCTCCCACGAGGAAGGGCCCAGCCCTGAAAGCTCTTGCTGCTCTTCACCGTCCCTTGGCACCCTACCTACAGGCACAACAGCACTGGGGATCTGTGCTTTCCCAGACACGGAACATCTCATGGCGCTCCGCCTCGGCAAGTCTCTTTCTGAAAAGGCGAACGGTCGGATCCTTCTCCCACGAGTAAGGGCCCAGCCCTGAAAGCTCTTGCTGCTCTTCACCGTCCCTTGGCACCCTACCTACAGGCACAACAGCACTGGGGATCTGTGCTTTCCCAGAGACGGAACATCTCACGGCGCTCAGCCTCGGCAGAGCCTCTTTCTGAAAAGGCGAACGGTCGGATCCTTCTCCCACGAGGAAGGGCCCAGCCCTGAAAGCTCTTGCTGCTCTTCACCGTCCCTTGGCACCCTACCTACTGGCACAACAGCACTGGGGATCTGTGCTTTCGCAGAGACGGAACATCTCACGGCTCTCAGCCTCGGCAGAGCCTCTTTCTGAAAAGGCGAACGGTCGGATCCTTCTCCCACGAGGAAGGGCCCAGCCCTGAAAGCTCTTGCTGCTCTTCACCGTCCCTTGGCACCCTACCTACAGGCACAACAGCACTGGGGATCTGTGCTTTCCCAGAGACGGAACATCTCACGGTGCTCAGCCTCGGCTGAGACTCTTTCTGAATAAGCGAACGGTCGGATCCTTCTCCCACGAGGAAGGGCCCAGCCCTGAAAGCTCTTGCTGCTCTTCACCGTCCCTTGGCACCCTACCTACAGGCACAACAGCACTGGGGATCTGTGCTTTCCCAGACACAGAACATCTCACGGCGCTCCGCCTCGGCAGAGCCTCTTTCGAAAAGGCGAACGGTCGGATCCTTCTCCCACGAGGAAGGGCCCAGCCCTGAAAGCTCTTGCTGCTCTTCACCATCCCTTGGCACCCTACCTACAGGCACAACAGCACTGGGGATCTGTGCTTTCCCAGACACGGAACATCTCACGGCGCTCAGCCTCGGCAGAGCCTCTTTCTGAAAAGGCGAACGGTCGGATCCTTCTCCCACGAGGAAGGGCCCAGCCCTGAAAGCTCTTGCTGTTCTTCACCGTCCCTTGGCACCCTACCTACAGGCACAACAGCACTGGGGATCTGTGCTTTCCCAGAGACGGAACATCTCACGGCGCTCAGCCTCGGCAGAGCCTCTTTCTGAAAAGGCGAACGGTCGGATCCTTCTCCCACGAGGAAGGGCCCAGCCCTGAAAGCTCTTGCTGCTCTTCACCGTCCCTTGGCACCCTACCTACAGGCACAACAGCACTGGGGATCTGTGCTTTCCCAGAGACGGAACATCTCACGGCGCTCAGCCTCGGCAGAGCCTCTTTCTGAAAAGGCGAACGGTCGGATCCTTCTCCCACGAGGAAGGGCCCAGCCCTGAAAGCTCTTGCTGCTCTTCACCGTCCCTTGGCACCCTACCTACAGGCACAACAGCACTGGGGATCTGTGCTTTCCCAGAGACGGAACATCTCACGGCGCTCAGCCTCGGCAGAGCCTCTTTCTGAAAAGGCGAACGGTCGGATCCTTCTCCCACGAGGAAGGGCCCAGCCCTGAAAGCTCTTGCTGCTCTTCACCGTCCCTTGGCACCCTACCTACAGGCACAACAGCACTGGGGATCTGTGCTTTCCCAGAGACGGAACATCTCACGGCGCTCAGCCTCGGCAGAGCCTCTTTCTGAAAAGGCGAACGGTCGGATCCTTCTCCCACGAGGAAGGGCCCAGCCCTGAAAGCTCTTGCTGCTCTTCACCGTCCCTTGGCACCCTACCTACAGGCACAACAGCACTGGGGATCTGTGCTTTCGCAGAGACGGAACATCTCACGGCTCTCAGCCTCGGCAGAGACTCTTTCTGAAAAGGCGAACGGTCGGATCCTTCTCCCACGAGGAAGGGCCCAGCCCTGAAAGCTCTTGTTGCTCTTCACCGTCCCTTGGCACCCTACCTACAGGCACAACAGCACTGGGGATCTGTGCTTTCCCAGGCACGGAACATCTCACGGCGCTCAGCCTCGGCAGAGCCTCTTTCTGAAAAGGCGAACGGTCGGATCCTTCTCCCACGAGGAAGGGCCCAGCCCTGAAAGCTCTTGCTGCTCTTCACCGTCCCTTGGCACCCTACCTACAGGCACAACAGCACTGGGGATCTGTGCTTTCCCAGACACGGAACATCTCACGGCGCTCAGCCTCGGCAGAGCCTCTTTCTGAAAAGGCGAACGGTCGGATCCTTCTCCCACGAGGAAGGGCCCAGCCCTGAAAGCTCTTGCTGCTCTTCACCGTCCCTTGGCACCCTACCTACAGGCACAACAGCACTGGGGATCTGTGCTTTCCCAGACACGGAACATCTCACGGCGCTCAGCCTCGGCAGAGCCTCTTTCTGAAAAGGCGAACGGTCGGATCCTTCTCCCACGAGGAAGGGCCCAGCCCTGAAAGCTCTTGCTGCTCTTCACCGTCCCTTGGCACCCTACCTACAGGCACAACAGCACTGGGGATCTGTGCTTTCCCAGAGACGGAACATCTCACGGCGCTCAGCCTCGGCAGAGCCTCTTTCTGAAAAGGCGAACGGTCGGATCCTTCTCCCACGAGGAAGGGCCCAGCCCTGAAAGCTCTTGTTGCTCTTCACCGTCCCTTGGCACCCTACCTACAGGCACAACAGCACTGGGGATCTGTGCTTTCCCAGAGACGGAACATCTCACGGCGCTCAGCCTCGGCAGAGCCTCTTTCTGAAAAGGCGAACGGTCGGATCCTTCTCCCACGAGGAAGGGCCCAGCCCTGAAAGCTCTTGCTGCTCTTCACCGTCCCTTGGCACCCTACCTACAGGCACAACAGCACTGGGGATCTGTGCTTTCCCAGAGACGGAACATCTCACGGCGCTCAGCCTCGGCAGAGCCTCTTTCTGAAAAGGCGAACGGTCGGATCCTTCTCCCACGAGGAAGGGCCCAGCCCTGAAAGCTCTTGCTGCTCTTCACCGTCCCTTGGCACCCTACCTACAGGCACAACAGCACTGGGGATCTGTGCTTTCCCAGACACGGAACATCTCACGGCGCTCAGCCTCGGCAGAGCCTCTTTCTGAAAAGGCGAACGGTCGGATCCTTCTCCCACGAGGAAGGGCCCAGCCCTGAAAGCTCTTGTTGCTCTTCACCATCCCTTGGCACCCTACCTACAGGCACAACAGCACTGGGGATCTGTGCTTTCCCAGACACGGAACATCTCACGGCTCTCAGCCTCGGCAGAGACTCTTTCTGAAAAGGCGAACGGTCGGATCCTTCTCCCCCGAGGAAGGGCCCAGCCCTGAAAGCTCTTGTTGCTCTTCACCGTCCCTTGGCACCCTACCTACAGGCACAACAGCACTGGGGATCTGTGCTTTCCCAGACACGGAACATCTCACGGCGCTCAGCCTCGGCAGAGCCTCTTTCTGAAAAGGCGAACGGTCGGATCCTTCTCCCACGAGGAAGGGCCCAGCCCTGAAAGCTCTTGCTGCTCTTCACCGTCCCTTGGCACCCTACCTACAGGCACAACAGCACTGGGGATCTGTGCTTTCCCAGACACGGAACATCTCACGGCGCTCAGCCTCGGCAGAGCCTCTTTCTGAAATGGCGAACGGTCGGATCCTTCTCCCACGAGGAAGGGCCTAGCCCTGAAAGCTCTTGCTGCTCTTCACCGTCCCTTGGCACCCTACCTACAGGCACAACAGCACTGGGGATCTGTGCTTTCGCAGAGACGGAACATCTCACGGCTCTCAGCCTCGGCAGAGACTCTTTCTGAAAAGGCGAACGGTCGGATCCTTCTCCCCCGAGGAAGGGCCCAGCCCTGAAAGCTCTTGTTGCTCTTCACCGTCCCTTGGCACCCTACCTACAGGCACAACAGCACTGGGGATCTGTGCTTTCCCAGAGACGGAACATCTCACGGCGCTCAGCCTCGGCAGAGCCTCTTTCTGAAAAGGCGAACGGTCGGATCCTTCTCCCACGAGGAAGGGCCCAGCCCTGAAAGCTCTTGTTGCTCTTCACCGTCCCTTGGCACCCTACCTACAGGCACAACAGCACTGGGGATCTGTGCTTTCCCAGACACGGAACATCTCATGGCGCTCCGCCTCGGCAAGTCTCTTTCTGAAAAGGCGAACGGTCGGATCCTTCTCCCACGAGTAAGGGCCCAGCCCTGAAAGCTCTTGCTGCTCTTCACCGTCCCTTGGCACCCTACCTACAGGCACAACAGCACTGGGGATCTGTGCTTTCCCAGAGACGGAACATCTCACGGCGCTCAGCCTCGGCAGAGCCTCTTTCTGAAAAGGCGAACGGTCGGATCCTTCTCCCACGAGGAAGGGCCCAGCCCTGAAAGCTCTTGCTGCTCTTCACCGTCCCTTGGCACCCTACCTACTGGCACAACAGCACTGGGGATCTGTGCTTTCGCAGAGACGGAACATCTCACGGCTCTCAGCCTCGGCAGAGCCTCTTTCTGAAAAGGCGAACGGTCGGATCCTTCTCCCACGAGGAAGGGCCCAGCCCTGAAAGCTCTTGCTGCTCTTCACCGTCCCTTGGCACCCTACCTACAGGCACAACAGCACTGGGGATCTGTGCTTTCCCAGAGACGGAACATCTCACGGTGCTCAGCCTCGGCTGAGACTCTTTCTGAATAAGCGAACGGTCGGATCCTTCTCCCACGAGGAAGGGCCCAGCCCTGAAAGCTCTTGCTGCTCTTCACCGTCCCTTGGCACCCTACCTACAGGCACAACAGCACTGGGGATCTGTGCTTTCCCAGACACAGAACATCTCACGGCGCTCCGCCTCGGCAGAGCCTCTTTCGAAAAGGCGAACGGTCGGATCCTTCTCCCACGAGGAAGGGCCCAGCCCTGAAAGCTCTTGCTGCTCTTCACCATCCCTTGGCACCCTACCTACAGGCACAACAGCACTGGGGATCTGTGCTTTCCCAGACACGGAACATCTCACGGCGCTCAGCCTCGGCAGAGCCTCTTTCTGAAAAGGCGAACGGTCGGATCCTTCTCCCACGAGGAAGGGCCCAGCCCTGAAAGCTCTTGCTGTTCTTCACCGTCCCTTGGCACCCTACCTACAGGCACAACAGCACTGGGGATCTGTGCTTTCCCAGAGACGGAACATCTCACGGCGCTCAGCCTCGGCAGAGCCTCTTTCTGAAAAGGCGAACGGTCGGATCCTTCTCCCACGAGGAAGGGCCCAGCCCTGAAAGCTCTTGCTGCTCTTCACCGTCCCTTGGCACCCTACCTACAGGCACAACAGCACTGGGGATCTGTGCTTTCCCAGAGACGGAACATCTCACGGCGCTCAGCCTCGGCAGAGCCTCTTTCTGAAAAGGCGAACGGTCGGATCCTTCTCCCACGAGGAAGGGCCCAGCCCTGAAAGCTCTTGCTGCTCTTCACCGTCCCTTGGCACCCTACCTACAGGCACAACAGCACTGGGGATCTGTGCTTTCCCAGAGACGGAACATCTCACGGCGCTCAGCCTCGGCAGAGCCTCTTTCTGAAAAGGCGAACGGTCGGATCCTTCTCCCACGAGGAAGGGCCCAGCCCTGAAAGCTCTTGCTGCTCTTCACCGTCCCTTGGCACCCTACCTACAGGCACAACAGCACTGGGGATCTGTGCTTTCCCAGAGACGGAACATCTCACGGCGCTCAGCCTCGGCAGAGCCTCTTTCTGAAAAGGCGAACGGTCGGATCCTTCTCCCACGAGGAAGGGCCCAGCCCTGAAAGCTCTTGCTGCTCTTCACCGTCCCTTGGCACCCTACCTACAGGCACAACAGCACTGGGGATCTGTGCTTTCGCAGAGACGGAACATCTCACGGCTCTCAGCCTCGGCAGAGACTCTTTCTGAAAAGGCGAACGGTCGGATCCTTCTCCCACGAGGAAGGGCCCAGCCCTGAAAGCTCTTGTTGCTCTTCACCGTCCCTTGGCACCCTACCTACAGGCACAACAGCACTGGGGATCTGTGCTTTCCCAGGCACGGAACATCTCACGGCGCTCAGCCTCGGCAGAGCCTCTTTCTGAAAAGGCGAACGGTCGGATCCTTCTCCCACGAGGAAGGGCCCAGCCCTGAAAGCTCTTGCTGCTCTTCACCGTCCCTTGGCACCCTACCTACAGGCACAACAGCACTGGGGATCTGTGCTTTCCCAGACACGGAACATCTCACGGCGCTCAGCCTCGGCAGAGCCTCTTTCTGAAAAGGCGAACGGTCGGATCCTTCTCCCACGAGGAAGGGCCCAGCCCTGAAAGCTCTTGCTGCTCTTCACCGTCCCTTGGCACCCTACCTACAGGCACAACAGCACTGGGGATCTGTGCTTTCCCAGAGACGGAACATCTCACGGCGCTCAGCCTCGGCAGAGCCTCTTTCTGAAAAGGCGAACGGTCGGATCCTTCTCCCACGAGGAAGGGCCCAGCCCTGAAAGCTCTTGTTGCTCTTCACCGTCCCTTGGCACCCTACCTACAGGCACAACAGCACTGGGGATCTGTGCTTTCCCAGAGACGGAACATCTCACGGCGCTCAGCCTCGGCAGAGCCTCTTTCTGAAAAGGCGAACGGTCGGATCCTTCTCCCACGAGGAAGGGCCCAGCCCTGAAAGCTCTTGCTGCTCTTCACCGTCCCTTGGCACCCTACCTACAGGCACAACAGCACTGGGGATCTGTGCTTTCCCAGAGACGGAACATCTCACGGCGCTCAGCCTCGGCAGAGCCTCTTTCTGAAAAGGCGAACGGTCGGATCCTTCTCCCACGAGGAAGGGCCCAGCCCTGAAAGCTCTTGCTGCTCTTCACCGTCCCTTGGCACCCTACCTACAGGCACAACAGCACTGGGGATCTGTGCTTTCCCAGACACGGAACATCTCACGGCGCTCAGCCTCGGCAGAGCCTCTTTCTGAAAAGGCGAACGGTCGGATCCTTCTCCCACGAGGAAGGGCCCAGCCCTGAAAGCTCTTGCTGCTCTTCACCATCCCTTGGCACCCTACCTACAGGCACAACAGCACTGGGGATCTGTGCTTTCCCAGACACGGAACATCTCACGGCTCTCAGCCTCGGCAGAGACTCTTTCTGAAAAGGCGAACGGTCGGATCCTTCTCCCCCGAGGAAGGGCCCAGCCCTGAAAGCTCTTGTTGCTCTTCACCGTCCCTTGGCACCCTACCTACAGGCACAACAGCACTGGGGATCTGTGCTTTCCCAGACACGGAACATCTCACGGCGCTCAGCCTCGGCAGAGCCTCTTTCTGAAAAGGCGAACGGTCGGATCCTTCTCCCACGAGGAAGGGCCCAGCCCTGAAAGCTCTTGCTGCTCTTCACCGTCCCTTGGCACCCTACCTACAGGCACAACAGCACTGGGGATCTGTGCTTTCCCAGACACGGAACATCTCACGGCGCTCAGCCTCGGCAGAGCCTCTTTCTGAAATGGCGAACGGTCGGATCCTTCTCCCACGAGGAAGGGCCTAGCCCTGAAAGCTCTTGCTGCTCTTCACCGTCCCTTGGCACCCTACCTACAGGCACAACAGCACTGGGGATCTGTGCTTTCGCAGAGACGGAACATCTCACGGCTCTCAGCCTCGGCAGAGACTCTTTCTGAAAAGGCGAACGGTCGGATCCTTCTCCCCCGAGGAAGGGCCCAGCCCTGAAAGCTCTTGTTGCTCTTCACCGTCCCTTGGCACCCTACCTACAGGCACAACAGCACTGGGGATCTGTGCTTTCCCAGAGACGGAACATCTCACGGCGCTCAGCCTCGGCAGAGCCTCTTTCTGAAAAGGCGAACGGTCGGATCCTTCTCCCACGAGGAAGGGCCCAGCCCTGAAAGCTCTTGCTGCTCTTCACCGTCCCTTGGCACCCTACCTACAGGCACAACAGCACTGGGGATCTGTGCTTTCCCAGACACGGAACATCTCATGGCGCTCCGCCTCGGCAAGTCTCTTTCTGAAAAGGCGAACGGTCGGATCCTTCTCCCACGAGTAAGGGCCCAGCCCTGAAAGCTCTTGCTGCTCTTCACCGTCCCTTGGCACCCTACCTACAGGCACAACAGCACTGGGGATCTGTGCTTTCCCAGAGACGGAACATCTCACGGCGCTCAGCCTCGGCAGAGCCTCTTTCTGAAAAGGCGAACGGTCGGATCCTTCTCCCACGAGGAAGGGCCCAGCCCTGAAAGCTCTTGCTGCTCTTCACCGTCCCTTGGCACCCTACCTACTGGCACAACAGCACTGGGGATCTGTGCTTTCGCAGAGACGGAACATCTCACGGCTCTCAGCCTCGGCAGAGCCTCTTTCTGAAAAGGCGAACGGTCGGATCCTTCTCCCACGAGGAAGGGCCCAGCCCTGAAAGCTCTTGCTGCTCTTCACCGTCCCTTGGCACCCTACCTACAGGCACAACAGCACTGGGGATCTGTGCTTTCCCAGAGACGGAACATCTCACGGTGCTCAGCCTCGGCTGATACTCTTTCTGAATAAGCGAACGGTCGGATCCTTCTCCCACGAGGAAGGGCCCAGCCCTGAAAGCTCTTGCTGCTCTTCACCGTCCCTTGGCACCCTACCTACAGGCACAACAGCACTGGGGATCTGTGCTTTCCCAGACACAGAACATCTCACGGCGCTCCGCCTCGGCAGAGCCTCTTTCGAAAAGGCGAACGGTCGGATCCTTCTCCCACGAGGAAGGGCCCAGCCCTGAAAGCTCTTGCTGCTCTTCACCATCCCTTGGCACCCTACCTACAGGCACAACAGCACTGGGGATCTGTGCTTTCCCAGACACGGAACATCTCACGGCGCTCAGCCTCGGCAGAGCCTCTTTCTGAAAAGGCGAACGGTCGGATCCTTCTCCCACGAGGAAGGGCCCAGCCCTGAAAGCTCTTGCTGTTCTTCACCGTCCCTTGGCACCCTACCTACAGGCACAACAGCACTGGGGATCTGTGCTTTCCCAGAGACGGAACATCTCACGGCGCTCAGCCTCGGCAGAGCCTCTTTCTGAAAAGGCGAACGGTCGGATCCTTCTCCCATGAGGAAGGGCCCAGCCCTGAAAGCTCTTGCTGCTCTTCACCGTCCCTTGGCACCCTACCTACAGGCACAACAGCACTGGGGATCTGTGCTTTCCCAGACACGGAACATCTCACGGCGCTCAGCCTCGGCAAGTCTCTTTCAGAAAAAGGCGAACGGTCGCATCCTTCTCCCACGAGGAAGGGCCCAGCCCTGAAAGCTCTTGCTGCTCTTCACCGTCCCTTGGCACCCTACCTACAGGCACAACAGCACTGGGGATCTGTGCTTTCCAAGAGACGGAACATCTCACGGCGCTCAGCCTCGGCAGAGCCTCTTTCTGAAAAGGCGAACGGTCGGATCCTTCTCCCACGAGGAAGGGCCCAGCCCTGAAAGCTCTTGCTGCTCTTCACCGTCCCTTGGCGCCCTATGTACAGGCACAACAGCACTGGGGATCTGTGCTTTCCCAGAGACAGAACATCTCACGGCGCTCCGCCTCGGCAAGCCTCTTTCTGAAAAGGCGAACGGTCGGATCCTTCTCCCACGAGGAAGGGCCCAGCCCTGAAAGCTCTTGCTGCTCTTCACCGTCCCTTGGCACCCTACCTACAGGCACAACAGCACTGGGGATCTGTGCTTTCCCAGACACAGAACATCTCATGGCGCTCCGCCTCGGCAAGTCTCTTTCTGAAAAGGCGAACGGTCGGATCCTTCTCCCTCGAGTAAGGGCCCAGCCCTGAAAGCTATTGCTGCTCTTCACCGTCCCTTGGCACCCTACCTACAGGCACAACAGCACTGGGGATCTGTGCTTTCCCAGACACGGAACATCTCACGGCCCTCAGCCTCGGCAGAGCCTCTTTCTGAAAAGGCGAACGGTCGGATCCTTCTCCCACGAGGAAGGGCCCAGCCCTGAAAGCTCTTGCTGCTCTTCACCGTCCCTTGGCACCCTACCTACAGGCACAACAGCACTGGGGATCTGTGCTTTCCCAGAGACAGAACATCTCACGGCGCTCCGCCTCGGCAAGCCTCTTTCTGAAAAGGCGAACGGTCGGATCCTTCTCCCACGAGGAAGGGCCCAGCCCTGAAAGCTCTTGCTGCTCTTCACCGTCCCTTGGCACCCTACCTACAGGCACAACAGCACTGGGGATCTGTGCTTTCCCAGACACGGAACATCTCACGGCGCTCAGCCTCGGCAGAGCCTCTTTCTGAAAAGGCGAACGGTCGGATCCTTCTCCCACGAGGAAGGGCCCAGCCCTGAAAGCTCTTGTTGCTCTTCACCGTCCCTTGGCACCCTACCTACAGGCACAACAGCACTGGGGATCTGTGCTTTCCCAGACACGGAACATCTCACGGCGCTCAGCCTCGGCAGAGCCTCTTTCTGAAAAGGCGAACGGTCGGATCCTTCTCCCACGAGGAAGGGCCCAGCCCTGAAAGCTCTTGCTGCTCTTCACCGTCCCTTGGCACCCTACCTACAGGCACAACAGCACTGGGGATCTGTGCTTTCCCAGAGACGGAACATCTCACGGCGCTCAGCCTCGGCAGAGCCTCTTTCTGAAAAGGCGAACGGTCGGATCCTTCTCCCACGAGGAAGGGCCCAGCCCTGAAAGCTCTTGCTGCTCTTCACCGTCCCTTGGCACCCTACCTACAGGCACAACAGCACTGGGGATCTGTGCTTTCCCAGAGACGGAACATCTCACGGCGCTCAGCCTCGGCAGAGCCTCTTTCTGAAAAGGCGAACGGTCGGATCCTTCTCCCACGAGGAAGGGCCCAGCCCTGAAAGCTCTTGCTGCTCTTCACCGTCCCTTGGCACCCTACCTACAGGCACAACAGCACTGGGGATCTGTGCTTTCGCAGAGACGGAACATCTCACGGCTCTCAGCCTCGGCAGAGACTCTTTCTGAAAAGGCGAACGGTCGGATCCTTCTCCCACGAGGAAGGGCCTAGCCCTGAAAGCTCTTGTTGCTCTTCACCGTCCCTTGGCACCCTACCTACAGGCACAACAGCACTGGGGATCTGTGCTTTCCCAGAGACGGAACATCTCACGGCGCTCAGCCTCGGCAGAGCCTCTTTCTGAAAAGGCGAACGGTCGGATCCTTCTCCCACGAGGAAGGGCCCAGCCCTGAAAGCTCTTGCTGCTCTTCACCGTCCCTTGGCACCCTACCTACAGGCACAACAGCACTGGGGATCTGTGCTTTCCCAGACACGGAACATCTCACGGCGCTCAGCCTCGGCAGAGCCTCTTTCTGAAAAGGCGAACGGTCGGATCCTTCTCCCACGAGGAAGGGCCCAGCCCTGAAAGCTCTTGCTGCTCTTCACCGTCCCTTGGCACCCTACCTACAGGCACAACAGCACTGGGGATCTGTGCTTTCCCAGAGACGGAACATCTCACGGCGCTCAGCCTCGGCAGAGCCTCTTTCTGAAAAGGCGAACGGTCGGATCCTTCTCCCACGAGGAAGGGCCCAGCCCTGAAAGCTCTTGCTGCTCTTCACCGTCCCTTGGCACCCTACCTACTGGCACAACAGCACTGGGGATCTGTGCTTTCGCAGAGACGGAACATCTCACGGCTCTCAGCCTCGGCAGAGCCTCTTTCTGAAAAGGCGAACGGTCGGATCCTTCTCCCACGAGGAAGGGCCCAGCCCTGAAAGCTCTTGCTGCTCTTCACCGTCCCTTGGCACCCTACCTACAGGCACAACAGCACTGGGGATCTGTGCTTTCCCAGAGACGGAACATCTCACGGTGCTCAGCCTCGGCTGAGACTCTTTCTGAATAAGCGAACGGTCGGATCCTTCTCCCACGAGGAAGGGCCCAGCCCTGAAAGCTCTTGCTGCTCTTCACCGTCCCTTGGCACCCTACCTACAGGCACAACAGCACTGGGGATCTGTGCTTTCCCAGACACAGAACATCTCACGGCGCTCCGCCTCGGCAGAGCCTCTTTCGAAAAGGCGAACGGTCGGATCCTTCTCCCACGAGGAAGGGCCCAGCCCTGAAAGCTCTTGCTGCTCTTCACCATCCCTTGGCACCCTACCTACAGGCACAACAGCACTGGGGATCTGTGCTTTCCCAGACACGGAACATCTCACGGCGCTCAGCCTCGGCAGAGCCTCTTTCTGAAAAGGCGAACGGTCGGATCCTTCTCCCACGAGGAAGGGCCCAGCCCTGAAAGCTCTTGCTGTTCTTCACCGTCCCTTGGCACCCTACCTACAGGCACAACAGCACTGGGGATCTGTGCTTTCCCAGAGACGGAACATCTCACGGCGCTCAGCCTCGGCAGAGCCTCTTTCTGAAAAGGCGAACGGTCGGATCCTTCTCCCATGAGGAAGGGCCCAGCCCTGAAAGCTCTTGCTGCTCTTCACCGTCCCTTGGCACCCTACCTACAGGCACAACAGCACTGGGGATCTGTGCTTTCCCAGAGACGGAACATCTCACGGCGCTCAGCCTCGGCAGAGCCTCTTTCTGAAAAGGCGAACGGTCGGATCCTTCTCCCACGAGGAAGGGCCCAGCCCTGAAAGCTCTTGCTGCTCTTCACCGTCCCTTGGCACCCTACCTACTGGCACAACAGCACTGGGGATCTGTGCTTTCGCAGAGACGGAACATCTCACGGCTCTCAGCCTCGGCAGAGCCTCTTTCTGAAAAGGCGAACGGTCGGATCCTTCTCCCACGAGGAAGGGCCCAGCCCTGAAAGCTCTTGCTGCTCTTCACCGTCCCTTGGCACCCTACCTACAGGCACAACAGCACTGGGGATCTGTGCTTTCCCAGAGACGGAACATCTCACGGTGCTCAGCCTCGGCTGAGACTCTTTCTGAATAAGCGAACGGTCGGATCCTTCTCCCACGAGGAAGGGCCCAGCCCTGAAAGCTCTTGCTGCTCTTCACCGTCCCTTGGCACCCTACCTACAGGCACAACAGCACTGGGGATCTGTGCTTTCCCAGACACAGAACATCTCACGGCGCTCCGCCTCGGCAGAGCCTCTTTCGAAAAGGCGAACGGTCGGATCCTTCTCCCACGAGGAAGGGCCCAGCCCTGAAAGCTCTTGCTGCTCTTCACCATCCCTTGGCACCCTACCTACAGGCACAACAGCACTGGGGATCTGTGCTTTCCCAGACACGGAACATCTCACGGCGCTCAGCCTCGGCAGAGCCTCTTTCTGAAAAGGCGAACGGTCGGATCCTTCTCCCACGAGGAAGGGCCCAGCCCTGAAAGCTCTTGCTGTTCTTCACCGTCCCTTGGCACCCTACCTACAGGCACAACAGCACTGGGGATCTGTGCTTTCCCAGAGACGGAACATCTCACGGCGCTCAGCCTCGGCAGAGCCTCTTTCTGAAAAGGCGAACGGTCGGATCCTTCTCCCATGAGGAAGGGCCCAGCCCTGAAAGCTCTTGCTGCTCTTCACCGTCCCTTGGCACCCTACCTACAGGCACAACAGCACTGGGGATCTGTGCTTTCCCAGACACGGAACATCTCACGGCGCTCAGCCTCGGCAAGTCTCTTTCAGAAAAAGGCGAACGGTCGCATCCTTCTCCCACGAGGAAGGGCCCAGCCCTGAAAGCTCTTGCTGCTCATCACCGTCCCTTGGCACCCTACCTACAGGCACAACAGAACTGGGGATCTGTGCTTTCCCAGAGACGGAACATCTCACGGCGCTCAGCCTCGGCAGAGCCTCTTTCTGAAAAGGCGAACGGTCGGATCCTTCTCCCACGAGGAAGGGCCCAGCCCTGAAAGCTCTTGCTGCTCTTCACCGTCCCTTGGCGCCCTATGTACAGGCACAACAGCACTGGGGATCTGTGCTTTCCCAGAGACAGAACATCTCACGGCGCTCCGCCTCGGCAAGCCTCTTTCTGAAAAGGCGAACGGTCGGATCCTTCTCCCACGAGGAAGGGCCCAGCCCTGAAAGCTCTTGCTGCTCTTCACCGTCCCTTGGCACCCTACCTACAGGCACAACAGCACTGGGGATCTGTGCTTTCCCAGACACAGAACATCTCATGGCGCTCCGCCTCGGCAAGTCTCTTTCTGAAAAGGCGAACGGTCGGATCCTTCTCCCTCGAGTAAGGGCCCAGCCCTGAAAGCTATTGCTGCTCTTCACCGTCCCTTGGCACCCTACCTACAGGCACAACAGCACTGGGGATCTGTGCTTTCCCAGACACGGAACATCTCACGGCCCTCAGCCTCGGCAGAGCCTCTTTCTGAAAAGGCGAACGGTCGGATCCTTCTCCCACGAGGAAGGGCCCAGCCCTGAAAGCTCTTGCTGCTCTTCACCGTCCCTTGGCACCCTACCTACAGGCACAACAGCACTGGGGATCTGTGCTTTCCCAGAGACAGAACATCTCACGGCGCTCCGCCTCGGCAAGCCTCTTTCTGAAAAGGCGAACGGTCGGATCCTTCTCCCACGAGGAAGGGCCCAGCCCTGAAAGCTCTTGCTGCTCTTCACCGTCCCTTGGCACCCTACCTACAGGCACAACAGCACTGGGGATCTGTGCTTTCCCAGACACGGAACATCTCACGGCGCTCAGCCTCGGCAGAGCCTCTTTCTGAAAAGGCGAACGGTCGGATCCTTCTCCCACGAGGAAGGGCCCAGCCCTGAAAGCTCTTGTTGCTCTTCACCGTCCCTTGGCACCCTACCTACAGGCACAACAGCACTGGGGATCTGTGCTTTCCCAGAGACGGAACATCTCACGGCGCTCAGCCTCGGCAGAGCCTCTTTCTGAAAAGGCGAACGGTCGGATCCTTCTCCCACGAGGAAGGGCCCAGCCCTGAAAGCTCTTGCTGCTCTTCACCGTCCCTTGGCACCCTACCTACAGGCACAACAGCACTGGGGATCTGTGCTTTCCCAGAGACGGAACATCTCACGGCGCTCAGCCTCGGCAGAGCCTCTTTCTGAAAAGGCGAACGGTCGGATCCTTCTCCCACGAGGAAGGGCCCAGCCCTGAAAGCTCTTGCTGCTCTTCACCGTCCCTTGGCACCCTACCTACAGGCACAACAGCACTGGGGATCTGTGCTTTCCCAGAGACGGAACATCTCACGGCGCTCAGCCTCGGCAGAGCCTCTTTCTGAAAAGGCGAACGGTCGGATCCTTCTCCCACGAGGAAGGGCCCAGCCCTGAAAGCTCTTGCTGCTCTTCACCGTCCCTTGGCACCCTACCTACAGGCACAACAGCACTGGGGATCTGTGCTTTCGCAGAGACGGAACATCTCACGGCGCTCAGCCTCGGCAGAGACTCTTTCTGAAAAGGCGAACGGTCGGATCCTTCTCCCACGAGGAAGGGCCCAGCCCTGAAAGCTCTTGTTGCTCTTCACCGTCCCTTGGCACCCTACCTACAGGCACAACAGCACTGGGGATCTGTGCTTTCCCAGAGACGGAACATCTCACGGCGCTCAGCCTCGGCAGAGCCTCTTTCGAAAAGGCGAACGGTCGGATCCTTCTCCCACGAGGAAGGGCCCAGCCCTGAAAGCTCTTGCTGCTCTTCACCGTCCCTTGGCACCCTACCTACAGGCACAACAGCACTGGGGATCTGTGCTTTCCCAGACACGGAACATCTCACGGCGCTCAGCCTCGGCAGAGCCTCTTTCTGAAAAGGCGAACGGTCGGATCCTTCTCCCACGAGGAAGGGCCCAGCCCTGAAAGCTCTTGCTGCTCTTCACCGTCCCTTGGCACCCTACCTACAGGCACAACAGCACTGGGGATCTGTGCTTTCCCAGAGACGGAACATCTCACGGCGCTCAGCCTCGGCAGAGCCTCTTTCTGAAAAGGCGAACGGTCGGATCCTTCTCCCACGAGGAAGGGCCCAGCCCTGAAAGCTCTTGCTGCTCTTCACCGTCCCTTGGCACCCTACCTACAGGCACAACAGCACTGGGGATCTGTGCTTTCCCAGAGACGGAACATCTCACGGCGCTCAGCCTCGGCAGAGCCTCTTTCTGAAAAGGCGAACGGTCGGATCCTTCTCCCACGAGGAAGGGCCCAGCCCTGAAAGCTCTTGCTGCTCTTCACCGTCCCTTGGCACCCTACCTACAGGCACAACAGCACTGGGGATCTGTGCTTTCCCAGAGACGGAACATCTCACGGCGCTCAGCCTCGGCAGAGCCTCTTTCTGAAAAGGCGAACGGTCGGATCCTTCTCCCACGAGGAAGGGCCCAGCCCTGAAAGCTCTTGCTGCTCTTCACCGTCCCTTGGCACCCTACCTACAGGCACAACAGCACTGGGGATCTGTGCTTTCCCAGAGACGGAACATCTCACGGCGCTCAGCCTCGGCAGAGCCTCTTTCTGAAAAGGCGAACGGTCGGATCCTTCTCCCACGAGGAAGGGCCCAGCCCTGAAAGCTCTTGCTGCTCTTCACCGTCCCTTGGCACCCTACCTACAGGCACAACAGCACTGGGGATCTGTGCTTTCCCAGACACGGAACATCTCACGGCGCTCAGCCTCGGCAGAGCCTCTTTCTGAAATGGCGAACGGTCGGATCCTTCTCCCACGAGGAAGGGCCTAGCCCTGAAAGCTCTTGCTGCTCTTCACCGTCCCTTGGCACCCTACCTACAGGCACAACAGCACTGGGGATCTGTGCTTTCGCAGAGACGGAACATCTCACGGCTCTCAGCCTCGGCAGAGACTCTTTCTGAAAAGGCGAACGGTCGGATCCTTCTCCCACGAGGAAGGGCCCAGCCCTGAAAGCTCTTGTTGCTCTTCACCGTCCCTTGGCACCCTACCTACAGGCACAACAGCACTGGGGATCTGTGCTTTCCCAGAGACGGAACATCTCACGGCGCTCAGCCTCGGCAGAGCCTCTTTCTGAAAAGGCGAACGGTCGGATCCTTCTCCCACGAGGAAGGGCCCAGCCCTGAAAGCTCTTGCTGCTCTTCACCGTCCCTTGGCACCCTACCTACAGGCACAACAGCACTGGGGATCTGTGCTTTCCCAGACACGGAACATCTCATGGCGCTCCGCCTCGGCAAGTCTCTTTCTGAAAAGGCGAACGGTCGGATCCTTCTCCCACGAGTAAGGGCCCAGCCCTGAAAGCTCTTGCTGCTCTTCACCGTCCCTTGGCACCCTACCTACAGGCACAACAGCACTGGGGATCTGTGCTTTCCCAGAGACAGAACATCTCACGGCGCTCAGCCTCGGCAGAGCCTCTTTCTGAAAAGGCGAACGGTCGGATCCTTCTCCCACGAGGAAGGGCCCAGCCCTGAAAGCTCTTGCTGCTCTTCACCGTCCCTTGGCACCCTACCTACTGGCACAACAGCACTGGGGATCTGTGCTTTCCCAGACACGGAACATCTCACGGCGCTCAGCCTCGGCAGAGCCTCTTTCTGAAAAGGCGAACGGTCGGATCCTTCTCCCACGAGGAAGGGCCCAGCCCTGAAAGCTCTTGCTGCTCTTCACCGTCCCTTGGCACCCTACCTACAGGCACAACAGCACTGGGGATCTGTGCTTTCCCAGAGACGGAACATCTCACGGTGCTCAGCCTCGGCTGAGACTCTTTCTGAATAAGCGAACGGTCGGATCCTTCTCCCACGAGGAAGGGCCCAGCCCTGAAAGCTCTTGCTGCTCTTCACCGTCCCTTGGCACCCTACCTACAGGCACAACAGCACTGGGGATCTGTGCTTTCCCAGACACAGAACATCTCACGGCGCTCCGCCTCGGCAGAGCCTCTTTCGAAAAGGCGAACGGTCGGATCCTTCTCCCACGAGGAAGGGCCCAGCCCTGAAAGCTCTTGCTGCTCTTCACCATCCCTTGGCACCCTACCTACAGGCACAACAGCACTGGGGATCTGTGCTTTCCCAGACACGGAACATCTCACGGCGCTCAGCCTCGGCAGAGCCTCTTTCTGAAAAGGCGAACGGTCGGATCCTTCTCCCACGAGGAAGGGCCCAGCCCTGAAAGCTCTTGCTGTTCTTCACCGTCCCTTGGCACCCTACCTACAGGCACAACAGCACTGGGGATCTGTGCTTTCCCAGAGACGGAACATCTCACGGCGCTCAGCCTCGGCAGAGCCTCTTTCTGAAAAGGCGAACGGTCGGATCCTTCTCCCATGAGGAAGGGCCCAGCCCTGAAAGCTCTTGCTGCTCTTCACCGTCCCTTGGCACCCTACCTACAGGCACAACAGCACTGGGGATCTGTGCTTTCCCAGACACGGAACATCTCACGGCGCTCAGCCTCGGCAAGTCTCTTTCAGAAAAAGGCGAACGGTCGCATCCTTCTCCCACGAGGAAGGGCCCAGCCCTGAAAGCTCTTGCTGCTCTTCACCGTCCCTTGGCACCCTACCTACAGGCACAACAGCACTGGGGATCTGTGCTTTCCCAGAGACGGAACATCTCACGGCGCTCAGCCTCGGCAGAGCCTCTTTCTGAAAAGGCGAACGGTCGGATCCTTCTCCCACGAGGAAGGGCCCAGCCCTGAAAGCTCTTGCTGCTCTTCACCGTCCCTTGGCGCCCTACGTACAGGCACAACAGCACTGGGGATCTGTGCTTTCCCAGAGACGGAACATCTCACGGCGCTCCGCCTCGGCAAGCCTCTTTCTGAAAAGGCGAACGGTCGGATCCTTCTCCCACGAGGAAGGGCCCAGCCCTGAAAGCTCTTGCTGCTCTTCACCGTCCCTTGGCACCCTACCTACAGGCACAACAGCACTGGGGATCTGTGCTTTCCCAGACACAGAATATCTCATGGCGCTCAGCCTCGGCAGAGCCTCTTTCTGAAAAGGCGAACGGTCGGATCCTTCTCCCACGAGGAAGGGCCCAGCCCTGAAAGCTCTTGCTGCTCTTCACCGTCCCTTGGCACCCTACCTACAGGCACAACAGCACTGGGGATCTGTGCTTTCCCAGAGACGGAACATCTCACGGCGCTCAGCCTCGGCAGAGCCTCTTTCTGAAAAGGCGAACGGTCGGATCCTTCTCCCACGAGGAAGGGCCCAGCCCTGAAAGCTCTTGCTGCTCTTCACCGTCCCTTGGCACCCTACCTACAGGCACAACAGCACTGGGGATCTGTGCTTTCCCAGAGATGGAACATCTCACGGCGCTCAGCCTCGGCAAGTCTCTTTCAGAAAAAGGCGAACGGTCGCATCCTTCTCCCACGAGGAAGGGCCCAGCCCTGAAAGCTCTTGCTGCTCTTCACCGTCCCTTGGCACCCTACCTACAGGCACAACAGCACTGAGGATCTGTGCTTTCCCAGACACGGAACATCTCACGGCGCTCAGCCTCGGCAGAGCCTCTTTCTGAAAAGGCGAACGGTCGGATCCTTCTCCCACGAGGAAGGGCCCAGCCCTGAAAGCTCTTGTTGCTCTTCACCGTCCCTTGGCACCCTACCTACAGGCACAACAGCACTGGGGATCTGTGCTTTCCCAGAGACGGAACATCTCACGGCGCTCAGCCTCGGCAGAGCCTCTTTCTGAAAAGGCGAACGGTCGGACCCTTCTCCCACGAGGAAGGGCCCAGCCCTGAAAGCTCTTGCTGCTCTTCAACGTCCCTTGGCACCCTACCTACAGGCACAACAGCACTGGGGATCTGTGCTTTCCCAGAGACGGAACATCTCACGGCGCTCAGCCTCGGCAGAGCCTCTTTCTGAAAAGGCGAACGGTCGGATCCTTCTCCCACGAGGAAGGGCCCAGCCCTGAAAGCTCTTGCTGCTCTTCACCGTCCCTTGGCACCCTACCTACAGGCACAACAGCACTGGGGATCTGTGCTTTCCCAGAGACGGAACATCTCACGGCGCTCAGCCTCGGCAGAGCCTCTTTCTGAAAAGGCGAACGGTCGGATCCTTCTCCCACGAGGAAGGGCCCAGCCCTGAAAGCTCTTGCTGCTCTTCACCATCCCTTGGCACCCTACCTACAGGCACAACAGCACTGGGGATCTGTGCTTTCCCAGAGACGGAACATCTCACGGCGCTCAGCCTCGGCAGAGCCTCTTTCTGAAAAGGCGAACGGTCGGATCCTTCTCCCACGAGGAAGGGCCCAGCCCTGAAAGCTCTTGCTGCTCTTCACCGTCCCTTGGCACCCTACCTACAGGCACAACAGCACTGGGGATCTGTGCTTTCCCAGACACGGAACATCTCACGGCGCTCAGCCTCGGCAGAGCCTCTTTCTGAAAAGGCGAACGGTCGGATCCTTCTCCCACGAGGAAGGGCCCAGCCCTGAAAGCTCTTGCTGCTCTTCAACGTCCCTTGGCACCCTACCTACAGGCACAACAGCACTGGGGATCTGTGCTTTCGCAGAGACGGAACATCTCACGGCTCTCAGCCTCGGCAGAGACTCTTTCTGAAAAGGCGAACGGTCGGATCCTTCTCCCCCGAGGAAGGGCCCAGCCCTGAAAGCTCTTGTTGCTCTTCACCGTCCCTTGGCACCCTACCTACAGGCACAACAGCACTGGGGATCTGTGCTTTCCCAGAGACGGAACATCTCACGGCGCTCAGCCTCGGCAGAGCCTCTTTCTGAAAAGGCGAACGGTCGGATCCTTCTCCCACGAGGAAGGGCCCAGCCCTGAAAGCTCTTGCTGCTCTTCACCGTCCCTTGGCACCCTACCTACAGGCACAACAGCACTGGGGATCTGTGCTTTCCCAGACACGGAACATCTCATGGCGCTCCGCCTCGGCAAGTCTCTTTCTGAAAAGGCGAACGGTCGGATCCTTCTCCCACGAGTAAGGGCCCAGCCCTGAAAGCTCTTGCTGCTCTTCACCGTCCCTTGGCACCCTACCTACTGGCACAACAGCACTGGGGATCTGTGCTTTCCCAGACACGGAACATCTCACGGCGCTCAGCCTCGGCAGAGCCTCTTTCTGAAAAGGCGAACGGTCGGATCCTTCTCCCACGAGGAAGGGCCCAGCCCTGAAAGCTCTTGCTGCTCTTCACCGTCCCTTGGCACCCTACCTACAGGCACAACAGCACTGGGGATCTGTGCTTTCCCAGAGACGGAACATCTCACGGCGCTCCGCCTCGGCAGAGCCTCTTTCGAAAAGGCGAACGGTCGGATCCTTCTCCCACGAGGAAGGGCCCAGCCCTGAAAGCTCTTGCTGCTCTTCACCATCCCTTGGCACCCTACCTACAGGCACAACAGCACTGGGGATCTGTGCTTTCGCAGAGACGGAACATCTCACGGCGCTCAGCCTCGGCAGAGACTCTTTCTGAAAAGGCGAACGGTCGGATCCTTCTCCCCCGAGGAAGGGCCCAGCCCTGAAAGCTCTTGCTGTTCTTCACCGTCCCTTGGCACCCTACCTACAGGCACAACAGCACTGGGGATCTGTGCTTTCCCAGAGACGGAACATCTCACGGCGCTCAGCCTCGGCAGAGCCTCTTTCTGAAAAGGCGAACGGTCGGATCCTTCTCCCACGAGGAAGGGCCCAGCCCTGAAAGCTCTTGCTGCTCTTCACCGTCCCTTGGCACCCTACCTACAGGCACAACAGCACTGGGGATCTGTGCTTTCCCAGACACGGAACATCTCACGGCGCTCAGCCTCGGCAAGTCTCTTTCAGAAAAAGGCGAACGGTCGGATCCTTCTCCCACGAGGAAGGGCCCAGCCCTGAAAGCTCTTGCTGCTCTTCACCGTCCCTTGGCACCCTACCTACAGGCACAACAGCACTGGGGATCTGTGCTTTCCCAGACACGGAACATCTCACGGCGCTCAGCCTCGGCAGAGCCTCTTTCTGAAAAGGCGAACGGTCGGATCCTTCTCCCACGAGGAAGGGCCCAGCCCTGAAAGCTCTTGCTGCTCTTCACCGTCCCTTGGCGCCCTACGTACAGGCACAACAGCACTGGGGATCTGTGCTTTCCCAGAGACAGAACATCTCACGGCGCTCCGCCTCGGCAAGCCTCTTTCTGAAAAGGCGAACGGTCGGATCCTTCTCCCACGAGGAAGGGCCCAGCCCTGAAAGCTCTTGCTGCTCTTCAACGTCCCTTGGCACCCTACCTACAGGCACAACAGCACTGGGGATCTGTGCTTTCCCAGACACAGAACATCTCATGGCGCTCCGCCTCGGCAAGTCTCTTTCTGAAAAGGCGAACGGTCGGATCCTTCTCCCTCGAGTAAGGGCCCAGCCCTGAAAGCTATTGCTGCTCTTCACCGTCCCTTGGCACCCTACCTACAGGCACAACAGCACTGGGGATCTGTGCTTTCCCAGAGACGGAACATCTCACGGCGCTCAGCCTCGGCAGAGCCTCTTTCTGAAAAGGCGAACGGTCGGATCCTTCTCCCACGAGGAAGGGCCCAGCCCTGAAAGCTCTTGCTGCTCTTCACCGTCCCTTGGCACCCTACCTACAGGCACAACAGCACTGGGGATCTGTGCTTTCCCAGAGACAGAACATCTCACGGCGCTCCGCCTCGGCAAGCCTCTTTCTGAAAAGGCGAACGGTCGGATCCTTCTCCCACGAGGAAGGGCCCAGCCCTGAAAGCTCTTGCTGCTCTTCACCGTCCCTTGGCACCCTACCTACAGGCACAACAGCACTGGGGATCTGTGCTTTCCCAGACACGGAACATCTCACGGCGCTCAGCCTCGGCAGAGCCTCTTTCTGAAAAGGCGAACGGTCGGATCCTTCTCCCACGAGGAAGGGCCCAGCCCTGAAAGCTCTTGTTGCTCTTCACCGTCCCTTGGCACCCTACCTACAGGCACAACAGCACTGGGGATCTGTGCTTTCCCAGAGACGGAACATCTCACGGCGCTCAGCCTCGGCAGAGCCTCTTTCTGAAAAGGCGAACGGTCGGATCCTTCTCCCACGAGGAAGGGCCCAGCCCTGAAAGCTCTTGCTGCTCTTCACCGTCCCTTGGCACCCTACCTACAGGCACAACAGCACTGGGGATCTGTGCTTTCCCAGAGACGGAACATCTCACGGCGCTCAGCCTCGGCAGAGCCTCTTTCTGAAAAGGCGAACGGTCGGATCCTTCTCCCACGAGGAAGGGCCCAGCCCTGAAAGCTCTTGCTGCTCTTCACCGTCCCTTGGCACCCTACCTACAGGCACAACAGCACTGGGGATCTGTGCTTTCCCAGAGACGGAACATCTCACGGCGCTCAGCCTCGGCAGAGCCTCTTTCTGAAAAGGCGAACGGTCGGATCCTTCTCCCACGAGGAAGGGCCCAGCCCTGAAAGCTCTTGCTGCTCTTCACCGTCCCTTGGCACCCTACCTACAGGCACAACAGCACTGGGGATCTGTGCTTTCGCAGAGACGGAACATCTCACGGCTCTCAGCCTCGGCAGAGACTCTTTCTGAAAAGGCGAACGGTCGGATCCTTCTCCCACGAGGAAGGGCCCAGCCCTGAAAGCTCTTGTTGCTCTTCACCGTCCCTTGGCACCCTACCTACAGGCACAACAGCACTGGGGATCTGTGCTTTCCCAGACACGGAACATCTCACGGCGCTCAGCCTCGGCAGAGCCTCTTTCTGAAAAGGCGAACGGTCGGATCCTTCTCCCACGAGGAAGGGCCCAGCCCTGAAAGCTCTTGCTGCTCTTCACCGTCCCTTGGCACCCTACCTACAGGCACAACAGCACTGGGGATCTGTGCTTTCCCAGACACGGAACATCTCACGGCGCTCAGCCTCGGCAGAGCCTCTTTCTGAAAAGGCGAACGGTCGGATCCTTCTCCCACGAGGAAGGGCCCAGCCCTGAAAGCTCTTGCTGCTCTTCACCGTCCCTTGGCACCCTACCTACAGGCACAACAGCACTGGGGATCTGTGCTTTCCCAGAGACGGAACATCTCACGGCGCTCAGCCTCGGCAGAGCCTCTTTCTGAAAAGGCGAACGGTCGGATCCTTCTCCCACGAGGAAGGGCCCAGCCCTGAAAGCTCTTGTTGCTCTTCACCGTCCCTTGGCACCCTACCTACAGGCACAACAGCACTGGGGATCTGTGCTTTCCCAGAGACGGAACATCTCACGGCGCTCAGCCTCGGCAGAGCCTCTTTCTGAAAAGGCGAACGGTCGGATCCTTCTCCCACGAGGAAGGGCCCAGCCCTGAAAGCTCTTGCTGCTCTTCAACGTCCCTTGGCACCCTACCTACAGGCACAACAGCACTGGGGATCTGTGCTTTCGCAGAGACGGAACATCTCACGGCGCTCAGCCTCGGCAGAGCCTCTTTCTGAAAAGGCGAACGGTCGGATCCTTCTCCCACGAGGAAGGGCCCAGCCCTGAAAGCTCTTGCTGCTCTTCACCGTCCCTTGGCACCCTACCTACAGGCACAACAGCACTGGGGATCTGTGCTTTCCCAGAGACGGAACATCTCACGGCGCTCAGCCTCGGCAGAGCCTCTTTCTGAAAAGGCGAACGGTCGGATCCTTCTCCCACGAGGAAGGGCCCAGCCCTGAAAGCTCTTGCTGCTCTTCACCGTCCCTTGGCACCCTACCTACAGGCACAACAGCACTGGGGATCTGTGCTTTCCCAGACACGGAACATCTCACGGCGCTCAGCCTCGGCAGAGCCTCTTTCTGAAATGGCGAACGGTCGGATCCTTCTCCCACGAGGAAGGGCCCAGCCCTGAAAGCTCTTGCTGCTCTTCACCGTCCCTTGGCACCCTACCTACAGGCACAACAGCACTGGGGATCTGTGCTTTCGCAGAGACGGAACATCTCACGGCTCTCAGCCTCGGCAGAGACTCTTTCTGAAAAGGCGAACGGTCGGATCCTTCTCCCCCGAGGAAGGGCCCAGCCCTGAAAGCTCTTGTTGCTCTTCACCGTCCCTTGGCACCCTACCTACAGGCACAACAGCACTGGGGATCTGTGCTTTCCCAGAGACGGAACATCTCACGGCGCTCAGCCTCGGCAGAGCCTCTTTCTGAAAAGGCGAACGGTCGGATCCTTCTCCCACGAGGAAGGGCCCAGCCCTGAAAGCTCTTGCTGCTCTTCACCGTCCCTTGGCACCCTACCTACAGGCACAACAGCACTGGGGATCTGTGCTTTCCCAGACACGGAACATCTCATGGCGCTCCGCCTCGGCAAGTCTCTTTCAGAAAAAGGCGAACGGTCGGATCCTTCTCCCACGAGTAAGGGCCCAGCCCTGAAAGCTCTTGCTGCTCTTCACCGTCCCTTGGCACCCTACCTACAGGCACAACAGCACTGGGGATCTGTGCTTTCCCAGAGACGGAACATCTCACGGCGCTCAGCCTCGGCAGAGCCTCTTTCTGAAAAGGCGAACGGTCGGATCCTTCTCCCACGAGGAAGGGCCCAGCCCTGAAAGCTCTTGCTGCTCTTCACCGTCCCTTGGCACCCTACCTACTGGCACAACAGCACTGGGGATCTGTGCTTTCCCAGAGACGGAACATCTCACGGCGCTCAGCCTCGGCAGAGCCTCTTTCTGAAAAGGCGAACGGTCGGATCCTTCTCCCACGAGGAAGGGCCCAGCCCTGAAAGCTCTTGCTGCTCTTCACCGTCCCTTGGCACCCTACCTACAGGCACAACAGCACTGGGGATCTGTGCTTTCCCAGAGACGGAACATCTCACGGTGCTCAGCCTCGGCTGAGACTCTTTCTGAATAAGCGAACGGTCGGATCCTTCTCCCACGAGGAAGGGCCCAGCCCTGAAAGCTCTTGCTGCTCTTCACCGTCCCTTGGCACCCTACCTACAGGCACAACAGCACTGGGGATCTGTGCTTTCCCAGACACAGAACATCTCACGGCGCTCCGCCTCGGCAGAGCCTCTTTCGAAAAGGCGAACGGTCGGATCCTTCTCCCACGAGGAAGGGCCCAGCCCTGAAAGCTCTTGCTGCTCTTCACCATCCCTTGGCACCCTACCTACAGGCACAACAGCACTGGGGATCTGTGCTTTCCCAGACACGGAACATCTCACGGCGCTCAGCCTCGGCAGAGCCTCTTTCTGAAAAGGCGAACGGTCGGATCCTTCTCCCACGAGGAAGGGCCCAGCCCTGAAAGCTCTTGCTGTTCTTCACCGTCCCTTGGCACCCTACCTACAGGCACAACAGCACTGGGGATCTGTGCTTTCCCAGAGACGGAACATCTCACGGCGCTCAGCCTCGGCAGAGCCTCTTTCTGAAAAGGCGAACGGTCGGATCCTTCTCCCACGAGGAAGGGCCCAGCCCTGAAAGCTCTTGCTGCTCTTCACCGTCCCTTGGCACCCTACCTACAGGCACAACAGCACTGGGGATCTGTGCTTTCCCAGACACGGAACATCTCACGGCGCTCAGCCTCGGCAAGTCTCTTTCAGAAAAAGGCGAACGGTCGCATCCTTCTCCCACGAGGAAGGGCCCAGCCCTGAAAGCTCTTGCTGCTCTTCACCGTCCCTTGGCACCCTACCTACAGGCACAACAGCACTGGGGATCTGTGCTTTCCCAGAGACGGAACATCTCACGGCGCTCAGCCTCGGCAGAGCCTCTTTCTGAAAAGGCGAACGGTCGGATCCTTCTCCCACGAGGAAGGGCCCAGCCCTGAAAGCTCTTGCTGCTCTTCACCGTCCCTTGGCGCCCTACGTACAGGCACAACAGCACTGGGGATCTGTGCTTTCCCAGAGACAGAACATCTCACGGCGCTCCGCCTCGGCAAGCCTCTTTCTGAAAAGGCGAACGGTCGGATCCTTCTCCCACGAGGAAGGGCCCAGCCCTGAAAGCTCTTGCTGCTCTTCACCGTCCCTTGGCACCCTACCTACAGGCACAACAGCACTGGGGATCTGTGCTTTCCCAGACACAGAACATCTCATGGCGCTCCGCCTCGGCAAGTCTCTTTCTGAAAAGGCGAACGGTCGGATCCTTCTCCCACGAGGAAGGGCCCAGCCCTGAAAGCTATTGCTGCTCTTCACCGTCCCTTGGCACCCTACCTACAGGCACAACAGCACTGGGGATCTGTGGTTTCCCAGAGACGGAACATCTCACGGCGCTCAGCCTCGGCAGAGCCTCTTTCTGAAAAGGCGAACGGTCGGATCCTTCTCCCACGAGGAAGGGCCCAGCCCTGAAAGCTCTTGCTGCTCTTCACCGTCCCTTGGCACCCTACCTACAGGCACAACAGCACTGGGGATCTGTGCTTTCCCAGAGATGGAACATCTCACGGCGCTCAGCCTCGGCAAGTCTCTTTCAGAAAAAGGCGAACGGTCGCATCCTTCTCCCACGAGGAAGGGCCCAGCCCTGAAAGCTCTTGCTGCTCTTCACCGTCCCTTGGCACCCTACCTACAGGCACAACAGCACTGAGGATCTGTGCTTTCCCAGACACGGAACATCTCACGGCGCTCAGCCTCGGCAGAGCCTCTTTCTGAAAAGGCGAACGGTCGGATCCTTCTCCCACGAGGAAGGGCCCAGCCCTGAAAGCTCTTGCTGCTCTTCACCGTCCCTTGGCACCCTACCTACAGGCACAACAGCACTGGGGATCTGTGCTTTCCCAGACACGGAACATCTCACGGCGCTCAGCCTCGGCAGAGACTCTTTCTGAAAAGGCGAACGGTCGGATCCTTCTCCCACGAGGAAGGGCCCAGCCCTGAAAGCTCTTGCTGCTCTTCACCGTCCCTTGGCACCCTACCTACAGGCACAACAGCACTGGGGATCTGTGCTTTCCCAGAGACGGAACATCTCACGGCGCTCAGCCTCGGCAGAGCCTCTTTCTGAAAAGGCGAACGGTCGGATCCTTCTCCCACGAGGAAGGGCCCAGCCCTGAAAGCTCTTGCTGCTCTTCACCGTCCCTTGGCACCCTACCTACAGGCACAACAGCACTGGGGATCTGTGCTTTCCCAGAGATGGAACATCTCACGGCGCTCAGCCTCGGCAAGTCTCTTTCTGAAAAGGCGAACGGTCGGATCCTTCTCCCACGAGGAAGGGCCCAGCCCTGAAAGCTCTTGCTGCTCTTCACCGTCCCTTGGCACCCTACCTACAGGCACAACAGCACTGGGGATCTGTGCTTTCCCAGACACGGAACATCTCACGGCGCTCAGCCTCGGCAGAGCCTCTTTCTGAAAAGGCGAACGGTCGGATCCTTCTCCCACGAGGAAGGGCCCAGCCCTGAAAGCTCTTGTTGCTCTTCACCGTCCCTTGGCACCCTACCTACAGGCACAACAGCACTGGGGATCTGTGCTTTCCCAGAGACGGAACATCTCACGGCGCTCAGCCTCGGCAGAGCCTCTTTCTGAAAAGGCGAACGGTCGGACCCTTCTCCCACGAGGAAGGGCCCAGCCCTGAAAGCTCTTGCTGCTCTTCAACGTCCCTTGGCACCCTACCTACAGGCACAACAGCACTGGGGATCTGTGCTTTCCCAGAGATGGAACATCTCACGGCGCTCAGCCTCGGCAGAGCCTCTTTCTGAAAAGGCGAACGGTCGGATCCTTCTCCCACGAGGAAGGGCCCAGCCCTGAAAGCTCTTGCTGCTCTTCACCATCCCTTGGCACCCTACCTACAGGCACAACAGCACTGGGGATCTGTGCTTTCCCAGAGACGGAACATCTCACGGCGCTCAGCCTCGGCAGAGCCTCTTTCTGAAAAGGCGAACGGTCGGATCCTTCTCCCACGAGGAAGGGCCCAGCCCTGAAAGCTCTTGCTGCTCTTCACCATCCCTTGGCACCCTACCTACAGGCACAACAGCACTGGGGATCTGTGCTTTCCCAGAGACGGAACATCTCACGGCGCTCAGCCTCGGCAGAGCCTCTTTCTGAAAAGGCGAACGGTCGGATCCTTCTCCCACGAGGAAGGGCCCAGCCCTGAAAGCTCTTGCTGCTCTTCACCGTCCCTTGGCACCCTACCTACAGGCACAACAGCACTGGGGATCTGTGCTTTCCCAGACACGGAACATCTCACGGCGCTCAGCCTCGGCAGAGCCTCTTTCTGAAAAGGCGAACGGTCGGATCCTTCTCCCACGAGGAAGGGCCCAGCCCTGAAAGCTCTTGCTGCTCTTCAACGTCCCTTGGCACCCTACCTACAGGCACAACAGCACTGGGGATCTGTGCTTTCGCAGAGACGGAACATCTCACGGCTCTCAGCCTCGGCAGAGACTCTTTCTGAAAAGGCGAACGGTCGGATCCTTCTCCCCCGAGGAAGGGCCCAGCCCTGAAAGCTCTTGTTGCTCTTCACCGTCCCTTGGCACCCTACCTACAGGCACAACAGCACTGGGGATCTGTGCTTTCCCAGAGACGGAACATCTCACGGCGCTCAGCCTCGGCAGAGCCTCTTTCTGAAAAGGCGAACGGTCGGATCCTTCTCCCACGAGGAAGGGCCCAGCCCTGAAAGCTCTTGCTGCTCTTCACCGTCCCTTGGCACCCTACCTACAGGCACAACAGCACTGGGGATCTGTGCTTTCCCAGACACGGAACATCTCATGGCGCTCCGCCTCGGCAAGTCTCTTTCTGAAAAGGCGAACGGTCGGATCCTTCTCCCACGAGTAAGGGCCCAGCCCTGAAAGCTCTTGCTGCTCTTCACCGTCCCTTGGCACCCTACCTACAGGCACAACAGCACTGGGGATCTGTGCTTTCCCAGACACGGAACATCTCACGGCGCTCAGTCTCGGCAGAGCCTCTTTCTGAAAAGGCAAACGGTCGGATCCTTCTCCCACGAGGAAGGGCCCAGCCCTGAAAGCTCTTGCTGCTCTTCACCGTCCCTTGGCACCCTACCTACTGGCACAACAGCACTGGGGATCTGTGCTTTCCCAGACACGGAACATCTCACGGCGCTCAGCCTCGGCAGAGCCTCTTTCTGAAAAGGCGAACGGTCGGATCCTTCTCCCACGACTAAGGGCCCAGCCCTGAAAGCTCTTGCTGCTCTTCACCGTCCCTTGGCACCCTACCTACAGGCACAACAGCACTGGGGATCTGTGCTTTCCCAGACACGGAACATCTCACGGCGCTCCGCCTCGGCAGAGCCTCTTTCGAAAAGGCGAACGGTCGGATCCTTCTCCCACGAGGAAGGGCCCAGCCCTGAAAGCTCTTGCTGCTCTTCACCATCCCTTGGCACCCTACCTACAGGCACAACAGCACTGGGGATCTGTGCTTTCCCAGACACGGAACATCTCACGGCGCTCAGCCTCGGCAGAGCCTCTTTCTGAAAAGGCGAACGGTCGGATCCTTCTCCCACGAGGAAGGGCCCAGCCCTGAAAGCTCTTGCTGTTCTTCACCGTCCCTTGGCACCCTACCTACAGGCACAACAGCACTGGGGATCTGTGCTTTCCCAGAGACGGAACATCTCACGGCGCTCAGCCTCGGCAGAGCCTCTTTCTGAAAAGGCGAACGGTCGGATCCTTCTCCCACGAGGAAGGGCCCAGCCCTGAAAGCTCTTGCTGCTCTTCACCGTCCCTTGGCACCCTACCTACAGGCACAACAGCACTGGGGATCTGTGCTTTCCCAGACACGGAACATCTCACGGCGCTCAGCCTCGGCAAGTCTCTTTCAGAAAAAGGCGAACGGTCGGATCCTTCTCCCACGAGGAAGGGCCCAGCCCTGAAAGCTCTTGCTGCTCTTCACCGTCCCTTGGCACCCTACCTACAGGCACAACAGCACTGGGGATCTGTGCTTTCCCAGAGACGGAACATCTCACGGCGCTCAGCCTCGGCAGAGCCTCTTTCTGAAAAGGCGAACGGTCGGATCCTTCTCCCACGAGGAAGGGCCCAGCCCTGAAAGCTCTTGCTGCTCTTCACCGTCCCTTGGCACCCTACCTACAGGCACAACAGCACTGGGGATCTGTGCTTTCCCAGACACAGAACATCTCATGGCGCTCCGCCTCGGCAAGTCTCTTTCTGAAAAGGCGAACGGTCGGATCCTTCTCCCTCGAGTAAGGGCCCAGCCCTGAAAGCTATTGCTGCTCTTCACCGTCCCTTGGCACCCTACCTACAGGCACAACAGCACTGGGGATCTGTGCTTTCCCAGAGACGGAACATCTCACGGCGCTCAGCCTCGGCAGAGCCTCTTTCTGAAAAGGCGAACGGTCGGATCCTTCTCCCACGAGGAAGGGCCCAGCCCTGAAAGCTCTTGCTGCTCTTCACCGTCCCTTGGCACCCTACCTACAGGCACAACAGCACTGGGGATCTGTGCTTTCCCAGAGACAGAACATCTCACGGCGCTCCGCCTCGGCAAGCCTCTTTCTGAAAAGGCGAACGGTCGGATCCTTCTCCCACGAGGAAGGGCCCAGCCCTGAAAGCTCTTGCTGCTCTTCACCGTCCCTTGGCACCCTACCTACAGGCACAACAGCACTGGGGATCTGTGCTTTCCCAGACACGGAACATCTCACGGCGCTCAGCCTCGGCAGAGCCTCTTTCTGAAAAGGCGAACGGTCGGATCCTTCTCCCACGAGGAAGGGCCCAGCCCTGAAAGCTCTTGTTGCTCTTCACCGTCCCTTGGCACCCTACCTACAGGCACAACAGCACTGGGGATCTGTGCTTTCCCAGAGACGGAACATCTCACGGCGCTCAGCCTCGGCAGAGCCTCTTTCTGAAAAGGCGAACGGTCGGATCCTTCTCCCACGAGGAAGGGCCCAGCCCTGAAAGCTCTTGCTGCTCTTCACCGTCCCTTGGCACCCTACCTACAGGCACAACAGCACTGGGGATCTGTGCTTTCCCAGAGACGGAACATCTCACGGCGCTCAGCCTCGGCAGAGCCTCTTTCTGAAAAGGCGAACGGTCGGATCCTTCTCCCACGAGGAAGGGCCCAGCCCTGAAAGCTCTTGCTGCTCTTCACCGTCCCTTGGCACCCTACCTACAGGCACAACAGCACTGGGGATCTGTGCTTTCGCAGAGACGGAACATCTCACGGCTCTCAGCCTCGGCAGAGACTCTTTCTGAAAAGGCGAACGGTCGGATCCTTCTCCCACGAGGAAGGGCCCAGCCCTGAAAGCTCTTGTTGCTCTTCACCGTCCCTTGGCACCCTACCTACAGGCACAACAGCACTGGGGATCTGTGCTTTCCCAGAGACGGAACATCTCACGGCGCTCAGCCATGGCAGAGCCTCTTTCTGAAAAGGCGAACGGTCGGATCCTTCTCCCCCGAGGAAGGGCCCAGCCCTGAAAGCTCTTGCTGCTCTTCACCGTCCCTTGGCACCCTACCTACAGGCACAACAGCACTGGGGATCTGTGCTTTCCCAGAGACGGAACATCTCACGGCGCTCAGCCTCGGCAGAGCCTCTTTCTGAAAAGGCGAACGGTCGGATCCTTCTCCCACGAGGAAGGGCCCAGCCCTGAAAGCTCTTGCTGCTCTTCACCGTCCCTTGGCACCCTACCTACAGGCACAACAGCACTGGGGATCTGTGCTTTCGCAGAGACGGAACATCTCACGGCGCTCAGCCTCGGCAGAGCCTCTTTCTGAAAAGGCGAACGGTCGGATCCTTCTCCCACGAGGAAGGGCCCAGCCCTGAAAGCTCTTGCTGCTCTTCACCGTCCCTTGGCACCCTACCTACAGGCACAACAGCACTGGGGATCTGTGCTTTCCCAGAGACGGAACATCTCACGGCGCTCAGCCTCGGCAGAGCCTCTTTCTGAAAAGGCGAACGGTCGGATCCTTCTCCCACGAGGAAGGGCCCAGCCCTGAAAGCTCTTGTTGCTCTTCACCGTCCCTTGGCACCCTACCTACAGGCACAACAGCACTGGGGATCTGTGCTTTCCCAGAGACGGAACATCTCACGGCGCTCAGCCTCGGCAGAGCCTCTTTCTGAAAAGGCGAACGGTCGGATCCTTCTCCCACGAGGAAGGGCCCAGCCCTGAAAGCTCTTGCTGCTCTTCACCGTCCCTTGGCACCCTACCTACAGGCACAACAGCACTGGGGATCTGTGCTTTCCCAGAGACGGAACATCTCACGGCGCTCAGCCTCGGCAGAGCCTCTTTCTGAAAAGGCGAACGGTCGGATCCTTCTCCCACGAGGAAGGGCCCAGCCCTGAAAGCTCTTGCTGCTCTTCACCGTCCCTTGGCACCCTACCTACAGGCACAACAGCACTGGGGATCTGTGCTTTCCCAGAGACGGAACATCTCACGGCGCTCAGCCTCGGCAGAGCCTCTTTCTGAAAAGGCGAACGGTCGGATCCTTCTCCCACGAGTAAGGGCCCAGCCCTGAAAGCTCTTGCTGCTCTTCACCGTCCCTTGGCACCCTACCTACAGGCACAACAGCACTGGGGATCTGTGCTTTCCCAGAGACGGAACATCTCACGGCGCTCAGCCTCGGCAGAGCCTCTTTCTGAAAAGGTGAACGGTCGGATCCTTCTCCCACGAGGAAGGGCCCAGCCCTGAAAGCTCTTGCTGCTCTTCACCGTCCCTTGGCACCCTACCTACAGGCACAACAGCACTGGGGATCTGTGCTTTCCCAGACACGGAACATCTCACGGCGCTCAGCCTCGGCAAGTCTCTTTCAGAAAAAGGCGAACGGTCGGATCCTTCTCCCACGAGGAAGGGCCCAGCCCTGAAAGCTCTTGCTGCTCTTCACCGTCCCTTGGCACCCTACCTACAGGCACAACAGCACTGGGGATCTGTGCTTTCCCAGAGACGGAACATCTCACGGCGCTCAGCCTCGGCAGAGCCTCTTTCTGAAAAGGCGAACGGTCGGATCCTTCTCCCACGAGGAAGGGCCCAGCCCTGAAAGCTCTTGCTGCTCTTCACCGTCCCTTGGCACCCTACCTACAGGCACAACAGCACTGGGGATCTGTGCTTTCCCAGAGACAGAACATCTCACGGCGCTCCGCCTTGGCAAGCCTCTTTCTGAAAAGGCGAACGGTCGGATCCTTCTCCCACGAGGAAGGGCCCAGCCCTGAAAGCTCTTGCTGCTCTTCACCGTCCCTTGGCACTCTACCTACAGGCACAACAGCACTGGGGATCTGTGCTTTCCCAGACACGGAACATTTCATGGCGCTCCGCCTCGGCAAGTCTCTTTCTGAAAAGGCGAACGGTCGGATCCTTCTCCCACGAGGAAGGGCCCAGCCCTGAAAGCTCTTGCTGCTCTTCACCGTCCCTTGGCACCCTACCTACAGGCACAACAGCACTGGGGATCTGTGCTTTCCCAGAGACGGAACATCTCACGGCGCTCAGCCTCGGCAGAGCCTCTTTCTGAAAAGGCGAACGGTCGGATCCTTCTCCCACGAGGAAGGGCCCAGCCCTGAAAGCTCTTGCTGCTCTTCACCGTCCCTTGGCACCCTACCTACAGGCACAACAGCACTGGGGATCTGTGCTTTCCCAGAGACGGAACATCTCACGGCGCTCAGCCTCGGCAGAGCCTCTTTCTGAAAAGGCGAACGGTCGGATCCTTCTCTCATGAGGAAGGGCCCAGCCCTGAAAGCTCTTGCTCCTCTTCAACGTCCCTTGGCACCCTACCTACAGGCACAACAGCACTGGGGATCTGTGCTTTCCCAGAGACAGAACATCTCACGGCGCTCCGCCTCGGCAAGCCTCTTTCTGAAAAGGCGAACGGTCGGATCCTTCTCCCATGAGGAAGGGCCCAGCCCTGAAAGCTCTTGCTGCTCTTCACCGTCCCTTGGCACTCTACCTACAGGCACAACAGCACTGGGGATCTGTGCTTTCCCAGACACGGAACATCTCACGGCGCTCAGCCTCGGCAAGTCTCTTTCAGAAAAAGAGGAACGGTCGGATCCTTCTCCCACGAGGAAGGGCCCAGCCCTGAAAGCTCTTGCTGCTCTTCACCGTCCCTTGGCACCCTACCTACAGGCACAACAGCACTGGGGATCTGTGCTTTCCCAGAGACGGAACATCTCACGGTGCTCAGCCTCTGCTGAGACTCTTTCTGAATAAGCGAACGGTCGGATCCTTCTCCCACGAGGAAGGGCCCAGCCCTGAAAGCTCTTGCTGCTCTTCACCGTCCCTTGGCACCCTACCTACAGGCACAACAGCACTGGGGATCTGTGCTTTCCCAGACACAGAACATCTCATGGCGCTCCGCCTCGGCAGAGCCTCTTTCGAAAAGGCCAACGGTCGGATCCTTCTCCCACGAGGAAGGGCCCAGCCCTGAAAGCTCTTGCTGCTCTTCACCGTCCCTTGGCACCCTACCTACAGGCACAACAGCACTGGGGATCTGTGCTTTCCCAGAGACGGAACATCTCACGGCGCTCAGCCTCGGCAGAGCCTCTTTCTGAAAAGGCGAACGGTCGGATCCTTCTCCCACGAGGAAGGGCCCAGCCCTGAAAGCTCTTGCTGTTCTTCACCGTCCCTTGGCACCCTACCTACAGGCACAACAGCACTGGGGATCTGTGCTTTCCCAGAGACAGAACATCTCACGGCGCTCAGCCTCGGCAGAGCCTCTTTCTGAAAAGGCGAACGGTCGGATCCTTCTCCCACGAGGAAGGGCCCAGCCCTGAAAGCTCTTGCTGCTCTTCACCGTCCCTTGGCACCCTACCTACAGGCACAACAGCACTGGGGATCTGTGCTTTCCCAGACACGGAACATCTCACGGCGCTCAGCCTCGGCAAGTCTCTTTCAGAAAAAGGCGAACGGTCGGATCCTTCTCCCACGAGGAAGGGCCCAGCCCTGAAAGCTCTTGCTGCTCTTCACCGTCCCTTGGCACCCTACCTACAGGCACAACAGCACTGGGGATCTGTGCTTTCCCAGAGACGGAACATCTCACGGCGCTCAGCCTCGGCAGAGCCTCGTTCTGAATAGGCGAACGGTCGGATCCTTCTCCCACGAGGAAGGGCCCAGCCCTGAAAGCTCTTGCTGCTCTTCACCGTCCCTTGGCACCCTACCTACAGGCACAACAGCACTGGGGATCTGTGCTTTCCCAGAGACGGAACATCTCACGGCGCTCAGCCTCGGCAGAGCCTCTTTCTGAAAAGGCGAACGGTCGGATCCTTCTCCCACGAGGAAGGGCCCAGCCCTGAAAGCTCTTGCTGCTCTTCACCGTCCCTTGGCGCCCTACGTACAGGCACAACAGCACTGGGGATCTGTGCTTTCCCAGAGACAGAACATCTCACGGCGCTCCGCCTCGGCAAGCCTCTTTCTGAAAAGGCGAACGGTCGGATCCTTCTCCCACGAGTAAGGGCCCAGCCCTGAAAGCTCTTGCTGCTCTTCACCGTCCCTTGGCACCCTACCTACAGGCACAACAGCACTGGGGATCTGTGCTTTCCCAGACACGGAACATCTCACGGCGCTCAGCCTCGGCAGAGCCTCTTTCTGAAAAGGCGAACGGTCGGATCCTTCTCCCACGAGGAAGGGCCCAGCCCTGAAAGCTCTTGTTGCTCTTCACCGTCCCTTGGCACCCTACCTACAGGCACAACAGCACTGGGGATCTGTGCTTTCCCAGAGACGGAACATCTCACGGCGCTCAGCCTCGGTAGAGCCTCTTTCTGAAAAGGCGAACGGTCGGATCCTTCTCCCACGAGGAAGGGCCCAGCCCTGAAAGCTCTTGTTGCTCTTCACCGTCCCTTGGCACCCTACCTACAGGCACAACAGCACTGGGGATCTGTGCTTTCCCAGAGACGGAACATCTCACGGCGCTCAGCCTCGGTAGAGCCTCTTTCTGAAAAGGCGAACGGTCGGATCCTTCTCCCACGAGGAAGGGCCCAGCCCTGAAAGCTCTTGCTGCTCTTCACCGTCCCTTGGCACCCTACCTACAGGCACAACAGCACTGGGGATCTGTGCTTTCCCAGAGACGGAACATCTCACGGCGCTCAGCCTCGGCAGAGCCTCTTTCTGAAAAGGCGAACGGTCGGATCCTTCTCCCACGAGGAAGGGCCCAGCCCTGAAAGCTCTTGCTGCTCTTCACCGTCCCTTGGCACCCTACCTACAGGCACAACAGCACTGGGGATCTGTGCTTTCCCAGAGACGGAACATCTCACGGCGCTCAGCCTCGGCAGAGCCTCTTTCTGAAAAGGCGAACGGTCGGATCCTTCTCCCACGAGGAAGGGCCCAGCCCTGAAAGCTCTTGCTGCTCTTCACCGTCCCTTGGCACCCTACCTACAGGCACAACAGCACTGGGGATCTGTGCTTTCCCAGAGACGGAACATCTCACGGCGCTCAGCCTCGGCAGAGCCTCTTTCTGAAAAGGCGAACGGTCGGATCCTTCTCCCACGAGGAAGGGCCCAGCCCTGAAAGCTCTTGCTGCTCTTCACCGTCCCTTGGCACCCTACCTACAGGCACAACAGCACTGCGGATCTGTGCTTTCCCAGAGACGGAACATCTCACGGCGCTCAGCCTCGGCAGAGACTCTTTCTGAAAAGGCGAACGGTCGGATCCTTCTCCCACGAGGAAGGGCCCAGCCCTGAAAGCTCTTGCTGCTCTTCACCGTCCCTTGGCACCCTACCTACAGGCACAACAGCACTGGGGATCTGTGCTTTCGCAGAGACGGAACATCTCACGGCTCTCAGCCTCGGCAGAGCCTCTTTCTGAAAAGGCGAACGGTCGGATCCTTCTCCCACGAGGAAGGGCCCAGCCCTGAAAGCTCTTGTTGCTCTTCACCGTCCCTTGGCACCCTACCTACAGGCACAACAGCACTGGGGATCTGTGCTTTCCCAGAGACGGAACATCTCACGGCGCTCAGCCATGGCAGAGCCTCTTTCTGAAAAGGCGAACGGTCGGATCCTTCTCCCACGAGGAAGGGCCCAGCCCTGAAAGCTCTTGCTGCTCTTCACCGTCCCTTGGCACCCTACCTACAGGCACAACAGCACTGGGGATCTGTGCTTTCCCAGAGACGGAACATCTCACTGCGCTCAGCCTCGGCAGAGCCTCTTTCTGAAAAGGCGAACGGTCGGATCCTTCTCCCACGAGGAAGGGCCCAGCCCTGAAAGCTCTTGCTGCTCTTCACCGTCCCTTGGCACCCTACCTACAGGCACAACAGCACTGGGGATCTGTGCTTTCCCAGACACGGAACATCTCACGGCGCTCAGCCTCGGCAGAGACTCTTTCTGAAAAGGCGAACGGTCGGATCCTTCTCCCACGAGGAAGGGCCCAGCCCTGAAAGCTCTTGTTGCTCTTCACCGTCCCTTGGCACCCTACCTACAGGCACAACAGCACTGGGGAATCTGTGCTTTCCCAGAGACGGAACATCTCACGGCGCTCAGCCTCGGCAGAGACTCTTTCTGAAAAGGCGAACGGTCGGATCCTTCTCCCACGAGGAAGGGCCCAGCCCTGAAAGCTCTTGCTGCTCTTCACCGTCCCTTGGCACCCTACCTACAGGCACAACAGCACTGGGGATCTGTGCTTTCCCAGAGACGGAACATCTCACGGCGCTCCGCCTCGGCAAGCCTCTTTCTGAAAAGGCGAACGGTCGGATCCTTCTCCCACGAGGAAGGGCCCAGCCCTGAAAGCTCTTGCTGCTCTTCACCGTCCCTTGGCACCCTACCTACAGGCACAACAGCACTGGGGATCTGTGCTTTCCCAGACACGGAACATCTCACGGCGCTCAGCCTCGGCAGAGCCTCTTTCTGAAAAGGCGAACGGTCGGATCCTTCTCCCACGAGGAAGGGCCCAGCCCTGAAAGCTCTTGTTGCTCTTCACCGTCCCTTGGCACCATACCTACAGGCACAACAGCACTGGGGATCTGTGCTTTCCCAGAGACGGAACATCTCACTGCGCTCAGCCTCGGCAGAGCCTCTTTCTGAAAAGGTGAACGGTCGGATCCTTCTCCCACGAGGAAGGGCCCAGCCCTGAAAGCTCTTGCTGCTCTTCACCGTCCCTTGGCACCCTACCTACAGGCACAACAGCACTGGGGATCTGTGCTTTCCCAGACACGGAACATCTCACGGCGCTCAGCCTCGGCAAGTCTCTTTCAGAAAAAGGCGAACGGTCGGATCATTCTCCCACGAGGAAGGGCCCAGCCCTGAAAGCTCTTGCTGCTCTTCACCGTCCCTTGGCACCCTACCTACAGGCACAACAGCACTGGGGATCTGTGCTTTCCCAGAGACGGAACATCTCACGGCGCTCAGCCTCGGCAGAGCCTCTTTCTGAAAAGGCGAACGGTCGGATCCTTCTCCCACGAGGAAGGGCCCAGCCCTGAAAGCTCTTGCTGCTCTTCACCGTCCCTTGGCACCCTACCTACAGGCACAACAGCACTGGGGATCTGTGCTTTCCCAGAGACGGAACATCTCACGGCGCTCCGCCTCGGCAGAGCCTCTTTCTGAAAAGGCGAACGGTCGGATCCTTCTCCCACGAGGAAGGGCCCAGCCCTGAAAGCTCTTGCTGCTCTTCACCGTCCCTTGGCACTCTATCTACAGGCACAACAGCACTGCGGATCTGTGCTTTCCCAGACACGGAACATCTCATGGCGCTCCGCCTCGGCAAGTCTCTTTCTGAAAAGGCGAACGGTCGGATCCTTCTCCCACGAGTAAGGGCCCAGCCCTGAAAGCTCTTGCTGCTCTTCACCATCCCTTGGCACCCTACCTACAGGCACAACAGCACTGGGGATCTGTGCTTTCCCAGAGACGGAACATCTCACGGCGCTCAGCCTCGGCAGAGCCTCTTTCTGAAAAGGCGAACGGTCGGATCCTTCTCCCACGAGGAAGGGCCCAGCCCTGAAAGCTCTTGCTGCTCTTCACCGTCCCTTGGCACCCTACCTACAGGCACAACAGCACTGGGGATCTGTGCTTTCCCAGACACGGAACATCTCACGGCGCTCAGCCTCGGCAAGTCTCTTTCAGAAAAAGGCGAACGGTCGGATCCTTCTCCCACGAGGAAGGGCCCAGCCCTGAAAGCTCTTGCTGCTCTTCACCGTCCCTTGGCACCCTACCTACAGGCACAACAGCACTGGGGATCTGTGCTTTCCCAGACACGGAACATCTCACGGCGCTCAGCCTCGGTAGAGCCTCTTTCTGAAAAGGCAAACGGTCGGATCCTTCTCCCACGAGGAAGGGCCCAGCCCTGAAAGCTCTTGCTGCTCTTCACCGTCCCTTGGCACCCTACCTACAGGCACAACAGCACTGGGGATCTGTGCTTTCCCAGACACGGAACATCTCTCGGCGCTCAGCCTCGGCAAGCCTCTTTCTGAAAAGGCGAACGGTCGGATCCTTCTCCCACGAGGAAGGGCCCAGCCCTGAAAGCTCTTGCTGCTCTTCACCGTCCCTTGGCACCCTACCTACAGGCACAACAGCACTGGGGATCTGTGCTTTCCCAGACACGGAACATCTCTCGGCGCTCAGCCTCGGCAGAGCCTCTTTCTGAAAAGGCGAACGGTCGGATCCTTCTCCCTCCGAGGAAGGGCCCAGCCCTGAAAGCTCTTGCTGCTCTTCACCGTCCCTTGGCACCCTACCTACAGGCACAACAGCACTGGGGATCTGTGCTTTCCCAGAGACGGAACATCTCACGGCGCTCCGCCTCGGCAAGCCTCTTTCTGAAAAGGCGAACGGTCGGATCCTTCTCCCACGAGGAAGGGCCCAGCCCTGAAAGCTCTTGCTGCTCTTCACCGTCCCTTGGCACTCTACCTACAGGCACAACAGCACTGGGGATCTGTGCTTTCCCAGACACGGAACATCTCATGGCGCTCCGCCTCGGCAAGTCTCTTTCTGAAAAGGCGAACGGTCGGATCCTTCTCCCACGAGGAAGGGCCCAGCCCTGAAAGCTCTTGCTGCTCTTCACCGTCCCTTGGCACCCTACCTACAGGCACAACAGCACTGGGGATCTGTGCTTTCCCAGACACGGAACATCTCACGGCGCTCAGCCTCGGCAGAGCCTCTTTCTGAAAAGGCGAACGGTCGGATCCTTCTCCCCCGAGGAAGGGCCCAGCCCTGAAAGCTCTTGCTGCTCTTCACCGTCCCTTGGCACCCTACCTACAGGCACAACAGCACTGGGGATCTGTGCTTTCCCAGAGACGGAACATCTCACGGCGCTCAGCCTCGGCAGAGCCTCTTTCTGAAAAGGCGAACGGTCGGATCCTTCTCCCACGAGGAAGGGCCCAGCCCTGAAAGCTCTTGCTGCTCTTCAACGTCCCTTGGCACCCTACCTACAGGCACAACAGCACTGGGGATCTGTGCTTTCCCAGAGACAGAACATCTCACGGCGCTCCGCCTCGGCAAGCCTCTTTCTGAAAAGGCGAACGGTCGGATCCTTCTCCCACGAGGAAGGGCCCAGCCCTGAAAGCTCTTGCTGCTCTTCACCGTCCCTTGGCACTCTACCTACAGGCACAACAGCACTGGGGATCTGTGCTTTCCCAGACACGGAACATCTCATGGCGCTCCGCCTCGGCAAGTCTCTTTCTGAAAAGGCGAACGGTCGGATCCTTCTCCCACGAGGAAGGGCCCAGCCCTGAAAGCTCTTGCTGCTCTTCACCGTCCCTTGGCACCCTACCTACAGGCACAACAGCACTGGGGATCTGTGCTTTCCCAGAGACGGAACATCTCACGGCGCTCAGCCTCGGCAGAGCCTCTTTCTGAAAAGGCGAACGGTCGGATCCTTCTCCCACGAGGAAGGGCCCAGCCCTGAAAGCTCTTGCTGCTCTTCACCGTCCCTTGGCACCCTACCTACAGGCACAACAGCACTGGGGATCTGTGCTTTCCCAGACACGGAACATCTCACGGCGCTCAGCCTCGGCAAGTCTCTTTTAGAAAAAGAGGAACGGTCGGATCCTTCTCCCACGAGGAAGGGCCCAGCCCTGAAAGCTCTTGCTGCTCTTCACCGTCCCTTGGCACCCTACCTACAGGCACAACAGCACTGCGGATCTGTGCTTTCGCAGAGACGGAACATCTCACGGCTCTCAGCCTCGGCAGAGACTCTTTCTGAAAAGGCGAACGGTCGGATCCTTCTCCCCCGAGGAAGGGCCCAGCCCTGAAAGCTCTTGTTGCTCTTCACCGTCCCTTGGCACCCTACCTACAGGCACAACAGCACTGGGGATCTGTGCTTTCCCAGAGACGGAACATCTCACGGCGCTCAGCCTCGGCAGAGCCTCTTTCTGAAAAGGCGAACGGTCGGATCCTTCTCCCACGAGGAAGGGCCCAGCCCTGAAAGCTCTTGCTGCTCTTCACCGTCCCTTGGCACCCTACCTACAGGCACAACAGCACTGGGGATCTGTGCTTTCCCAGAGACGGAACATCTCATGGCGCTCCGCCTCGGCAAGTCTCTTTCTGAAAAGGCGAACGGTCGGATCCTTCTCCCACGAGTAAGGGCCCAGCCCTGAAAGCTATTGCTGCTCTTCACCGTCCCTTGGCACCCTACCTACAGGCACAACAGCACTGGGGATCTGTGCTTTCCCAGAGACGGAACATCTCACGGCGCTCAGTCTCGGCAGAGCCTCTTTCTGAAAAGGCGAACGGTCGGATCCTTCTCCCACGAGGAAGGGCCCAGCCCTGAAAGCTCTTGCTGCTCTTCACCGTCCCTTGGCGCCCTACGTACAGGCACAACAGCACTGGGGATCTGTGCTTTCCCAGAGACAGAACATCTCACGGCGCTCCGCCTCGGCAAGCCTCTTTCTGAAAAGGCGAACGGTCGGATCCTTCTCCCACGAGGAAGGGCCCAGCCCTGAAAGCTCTTGCTGCTCTTCACCGTCCCTTGGCACCCTACCTACAGGCACAACAGCACTGCGGATCTGTGCTTTCCCAGAGACGGAACATCTCACGGCGCTCAGCCTCGGCAGAGCCTCTTTCTGAAAAGGCGAACGGTCGGATCCTTCTCCCACGAGGAAGGGCCCAGCCCTGAAAGCTCTTGCTGCTCTTCACCGTCCCTTGGCACCCTACCTACAGGCACAACAGCACTGCGGATCTGTGCTTTCCCAGAGACGGAACATCTCACGGCGCTCAGCCTCGGCAGAGACTCTTTCTGAAAAGGCGAACGGTCGGATCCTTCTCCCACGAGGAAGGGCCCAGCCCTGAAAGCTCTTGCTGCTCTTCACCGTCCCTTGTCACCCTACCTACAGGCACAACAGCACTGGGGATCTGTGCTTTCGCAGAGACGGAACATCTCACGGCTCTCAGCCTCGGCAGAGACTCTTTCTGAAAAGGCGAACGGTCGGATCCTTCTCCCACGAGGAAGGGCCCAGCCCTGAAAGCTCTTGTTGCTCTTCACCGTCCCTTGGCACCCTACCTACAGGCACAACAGCACTGGGGATCTGTGCTTTCCCAGAGACGGAACATCTCACGGCGCTCAGCCATGGCAGAGCCTCTTTCTGAAAAGGCGAACGGTCGGATCCTTCTCCCACGAGGAAGGGCCCAGCCCTGAAAGCTCTTGCTGCTCTTCACCGTCCCTTGGCACCCTACCTACAGGCACAACAGCACTGGGGATCTGTGCTTTCCCAGAGACGGAACATCTCACTGCGCTCAGCCTCGGCAGAGCCTCTTTCTGAAAAGGCGAACGGTCGGATCCTTCTCCCACGAGGAAGGGCCCAGCCCTGAAAGCTCTTGCTGCTCTTCACCGTCCCTTGGCACCCTACCTACAGGCACAACAGCACTGGGGATCTGTGCTTTCCCAGACACGGAACATCTCACGGCGCTCAGCCTCGGCAGAGACTCTTTCTGAAAAGGCGAACGGTCGGATCCTTCTCCCACGAGGAAGGGCCCAGCCCTGAAAGCTCTTGTTGCTCTTCACCGTCCCTTGGCACCCTACCTACAGGCACAACAGCACTGGGGAATCTGTGCTTTCCCAGAGACGGAACATCTCACGGCGCTCAGCCTCGGCAGAGACTCTTTCTGAAAAGGCGAACGGTCGGATCCTTCTCCCCCGAGGAAGGGCCCAGCCCTGAAAGCTCTTGCTGCTCTTCACCGTCCCTTGGCACCCTACCTACAGGCACAACAGCACTGGGGATCTGTGCTTTCCCAGAGACGGAACATCTCACGGCGCTCCGCCTCGGCAAGCCTCTTTCTGAAAAGGCGAACGGTCGGATCCTTCTCCCACGAGTAAGGGCCCAGCCCTGAAAGCTCTTGCTGCTCTTCACCGTCCCTTGGCACCCTACCTACAGGCACAACAGCACTGGGGATCTGTGCTTTCCCAGAGACGGAACATCTCACGGCGCTCCGCCTCGGCAAGCCTCTTTCTGAAAAGGCGAACGGTCGGATCCTTCTCCCACGAGTAAGGGCCCAGCCCTGAAAGCTCTTGCTGCTCTTCACCGTCCCTTGGCACCCTACCTACAGGCACAACAGCACTGGGGATCTGTGCTTTCCCAGAGACGGAACATCTCACGGCGCTCAGCCTCGGCAGAGCCTCTTTCTGAAAAGGCGAACGGTCGGATCCTTCTCCCACGAGGAAGGGCCCAGCCCTGAAAGCTCTTGTTGCTCTTCACCGTCCCTTGGCACCCTACCTACAGGCACAACAGCACTGGGGATCTGTGCTTTCCCAGAGACGGAACATCTCACGGCGCTCAGCCTCGGCAGAGCCTCTTTCTGAAAAGGTGAACGGTCGGATCCTTCTCCCACGAGGAAGGGCCCAGCCCTGAAAGCTCTTGCTGCTCTTCACCGTCCCTTGGCACCCTACCTACAGGCACAACAGCACTGGGGATCTGTGCTTTCCCAGACACGGAACATCTCACGGCGCTCAGCCTCGGCAAGTCTCTTTCAGAAAAAGGCGAACGGTCGGATCCTTCTCCCACGAGGAAGGGCCCAGCCCTGAAAGCTCTTGCTGCTCTTCACCGTCCCTTGGCACCCTACCTACAGGCACAACAGCACTGGGGATCTGTGCTTTCCCAGAGACGGAACATCTCACGGCGCTCAGCCTCGGCAGAGCCTCTTTCTGAAAAGGCGAACGGTCGGATCCTTCTCCCACGAGGAAGGGCCCAGCCCTGAAAGCTCTTGCTGCTCTTCACCGTCCCTTGGCGCCCTACCTACAGGCACAACAGCACTGGGGATCTGTGCTTTCCCAGAGACGGAACATCTCACGGCGCTCCGCCTCGGCAGAGCCTCTTTCTGAAAAGGCGAACGGTCGGATCCTTCTCCCACGAGGAAGGGCCCAGCCCTGAAAGCTCTTGCTGCTCTTCACCGTCCCTTGGCACTCTATCTACAGGCACAACAGCACTGGGGATCTGTGCTTTCCCAGACACGGAACATCTCATGGCGCTCCGCCTCGGCAAGTCTCTTTCTGAAAAGGCGAACGGTCGGATCCTTCTCCCACGAGTAAGGGCCCAGCCCTGAAAGCTCTTGCTGCTCTTCACCATCCCTTGGCACCCTACCTACAGGCACAACAGCACTGGGGATCTGTGCTTTCCCAGAGACGGAACATCTCACGGCGCTCAGCCTCGGCAGAGCCTCTTTCTGAAAAGGCGAACGGTCGGATCCTTCTCCCACGAGGAAGGGCCCAGCCCTGAAAGCTCTTGCTGCTCTTCACCGTCCCTTGGCACCCTACCTACAGGCACAACAGCACTGGGGATCTGTGCTTTCCCAGACACGGAACATCTCACGGCGCTCAGCCTCGGCAAGTCTCTTTCAGAAAAAGGCGAACGGTCGGATCCTTCTCCCACGAGGAAGGGCCCAGCCCTGAAAGCTCTTGCTGCTCTTCACCGTCCCTTGGCACCCTACCTACAGGCACAACAGCACTGGGGATCTGTGCTTTCCCAGACACGGAACATCTCACGGCGCTCAGCCTCGGTAGAGCCTCTTTCTGAAAAGGCGAACGGTCGGATCCTTCTCCCACGAGGAAGGGCCCAGCCCTGAAAGCTCTTGCTGCTCTTCACCGTCCCTTGGCACCCTACCTACAGGCACAACAGCACTGGGGATCTGTGCTTTCCCAGACACGGAACATCTCTCGGCGCTCAGCCTCGGCAAGCCTCTTTCTGAAAAGGCGAACGGTCGGATCCTTCTCCCACGAGGAAGGGCCCAGCCCTGAAAGCTCTTGCTGCTCTTCACCGTCCCTTGGCACCCTACCTACAGGCACAACAGCACTGGGGATCTGTGCTTTCCCAGACACGGAACATCTCTCGGCGCTCAGCCTCGGCAGAGCCTCTTTCTGAAAAGGCGAACGGTCGGATCCTTCTCCCTCCGAGGAAGGGCCCAGCCCTGAAAGCTCTTGCTGCTCTTCACCGTCCCTTGGCACCCTACCTACAGGCACAACAGCACTGGGGATCTGTGCTTTCCCAGAGACGGAACATCTCACGGCGCTCAGCCTCGGCAGAGCCTCTTTCTGAAAAGGCGAACGGTCGGATCCTTCTCCCACGAGGAAGGGCCCAGCCCTGAAAGCTCTTGCTGCTCTTCACCGTCCCTTGGCACTCTACCTACAGGCACAACAGCACTGGGGATCTGTGCTTTCCCAGACACGGAACATCTCATGGCGCTCCGCCTCGGCAAGTCTCTTTCTGAAAAGGCGAACGGTCGGATCCTTCTCCCACGAGGAAGGGCCCAGCCCTGAAAGCTCTTGCTGCTCTTCACCGTCCCTTGGCACCCTACCTACAGGCACAACAGCACTGGGGATCTGTGCTTTCCCAGAGACGGAACATCTCACGGCGCTCAGCCTCGGCAGAGCCTCTTTCTGAAAAGGCGAACGGTCGGATCCTTCTCCCCCGAGGAAGGGCCCAGCCATGAAAGCTCTTGCTGCTCTTCACCGTCCCTTGGCACCCTACCTACAGGCACAACAGCACTGGGGATCTGTGCTTTCCCAGAGACGGAACATCTCACGGCGCTCAGCCTCGGCAGAGCCTCTTTCTGAAAAGGCGAACGGTCGGATCCTTCTCCCACGAGGAAGGGCCCAGCCCTGAAAGCTCTTGCTGCTCTTCAACGTCCCTTGGCACCCTACCTACAGGCACAACAGCACTGGGGATCTGTGCTTTCCCAGAGACAGAACATCTCACGGCGCTCCGCCTCGGCAAGCCTCTTTCTGAAAAGGCGAACGGTCGGATCCTTCTCCCACGAGGAAGGGCCCAGCCCTGAAAGCTCTTGCTGCTCTTCACCGTCCCTTGGCACTCTACCTACAGGCACAACAGCACTGGGGATCTGTGCTTTCCCAGACACGGAACATCTCATGGCGCTCCGCCTCGGCAAGTCTCTTTCTGAAAAGGCGAACGGTCGGATCCTTCTCCCACGAGGAAGGGCCCAGCCCTGAAAGCTCTTGCTGCTCTTCACCGTCCCTTGGCACCCTACCTACAGGCACAACAGCACTGGGGATCTGTGCTTTCCCAGAGACGGAACATCTCACGGCGCTCAGCCTCGGCAGAGCCTCTTTCTGAAAAGGCGAACGGTCGGATCCTTCTCCCACGAGGAAGGGCCCAGCCCTGAAAGCTCTTGCTGCTCTTCACCGTCCCTTGGCACCCTACCTACAGGCACAACAGCACTGGGGATCTGTGCTTTCCCAGACACGGAACATCTCACGGCGCTCAGCCTCGGCAAGTCTCTTTCAGAAAAAGAGGAACGGTCGGATCCTTCTCCCACGAGGAAGGGCCCAGCCCTGAAAGCTCTTGCTGCTCTTCACCGTCCCTTGGCACCCTACCTACAGGCACAACAGCACTGGGGATCTGTGCTTTCCCAGAGACGGAACATCTCACGGCTCTCAGCCTCGGCAGAGACTCTTTCTGAAAAGGCGAACGGTCGGATCCTTCTCCCCCGAGGAAGGGCCCAGCCCTCAAAGCTCTTGTTGCTCTTCACCGTCCCTTGGCACCCTACCTACAGGCACAACAGCACTGGGGATCTGTGCTTTCCCAGAGACGGAACATCTCACGGCGCTCAGCCTCGGCAGAGCCTCTTTCTGAAAAGGCGAACGGTCGGATCCTTCTCCCACGAGGAAGGGCCCAGCCCTGAAAGCTCTTGCTGCTCTTCACCGTCCCTTGGCACCCTACCTACAGGCACAACAGCACTGGGGATCTGTGCTTTCCCAGACACGGAACATCTCACGGCGCTCCGCCTCGGCAAGCCTCTTTCTGAAAAGGCGAACGGTCGGATCCTTCTCCCACGAGGAAGGGCCCAGCCCTGAAAGCTCTTGCTGCTCTTCACCGTCCCTTGGCACCCTACCTACAGGCACAACAGCACTGGGGATCTGTGCTTTCCCAGACACGGAACATCTCATGGCGCTCCGCCTCGGCAAGTCTCTTTCTGAAAAGGCGAACGGTCGGATCCTTCTCCCACGAGTAAGGGCCCAGCCCTGAAAGCTCTTGCTGCTCTTCACCGTCCCTTGGCACCCTACCTACAGGCACAACAGCACTGGGGATCTGTGCTTTCCCAGACACGGAACATCTCACGGCGCTCAGTCTCGGCAGAGCCTCTTTCTGAAAAGGCAAACGGTCGGATCCTTCTCCCACGAGGAAGGGCCCAGCCCTGAAAGCTCTTGCTGCTCTTCACCGTCCCTTGGCACCCTACCTACTGGCACAACAGCACTGGGGATCTGTGCTTTCCCAGACACGGAACATCTCACGGCGCTCAGCCTCGGCAGAGCCTCTTTCTGAAAAGGCGAACGGTCGGATCCTTCTCCCACGAGGAAGGGCCCAGCCCTGAAAGCTCTTGCTGCTCTTCACCGTCCCTTGGCACCCTACCTACAGGCACAACAGCACTGGGGATCTGTGCTTTCCCAGAGACGGAACATCTCACGGTGCTCAGCCTCTGCTGAGACTCTTTCTGAATAAGCGAACGGTCGGATCCTTCTCCCACGAGGAAGGGCCCAGCCCTGAAAGCTCTTGCTGCTCTTCACCGTCCCTTGGCACCCTACCTACAGGCACAACAGCACTGGGGATCTGTGCTTTCCCAGACACAGAACATCTCATGGCGCTCCGCCTCGGCAGAGCCTCTTTCGAAAAGGCGAACGGTCGGATCCTTCTCCCACGAGGAAGGGCCCAGCCCTGAAAGCTCTTGCTGCTCTTCACCGTCCCTTGGCACCCTACCTACAGGCACAACAGCACTGGGGATCTGTGCTTTCCCAGAGACGGAACATCTCACGGCGCTCAGCCTCGGCAGAGCCTCTTTCTGAAAAGGCGAACGGTCGGATCCTTCTCCCACGAGGAAGGGCCCAGCCCTGAAAGCTCTTGCTGCTCTTCACCGTCCCTTGGCACCCTACCTACAGGCACAACAGCACTGGGGATCTGTGCTTTCCCAGAGACGGAACATCTCACGGCGCTCCGCCTCGGCAAGCCTCTTTCTGAAAAGGCGAACGGTCGGATCCTTCTCCCACGAGGAAGGGCCCAGCCCTGAAAGCTCTTGCTGCTCTTCACCGTCCCTTGGCACCCTACCTACAGGCACAACAGCACTGGGGATCTGTGCTTTCCCAGACACGGAACATCTCATGGCGCTCCGCCTCGGCAAGTCTCTTTCTGAAAAGGCGAACGGTCGGATCCTTCTCCCACGAGTAAGGGCCCAGCCCTGAAAGCTCTTGCTGCTCTTCACCGTCCCTTGGCACCCTACCTACAGGCACAACAGCACTGGGGATCTGTGCTTTCCCAGACACGGAACATCTCACGGCGCTCAGTCTCGGCAGAGCCTCTTTCTGAAAAGGCAAACGGTCGGATCCTTCTCCCACGAGGAAGGGCCCAGCCCTGAAAGCTCTTGCTGCTCTTCACCGTCCCTTGGCACCCTACCTACTGGCACAACAGCACTGGGGATCTGTGCTTTCCCAGACACGGAACATCTCACGGCGCTCAGCCTCGGCAGAGCCTCTTTCTGAAAAGGCGAACGGTCGGATCCTTCTCCCACGAGGAAGGGCCCAGCCCTGAAAGCTCTTGCTGCTCTTCACCGTCCCTTGGCACCCTACCTACAGGCACAACAGCACTGGGGATCTGTGCTTTCCCAGAGACGGAACATCTCACGGTGCTCAGCCTCTGCTGAGACTCTTTCTGAATAAGCGAACGGTCGGATCCTTCTCCCACGAGGAAGGGCCCAGCCCTGAAAGCTCTTGCTGCTCTTCACCGTCCCTTGGCACCCTACCTACAGGCACAACAGCACTGGGGATCTGTGCTTTCCCAGACACAGAACATCTCATGGCGCTCCGCCTCGGCAGAGCCTCTTTCGAAAAGGCGAACGGTCGGATCCTTCTCCCACGAGGAAGGGCCCAGCCCTGAAAGCTCTTGCTGCTCTTCACCGTCCCTTGGCACCCTACCTACAGGCACAACAGCACTGGGGATCTGTGCTTTCCCAGACACGGAACATCTCACGGCGCTCAGCCTCGGCAGAGCCTCTTTCTGAAAAGGCGAACGGTCGGATCCTTCTCCCACGAGGAAGGGCCCAGCCCTGAAAGCTCTTGCTGTTCTTCACCGTCCCTTGGCACCCTACCTACAGGCACAACAGCACTGGGGATCTGTGCTTTCCCAGAGACAGAACATCTCACGGCGCTCAGCCTCGGCAGAGCCTCTTTCTGAAAAGGCGAACGGTCGGATCCTTCTCCCACGAGGAAGGGCCCAGCCCTGAAAGCTCTTGCTGCTCTTCACCGTCCCTTGGCACCCTACCTACAGGCACAACAGCACTGGGGATCTGTGCTTTCCCAGACACGGAACATCTCACGGCGCTCAGCCTCGGCAAGTCTCTTTCAGAAAAAGGCGAACGGTCGGATCCTTCTCCCACGAGGAAGGGCCCAGCCCTGAAAGCTCTTGCTGCTCTTCACCGTCCCTTGGCACCCTACCTACAGGCACAACAGCACTGGGGATCTGTGCTTTCCCAGAGACGGAACATCTCACGGCGCTCAGCCTCGGCAGAGCCTCGTTCTGAATAGGCGAACGGTCGGATCCTTCTCCCACGAGGAAGGGCCCAGCCCTGAAAGCTCTTGTTGCTCTTCACCGTCCCTTGGCACCCTACCTACAGGCACAACAGCACTGGGGATCTGTGCTTTCCCAGAGACGGAACATCTCACGGCGCTCAGCCTCGGCAGAGCCTCTTTCTGAAAAGGCGAACGGTCGGATCCTTCTCCCACGAGGAAGGGCCCAGCCCTGAAAGCTCTTGCTGCTCTTCACCGTCCCTTGGCGCCCTACGTACAGGCACAACAGCACTGGGGATCTGTGCTTTCCCAGAGACAGAACATCTCACGGCGCTCCGCCTCGGCAAGCCTCTTTCTGAAAAGGCGAACGGTCGGATCCTTCTCCCACGAGGAAGGGCCCAGCCCTGAAAGCTCTTGCTGCTCTTCACCGTCCCTTGGCACCCTACCTACAGGCACAACAGCACTGGGGATCTGTGCTTTCCCAGAGACGGAACATCTCACGGCGCTCAGCCTCGGCAAGTCTCTTTCTGAAAAGGCGAACGGTCGGATCCTTCTCCCACGAGGAAGGGCCCAGCCCTGAAAGCTCTTGCTGCTCTTCACCGTCCCTTGGCACCCTACCTACAGGCACAACAGCACTGGGGATCTGTGCTTTCCCAGACACGGAACATCTCACGGCGCTCAGCCTCGGCAGAGCCTCTTTCTGAAAAGGCGAACGGTCGGATCCTTCTCCCACGAGGAAGGGCCCAGCCCTGAAAGCTCTTGTTGCTCTTCACCGTCCCTTGGCACCCTACCTACAGGCACAACAGCACTGGGGATCTGTGCTTTCCCAGAGACGGAACATCTCACGGCGCTCAGCCTCGGTAGAGCCTCTTTCTGAAAAGGCGAACGGTCGGATCCTTCTCCCACGAGGAAGGGCCCAGCCCTGAAAGCTCTTGTTGCTCTTCACCGTCCCTTGGCACCCTACCTACAGGCACAACAGCACTGGGGATCTGTGCTTTCCCAGAGACGGAACATCTCACGGCGCTCAGCCTCGGTAGAGCCTCTTTCTGAAAAGGCGAACGGTCGGATCCTTCTCCCACGAGGAAGGGCCCAGCCCTGAAAGCTCTTGCTGCTCTTCACCGTCCCTTGGCACCCTACCTACAGGCACAACAGCACTGGGGATCTGTGCTTTCCCAGAGACGGAACATCTCACGGCGCTCAGCCTCGGCAGAGCCTCTTTCTGAAAAGGCGAACGGTCGGATCCTTCTCCCACGAGGAAGGGCCCAGCCCTGAAAGCTCTTGCTGCTCTTCACCGTCCCTTGGCACCCTACCTACAGGCACAACAGCACTGGGGATCTGTGCTTTCCCAGAGACGGAACATCTCACGGCGCTCAGCCTCGGCAGAGCCTCTTTCTGAAAAGGCGAACGGTCGGATCCTTCTCCCACGAGGAAGGGCCCAGCCCTGAAAGCTCTTGCTGCTCTTCACCGTCCCTTGGCACCCTACCTACAGGCACAACAGCACTGGGGATCTGTGCTTTCCCAGAGACGGAACATCTCACGGCGCTCAGCCTCGGCAGAGCCTCTTTCTGAAAAGGCGAACGGTCGGATCCTTCTCCCACGAGGAAGGGCCCAGCCCTGAAAGCTCTTGCTGCTCTTCACCGTCCCTTGGCACCCTACCTACAGGCACAACAGCACTGCGGATCTGTGCTTTCCCAGAGACGGAACATCTCACGGCGCTCAGCCTCGGCAGAGACTCTTTCTGAAAAGGCGAACGGTCGGATCCTTCTCCCACGAGGAAGGGCCCAGCCCTGAAAGCTCTTGCTGCTCTTCACCGTCCCTTGTCACCCTACCTACAGGCACAACAGCACTGGGGATCTGTGCTTTCGCAGAGACGGAACATCTCACGGCTCTCAGCCTCGGCAGAGACTCTTTCTGAAAAGGCGAACGGTCGGATCCTTCTCCCACGAGGAAGGGCCCAGCCCTGAAAGCTCTTGTTGCTCTTCACCGTCCCTTGGCACCCTACCTACAGGCACAACAGCACTGGGGATCTGTGCTTTCCCAGAGACGGAACATCTCACGGCGCTCAGCCTCGGCAGAGCCTCTTTCTGAAAAGGCGAACGGTCGGATCCTTCTCCCACGAGGAAGGGCCCAGCCCTGAAAGCTCTTGCTGCTCTTCACCGTCCCTTGGCACCCTACCTACAGGCACAACAGCACTGGGGATCTGTGCTTTCCCAGAGACGGAACATCTCACTGCGCTCAGCCTCGGCAGAGCCTCTTTCTGAAAAGGCGAACGGTCGGATCCTTCTCCCACGAGGAAGGGCCCAGCCCTGAAAGCTCTTGCTGCTCTTCACCGTCCCTTGGCACCCTACCTACAGGCACAACAGCACTGGGGATCTGTGCTTTCCCAGACACGGAACATCTCACGGCGCTCAGCCTCGGCAGAGACTCTTTCTGAAAAGGCGAACGGTCGGATCCTTCTCCCACGAGGAAGGGCCCAGCCCTGAAAGCTCTTGTTGCTCTTCACCGTCCCTTGGCACCCTACCTACAGGCACAACAGCACTGGGGAATCTGTGCTTTCCCAGAGACGGAACATCTCACGGCGCTCAGCCTCGGCAGAGCCTCTTTCTGAAAAGGCGAACGGTCGGATCCTTCTCCCACGAGGAAGGGCCCAGCCCTGAAAGCTCTTGCTGCTCTTCACCGTCCCTTGGCACCCTACCTACAGGCACAACAGCACTGGGGATCTGTGCTTTCCCAGAGACGGAACATCTCACGGCGCTCCGCCTCGGCAAGCCTCTTTCTGAAAAGGCGAACGGTCGGATCCTTCTCCCACGAGTAAGGGCCCAGCCCTGAAAGCTCTTGCTGCTCTTCACCGTCCCTTGGCACCCTACCTACAGGCACAACAGCACTGGGGATCTGTGCTTTCCCAGAGACGGAACATCTCACGGCGCTCCGCCTCGGCAAGCCTCTTTCTGAAAAGGCGAACGGTCGGATCCTTCTCCCACGAGTAAGGGCCCAGCCCTGAAAGCTCTTGCTGCTCTTCACCGTCCCTTGGCACCCTACCTACAGGCACAACAGCACTGGGGATCTGTGCTTTCCCAGAGACGGAACATCTCACGGCGCTCAGCCTCGGCAGAGCCTCTTTCTGAAAAGGCGAACGGTCGGATCCTTCTCCCACGAGGAAGGGCCCAGCCCTGAAAGCTCTTGTTGCTCTTCACCGTCCCTTGGCACCCTACCTACAGGCACAACAGCACTGGGGATCTGTGCTTTCCCAGAGACGGAACATCTCACTGCGCTCAGCCTCGGCAGAGCCTCTTTCTGAAAAGGTGAACGGTCGGATCCTTCTCCCACGAGGAAGGGCCCAGCCCTGAAAGCTCTTGCTGCTCTTCACCGTCCCTTGGCACCCTACCTACAGGCACAACAGCACTGGGGATCTGTGCTTTCCCAGACACGGAACATCTCACGGCGCTCAGCCTCGGCAAGTCTCTTTCAGAAAAAGGCGAACGGTCGGATCCTTCTCCCACGAGGAAGGGCCCAGCCCTGAAAGCTCTTGCTGCTCTTCACCGTCCCTTGGCACCCTACCTACAGGCACAACAGCACTGGGGATCTGTGCTTTCCCAGAGACAGAACATCTCACGGCGCTCAGCCTCGGCAGAGCCTCTTTCTGAAAAGGCGAACGGTCGGATCCTTCTCCCACGAGGAAGGGCCCAGCCCTGAAAGCTCTTGCTGCTCTTCACCGTCCCTTGGCACCCTACCTACAGGCACAACAGCACTGGGGATCTGTGCTTTCCCAGAGACGGAACATCTCACGGCGCTCCGCCTCGGCAGAGCCTCTTTCTGAAAAGGCGAACGGTCGGATCCTTCTCCCACGAGGAAGGGCCCAGCCCTGAAAGCTCTTGCTGCTCTTCACCGTCCCTTGGCACTCTATCTACAGGCACAACAGCACTGGGGATCTGTGCTTTCCCAGACACGGAACATCTCATGGCGCTCCGCCTCGGCAAGTCTCTTTCTGAAAAGGCGAACGGTCGGATCCTTCTCCCACGAGTAAGGGCCCAGCCCTGAAAGCTCTTGCTGCTCTTCACCATCCCTTGGCACCCTACCTACAGGCACAACAGCACTGGGGATCTGTGCTTTCCCAGAGACGGAACATCTCACTGCGCTCAGCCTCGGCAGAGCCTCTTTCTGAAAAGGTGAACGGTCGGATCCTTCTCCCACGAGGAAGGGCCCAGCCCTGAAAGCTCTTGCTGCTCTTCACCGTCCCTTGGCACCCTACCTACAGGCACAACAGCACTGGGGATCTGTGCTTTCCCAGACACGGAACATCTCACGGCGCTCAGCCTCGGCAAGTCTCTTTCAGAAAAAGGCGAACGGTCGGATCCTTCTCCCACGAGGAAGGGCCCAGCCCTGAAAGCTCTTGCTGCTCTTCACCGTCCCTTGGCACCCTACCTACAGGCACAACAGCACTGGGGATCTGTGCTTTCCCAGAGACAGAACATCTCACGGCGCTCAGCCTCGGCAGAGCCTCTTTCTGAAAAGGCGAACGGTCGGATCCTTCTCCCACGAGGAAGGGCCCAGCCCTGAAAGCTCTTGCTGCTCTTCACCGTCCCTTGGCACCCTACCTACAGGCACAACAGCACTGGGGATCTGTGCTTTCCCAGAGACGGAACATCTCACGGCGCTCCGCCTCGGCAGAGCCTCTTTCTGAAAAGGCGAACGGTCGGATCCTTCTCCCACGAGGAAGGGCCCAGCCCTGAAAGCTCTTGCTGCTCTTCACCGTCCCTTGGCACTCTATCTACAGGCACAACAGCACTGGGGATCTGTGCTTTCCCAGACACGGAACATCTCATGGCGCTCCGCCTCGGCAAGTCTCTTTCTGAAAAGGCGAACGGTCGGATCCTTCTCCCACGAGTAAGGGCCCAGCCCTGAAAGCTCTTGCTGCTCTTCACCATCCCTTGGCACCCTACCTACAGGCACAACAGCACTGGGGATCTGTGCTTTCCCAGAGACGGAACATCTCACGGCGCTCAGCCTCGGCAGAGCCTCTTTCTGAAAAGGCGAACGGTCGGATCCTTCTCCCACGAGGAAGGGCCCAGCCCTGAAAGCTCTTGCTGCTCTTCACCGTCCCTTGGCACCCTACCTACAGGCACAACAGCACTGGGGATCTGTGCTTTCCCAGACACGGAACATCTCACGGCGCTCAGCCTCGGCAAGTCTCTTTCAGAAAAAGGCGAACGGTCGGATCCTTCTCCCACGAGGAAGGGCCCAGCCCTGAAAGCTCTTGCTGCTCTTCACCGTCCCTTGGCACCCTACCTACAGGCACAACAGCACTGGGGATCTGTGCTTTCCCAGACACGGAACATCTCACGGCGCTCAGCCTCGGTAGAGCCTCTTTCTGAAAAGGCGAACGGTCGGATCCTTCTCCCACGAGGAAGGGCCCAGCCCTGAAAGCTCTTGCTGCTCTTCACCGTCCCTTGGCACCCTACCTACAGGCACAACAGCACTGGGGATCTGTGCTTTCCCAGACACGGAACATCTCTCGGCGCTCAGCCTCGGCAAGCCTCTTTCTGAAAAGGCGAACGGTCGGATCCTTCTCCCACGAGGAAGGGCCCAGCCCTGAAAGCTCTTGCTGCTCTTCACCGTCCCTTGGCACCCTACCTACAGGCACAACAGCACTGGGGATCTGTGCTTTCCCAGACACGGAACATCTCTCGGCGCTCAGCCTCGGCAGAGCCTCTTTCTGAAAAGGCGAACGGTCGGATCCTTCTCCCTCCGAGGAAGGGCCCAGCCCTGAAAGCTCTTGCTGCTCTTCACCGTCCCTTGGCACCCTACCTACAGGCACAACAGCACTGGGGATCTGTGCTTTCCCAGAGACGGAACATCTCACGGCGCTCCGCCTCGGCAGAGCCTCTTTCTGAAAAGGCGAACGGTCGGATCCTTCTCCCACGAGTAAGGGCCCAGCCCTGAAAGCTCTTGCTGCTCTTCACCGTCCCTTGGCACTCTACCTACAGGCACAACAGCACTGGGGATCTGTGCTTTCCCAGACACGGAACATCTCATGGCGCTCCGCCTCGGCAAGTCTCTTTCTGAAAAGGCGAACGGTCGGATCCTTCTCCCACGAGGAAGGGCCCAGCCCTGAAAGCTCTTGCTGCTCTTCACCGTCCCTTGGCACCCTACCTACAGGCACAACAGCACTGGGGATCTGTGCTTTCCCAGAGACGGAACATCTCACGGCGCTCAGCCTCGGCAGAGCCTCTTTCTGAAAAGGCGAACGGTCGGATCCTTCTCCCACGAGGAAGGGCCCAGCCCTGAAAGCTCTTGCTGCTCTTCAACGTCCCTTGGCACCCTACCTACAGGCACAACAGCACTGGGGATCTGTGCTTTCCCAGAGACAGAACATCTCACGGCGCTCCGCCTCGGCAAGCCTCTTTCTGAAAAGGCGAACGGTCGGATCCTTCTCCCACGAGGAAGGGCCCAGCCCTGAAAGCTCTTGCTGCTCTTCACCATCCCTTGGCACCCTACCTACAGGCACAACAGCACTGGGGATCTGTGCTTTCGCAGAGACGGAACATCTCACGGCTCTCAGCCTCGGCAGAGACTCTTTCTGAAAAGGCGAACGGTCCGATCCTTCTCCCCCGAGGAAGGGCCCAGCCCTGAAAGCTCTTGTTGCTCTTCACCGTCCCTTGGCACCCTACCTACAGGCACAACAGCACTGGGGATCTGTGCTTTCCCAGAGACGGAACATCTCACGGCGCTCAGCCTCGGCAGAGCCTCTTTCTGAAAAGGCGAACGGTCGGATCCTTCTCCCACGAGGAAGGGCCCAGCCCTGAAAGCTCTTGCTGCTCTTCACCGTCCCTTGGCACCCTACCTACAGGCACAACAGCACTGGGGATCTGTGCTTTCCCAGAGACGGAACATCTCACGGCGCTCCGCCTCGGCAGAGCCTCTTTCTGAAAAGGCGAACGGTCGGATCCTTCTCCCACGAGGAAGGGCCCAGCCCTGAAAGCTCTTGCTGCTCTTCACCGTCCCTTGGCACTCTATCTACAGGCACAACAGCACTGGGGATCTGTGCTTTCCCAGACACGGAACATCTCTCGGCGCTCAGCCTCGGCAAGTCTCTTTCTGAAAAGGCGAACGGTCGGATCCTTCTCCCACGAGTAAGGGCCCAGCCCTGAAAGCTCTTGCTGCTCTTCACCATCCCTTGGCACCCTACCTACAGGCACAACAGCACTGGGGATCTGTGCTTTCCCAGAGACGGAACATCTCACGGCGCTCAGCCTCGGCAGAGCCTCTTTCTGAAAAGGCGAACGGTCGGATCCTTCTCCCACGAGGAAGGGCCCAGCCCTGAAAGCTCTTGCTGCTCTTCACCGTCCCTTGGCACCCTACCTACAGGCACAACAGCACTGGGGATCTGTGCTTTCCCAGACACGGAACATCTCACGGCGCTCAGCCTCGGCAAGTCTCTTTCAGAAAAAGGCGAACGGTCGGATCCTTCTCCCACGAGGAAGGGCCCAGCCCTGAAAGCTCTTGCTGCTCTTCACCGTCCCTTGGCACCCTACCTACAGGCACAACAGCACTGGGGATCTGTGCTTTCCCAGACACGGAACATCTCACGGCGCTCAGCCTCGGTAGAGCCTCTTTCTGAAAAGGCGAACGGTCGGATCCTTCTCCCACGAGGAAGGGCCCAGCCCTGAAAGCTCTTGCTGCTCTTCACCGTCCCTTGGCACCCTACCTACAGGCACAACAGCACTGGGGATCTGTGCTTTCCCAGACACGGAACATCTCTCGGCGCTCAGCCTCGGCAAGCCTCTTTCTGAAAAGGCGAACGGTCGGATCCTTCTCCCACGAGGAAGGGCCCAGCCCTGAAAGCTCTTGCTGCTCTTCACCGTCCCTTGGCACCCTACCTACAGGCACAACAGCACTGGGGATCTGTGCTTTCCCAGACACGGAACATCTCTCGGCGCTCAGCCTCGGCAGAGCCTCTTTCTGAAAAGGCGAACGGTCGGATCCTTCTCCCTCCGAGGAAGGGCCCAGCCCTGAAAGCTCTTGCTGCTCTTCACCGTCCCTTGGCACCCTACCTACAGGCACAACAGCACTGGGGATCTGTGCTTTCCCAGACACGGAACATCTCACGGCGCTCCGCCTCGGCAAGCCTCTTTCTGAAAAGGCGAACGGTCGGATCCTTCTCCCACGAGGAAGGGCCCAGCCCTGAAAGCTCTTGCTGCTCTTCACCGTCCCTTGGCACTCTACCTACAGGCACAACAGCACTGGGGATCTGTGCTTTCCCAGACACGGAACATCTCATGGCGCTCCGCCTCGGCAAGTCTCTTTCTGAAAAGGCGAACGGTCGGATCCTTCTCCCACGAGGAAGGGCCCAGCCCTGAAAGCTCTTGCTGCTCTTCACCGTCCCTTGGCACCCTACCTACAGGCACAACAGCACTGGGGATCTGTGCTTTCCCAGAGACGGAACATCTCACGGCGCTCAGCCTCGGCAGAGCCTCTTTCTGAAAAGGCGAACGGTCGGATCCTTCTCCCACGAGGAAGGGCCCAGCCCTGAAAGCTCTTGCTGCTCTTCACCGTCCCTTGGCACCCTACCTACAGGCACAACAGCACTGGGGATCTGTGCTTTCCCAGAGACGGAACATCTCACGGCGCTCAGCCTCGGCAGAGCCTCTTTCTGAAAAGGCGAACGGTCGGATCCTTCTCCCACGAGGAAGGGCCCAGCCCTGAAAGCTCTTGCTGCTCTTCAACGTCCCTTGGCACCCTACCTACAGGCACAACAGCACTGGGGATCTGTGCTTTCCCAGAGACAGAACATCTCACGGCGCTCCGCCTCGGCAAGCCTCTTTCTGAAAAGGCGAACGGTCGGATCCTTCTCCCACGAGGAAGGGCCCAGCCCTGAAAGCTCTTGCTGCTCTTCACCGTCCCTTGGCACCCTACCTACAGGCACAACAGCACTGGGGATCTGTGCTTTCGCAGAGACGGAACATCTCACGGCTCTCAGCCTCGGCAGAGACTCTTTCTGAAAAGGCGAACGGTCGGATCCTTCTCCCACGAGTAAGGGCCCAGCCCTGAAAGCTCTTGTTGCTCTTCACCGTCCCTTGGCACCCTACCTACAGGCACAACAGCACTGGGGATCTGTGCTTTCCCAGAGACGGAACATCTCACGGCGCTCAGCCTCGGCAGAGCCTCTTTCTGAAAAGGCGAACGGTCGGATCCTTCTCCCACGAGGAAGGGCCCAGCCCTGAAAGCTCTTGCTGCTCTTCACCGTCCCTTGGCACCCTACCTACAGGCACAACAGCACTGGGGATCTGTGCTTTCCCAGAGACGGAACATCTCACGGCGCTCCGCCTCGGCAAGCCTCTTTCTGAAAAGGCGAACGGTCGGATCCTTCTCCCACGAGGAAGGGCCCAGCCCTGAAAGCTCTTGCTGCTCTTCACCGTCCCTTGGCACCCTACCTACAGGCACAACAGCACTGGGGATCTGTGCTTTCCCAGACACGGAACATCTCATGGCGCTCCGCCTCGGCAAGTCTCTTTCTGAAAAGGCGAACGGTCGGATCCTTCTCCCACGAGGAAGGGCCCAGCCCTGAAAGCTCTTGCTGCTCTTCACCGTCCCTTGGCACCCTACCTACAGGCACAACAGCACTGGGGATCTGTGCTTTCCCAGACACGGAACATCTCACGGCGCTCAGTCTCGGCAGAGCCTCTTTCTGAAAAGGCAAACGGTCGGATCCTTCTCCCACGAGGAAGGGCCCAGCCCTGAAAGCTCTTGCTGCTCTTCACCGTCCCTTGGCACCCTACCTACTGGCACAACAGCACTGGGGATCTGTGCTTTCCCAGACACAGAACATCTCATGGCGCTCCGCCTCGGCAGAGCCTCTTTCGAAAAGGCGAACGGTCGGATCCTTCTCCCACGAGGAAGGGCCCAGCCCTGAAAGCTCTTGCTGCTCTTCACCATCCCTTGGCACCCTACCTACAGGCACAACAGCACTGGGGATCTGTGCTTTCCCAGACACGGAACATCTCACGGCGCTCAGCCTCGGCAGAGCCTCTTTCTGAAAAGGCGAACGGTCGGATCCTTCTCCCACGAGGAAGGGCCCAGCCCTGAAAGCTCTTGCTGTTCTTCACCGTCCCTTGGCACCCTACCTACAGGCACAACAGCACTGGGGATCTGTGCTTTCCCAGAGACAGAACATCTCACGGCGCTCAGCCTCGGCAGAGCCTCTTTCTGAAAAGGCGAACGGTCGGATCCTTCTCCCACGAGGAAGGGCCCAGCCCTGAAAGCTCTTGCTGCTCTTCACCGTCCCTTGGCACCCTACCTACAGGCACAACAGCACTGGGGATCTGTGCTTTCCCAGACACGGAACATCTCACGGCGCTCAGCCTCGGCAAGTCTCTTTCAGAAAAAGGCGAACGGTCGGATCCTTCTCCCACGAGGAAGGGCCCAGCCCTGAAAGCTCTTGCTGCTCTTCACCGTCCCTTGGCACCCTACCTACAGGCACAACAGCACTGGGGATCTGTGCTTTCCCAGAGACGGAACATCTCACGGCGCTCAGCCTCGGCAGAGCCTCGTTCTGAATAGGCGAACGGTCGGATCCTTCTCCCACGAGGAAGGGCCCAGCCCTGAAAGCTCTTGCTGCTCTTCACCGTCCCTTGGCACCCTACCTACAGGCACAACAGCACTGGGGATCTGTGCTTTCCCAGAGACGGAACATCTCACGGCGCTCAGCCTCGGCAGAGCCTCTTTCTGAAAAGGCGAACGGTCGGATCCTTCTCCCACGAGGAAGGGCCCAGCCCTGAAAGCTCTTGCTGCTCTTCACCGTCCCTTGGCGCCCTACGTACAGGCACAACAGCACTGGGGATCTGTGCTTTCCCAGAGACAGAACATCTCACGGCGCTCCGCCTCGGCAAGCCTCTTTCTGAAAAGGCGAACGGTCGGATCCTTCTCCCACGAGGAAGGGCCCAGCCCTGAAAGCTCTTGCTGCTCTTCACCGTCCCTTGGCACCCTACCTACAGGCACAACAGCACTGGGGATCTGTGCTTTCCCAGACACAGAACATCTCATGGCTCTCCGCCTCGGCAAGTCTCTTTCTGAAAAGGCGAACGGTCGGATCCTTCTCCCACGAGTAAGGGCCCAGCCCTGAAAGCTATTGCTGCTCTTCACCGTCCCTTGGCACCCTACCTACAGGCACAACAGCACTGGGGATCTGTGCTTTCCCAGACACGGAACATCTCACGGCGCTCAGCCTCGGCAGAGCCTCTTTCTGAAAAGGCGAACGGTCGGATCCTTCTCCCACGAGGAAGGGCCCAGCCCTGAAAGCTCTTGTTGCTCTTCACCGTCCCTTGGCACCCTACCTACAGGCACAACAGCACTGGGGATCTGTGCTTTCCCAGAGACGGAACATCTCACGGCGCTCAGCCTCGGTAGAGCCTCTTTCTGAAAAGGCGAACGGTCGGATCCTTCTCCCACGAGGAAGGGCCCAGCCCTGAAAGCTCTTGCTGCTCTTCACCGTCCCTTGGCACCCTACCTACAGGCACAACAGCACTGGGGATCTGTGCTTTCCCAGACACGGAACATCTCATGGCGCTCCGCCTCGGCAAGTCTCTTTCTGAAAAGGCGAACGGTCGGATCCTTCTCCCACGAGTAAGGGCCCAGCCCTGAAAGCTCTTGCTGCTCTTCACCGTCCCTTGGCACCCTACCTACAGGCACAACAGCACTGGGGATCTGTGCTTTCCCAGACACGGAACATCTCACGGCGCTCAGTCTCGGCAGAGCCTCTTTCTGAAAAGGCAAACGGTCGGATCCTTCTCCCACGAGGAAGGGCCCAGCCCTGAAAGCTCTTGCTGCTCTTCACCGTCCCTTGGCACCCTACCTACTGGCACAACAGCACTGGGGATCTGTGCTTTCCCAGACACAGAACATCTCATGGCGCTCCGCCTCGGCAGAGCCTCTTTCGAAAAGGCGAACGGTCGGATCCTTCTCCCACGAGGAAGGGCCCAGCCCTGAAAGCTCTTGCTGCTCTTCACCGTCCCTTGGCACCCTACCTACAGGCACAACAGCACTGGGGATCTGTGCTTTCCCAGACACGGAACATCTCACGGCGCTCAGCCTCGGCAGAGCCTCTTTCTGAAAAGGCGAACGGTCGGATCCTTCTCCCACGAGGAAGGGCCCAGCCCTGAAAGCTCTTGCTGTTCTTCACCGTCCCTTGGCACCCTACCTACAGGCACAACAGCACTGGGGATCTGTGCTTTCCCAGAGACAGAACATCTCACGGCGCTCAGCCTCGGCAGAGCCTCTTTCTGAAAAGGCGAACGGTCGGATCCTTCTCCCACGAGGAAGGGCCCAGCCCTGAAAGCTCTTGCTGCTCTTCACCGTCCCTTGGCACCCTACCTACAGGCACAACAGCACTGGGGATCTGTGCTTTCCCAGACACGGAACATCTCACGGCGCTCAGCCTCGGCAAGTCTCTTTCAGAAAAAGGCGAACGGTCGGATCCTTCTCCCACGAGGAAGGGCCCAGCCCTGAAAGCTCTTGCTGCTCTTCACCGTCCCTTGGCACCCTACCTACAGGCACAACAGCACTGGGGATCTGTGCTTTCCCAGAGACGGAACATCTCACGGCGCTCAGCCTCGGCAGAGCCTCGTTCTGAATAGGCGAACGGTCGGATCCTTCTCCCACGAGGAAGGGCCCAGCCCTGAAAGCTCTTGCTGCTCTTCACCGTCCCTTGGCACCCTACCTACAGGCACAACAGCACTGGGGATCTGTGCTTTCCCAGAGACGGAACATCTCACGGCGCTCAGCCTCGGCAGAGCCTCTTTCTGAAAAGGCGAACGGTCGGATCCTTCTCCCACGAGGAAGGGCCCAGCCCTGAAAGCTCTTGCTGCTCTTCACCGTCCCTTGGCGCCCTACGTACAGGCACAACAGCACTGGGGATCTGTGCTTTCCCAGAGACAGAACATCTCACGGCGCTCCGCCTCGGCAAGCCTCTTTCTGAAAAGGCGAACGGTCGGATCCTTCTCCCACGAGGAAGGGCCCAGCCCTGAAAGCTCTTGCTGCTCTTCACCGTCCCTTGGCACCCTACCTACAGGCACAACAGCACTGGGGATCTGTGCTTTCCCAGACACAGAACATCTCATGGCGCTCCGCCTCGGCAAGTCTCTTTCTGAAAAGGCGAACGGTCGGATCCTTCTCCCACGAGTAAGGGCCCAGCCCTGAAAGCTATTGCTGCTCTTCACCGTCCCTTGGCACCCTACCTACAGGCACAACAGCACTGGGGATCTGTGCTTTCCCAGACACGGAACATCTCACGGCGCTCAGCCTCGGCAGAGCCTCTTTCTGAAAAGGCGAACGGTCGGATCCTTCTCCCACGAGGAAGGGCCCAGCCCTGAAAGCTCTTGTTGCTCTTCACCGTCCCTTGGCACCCTACCTACAGGCACAACAGCACTGGGGATCTGTGCTTTCCCAGAGACGGAACATCTCACGGCGCTCAGCCTCGGTAGAGCCTCTTTCTGAAAAGGCGAACGGTCGGATCCTTCTCCCACGAGGAAGGGCCCAGCCCTGAAAGCTCTTGTTGCTCTTCACCGTCCCTTGGCACCCTACCTACAGGCACAACAGCACTGGGGATCTGTGCTTTCCCAGAGACGGAACATCTCACGGCGCTCAGCCTCGGTAGAGCCTCTTTCTGAAAAGGCGAACGGTCGGATCCTTCTCCCACGAGGAAGGGCCCAGCCCTGAAAGCTCTTGCTGCTCTTCACCGTCCCTTGGCACCCTACCTACAGGCACAACAGCACTGGGGATCTGTGCTTTCCCAGAGACGGAACATCTCACGGCGCTCAGCCTCGGCAGGGCCTCTTTCTGAAAAGGCGAACGGTCGGATCCTTCTCCCACGAGGAAGGGCCCAGCCCTGAAAGCTCTTGCTGCTCTTCACCGTCCCTTGGCACCCTACCTACAGGCACAACAGCACTGGGGATCTGTGCTTTCCCAGAGACGGAACATCTCACGGCGCTCAGCCTCGGCAGAGCCTCTTTCTGAAAAGGCGAACGGTCGGATCCTTCTCCCACGAGGAAGGGCCCAGCCCTGAAAGCTCTTGCTGCTCTTCACCGTCCCTTGGCACCCTACCTACAGGCACAACAGCACTGGGGATCTGTGCTTTCCCAGAGACGGAACATCTCACGGCGCTCAGCCTCGGCAGAGCCTCTTTCTGAAAAGGCGAACGGTCGGATCCTTCTCCCACGAGGAAGGGCCCAGCCCTGAAAGCTCTTGCTGCTCTTCACCGTCCCTTGGCACCCTACCTACAGGCACAACAGCACTGCGGATCTGTGCTTTCCCAGACACGGAACATCTCACGGCGCTCAGCCTCGGCAGAGACTCTTTCTGAAAAGGCGAACGGTCGGATCCTTCTCCCACGAGGAAGGGCCCAGCCCTGAAAGCTCTTGCTGCTCTTCACCGTCCCTTGTCACCCTACCTACAGGCACAACAGCACTGGGGATCTGTGCTTTCGCAGAGACGGAACATCTCACGGCTCTCAGCCTCGGCAGAGCCTCTTTCTGAAAAGGCGAACGGTCGGATCCTTCTCCCACGAGGAAGGGCCCAGCCCTGAAAGCTCTTGTTGCTCTTCACCGTCCCTTGTCACCCTACCTACAGGCACAACAGCACTGGGGATCTGTGCTTTCCCAGAGACGGAACATCTCACGGCGCTCAGCCATGGCAGAGCCTCTTTCTGAAAAGGCGAACGGTCGGATCCTTCTCCCACGAGGAAGGGCCCAGCCCTGAAAGCTCTTGCTGCTCTTCACCGTCCCTTGGCACCCTACCTACAGGCACAACAGCACTGGGGATCTGTGCTTTCCCAGAGACGGAACATCTCACTGCGCTCAGCCTCGGCAGAGCCTCTTTCTGAAAAGGCGAACGGTCGGATCCTTCTCCCACGAGGAAGGGCCCAGCCCTGAAAGCTCTTGCTGCTCTTCACCGTCCCTTGGCACCCTACCTACAGGCACAACAGCACTGGGGATCTGTGCTTTCCCAGACACGGAACATCTCACGGCGCTCAGCCTCGGCAGAGACTCTTTCTGAAAAGGCGAACGGTCGGATCCTTCTCCCACGAGGAAGGGCCCAGCCCTGAAAGCTCTTGTTGCTCTTCACCGTCCCTTGGCACCCTACCTACAGGCACAACAGCACTGGGGAATCTGTGCTTTCCCAGAGACGGAACATCTCACGGCGCTCAGCCTCGGCAGAGACTCTTTCTGAAAAGGCGAACGGTCGGATCCTTCTCCCACGAGGAAGGGCCCAGCCCTGAAAGCTCTTGCTGCTCTTCACCGTCCCTTGGCACCCTACCTACAGGCACAACAGCACTGGGGATCTGTGCTTTCCCAGAGACGGAACATCTCACGGCGCTCCGCCTCGGCAAGCCTCTTTCTGAAAAGGCGAACGGTCGGATCCTTCTCCCACGAGTAAGGGCCCAGCCCTGAAAGCTCTTGCTGCTCTTCACCGTCCCTTGGCACCCTACCTACAGGCACAACAGCACTGGGGATCTGTGCTTTCCCAGAGACGGAACATCTCACGGCGCTCAGCCTCGGCAGAGCCTCTTTCTGAAAAGGCGAACGGTCGGATCCTTCTCCCACGAGGAAGGGCCCAGCCCTGAAAGCTCTTGTTGCTCTTCACCGTCCCTTGGCACCCTACCTACAGGCACAACAGCACTGGGGATCTGTGCTTTCCCAGAGACGGAACATCTCACTGCGCTCAGCCTCGGCAGAGCCTCTTTCTGAAAAGGTGAACGGTCGGATCCTTCTCCCACGAGGAAGGGCCCAGCCCTGAAAGCTCTTGCTGCTCTTCACCGTCCCTTGGCACCCTACCTACAGGCACAACAGCACTGGGGATCTGTGCTTTCCCAGAGACGGAACATCTCACGGCGCTCCGCCTCGGCAGAGCCTCTTTCTGAAAAGGCGAACGGTCGGATCCTTCTCCCACGAGGAAGGGCCCAGCCCTGAAAGCTCTTGCTGCTCTTCACCGTCCCTTGGCACTCTATCTACAGGCACAACAGCACTGGGGATCTGTGCTTTCCCAGACACGGAACATCTCATGGCGCTCCGCCTCGGCAAGTCTCTTTCTGAAAAGGCGAACGGTCGGATCCTTCTCCCACGAGGAAGGGCCCAGCCCTGAAAGCTCTTGCTGCTCTTCACCATCCCTTGGCACCCTACCTACAGGCACAACAGCACTGGGGATCTGTGCTTTCCCAGAGACGGAACATCTCACGGCGCTCAGCCTCGGCAGAGCCTCTTTCTGAAAAGGCGAACGGTCGGATCCTTCTCCCACGAGGAAGGGCCCAGCCCTGAAAGCTCTTGCTGCTCTTCACCGTCCCTTGGCACCCTACCTACAGGCACAACAGCACTGGGGATCTGTGCTTTCCCAGAGACTGAACATCTCACGGCGCTCAGCCTCGGCAAGTCTCTTTCAGAAAAAGGCGAACGGTCGGATCCTTCTCCCACGAGGAAGGGCCCAGCCCTGAAAGCTCTTGCTGCTCTTCACCGTCCCTTGGCACCCTACCTACAGGCACAACAGCACTGGGGATCTGTGCTTTCCCAGAGACGGAACATCTCACGGCGCTCAGCCTCGGTAGAGCCTCTTTCTGAAAAGGCGAACGGTCGGATCCTTCTCCCACGAGGAAGGGCCCAGCCCTGAAAGCTCTTGCTGCTCTTCACCGTCCCTTGGCACCCTACCTACAGGCACAACAGCACTGGGGATCTGTGCTTTCCCAGACACGGAACATCTCACGGCGCTCCGCCTCGGCAAGCCTCTTTCTGAAAAGGCGAACGGTCGGATCCTTCTCCCCCGAGGAAGGGCCCAGCCCTGAAAGCTCTTGCTGCTCTTCACCGTCCCTTGGCACCCTACCTACAGGCACAACAGCACTGGGGATCTGTGCTTTCCCAGACATGGAACATCTCATGGCGCTCCGCCTCGGCAAGTCTCTTTCTGAAAAGGCGAACGGTCGGATCCTTCTCCCACGAGTAAGGGCCCAGCCCTGAAAGCTCTTGCTGCTCTTCACCGTCCCTTGGCACCCTACCTACAGGCACAACAGCACTGGGGATCTGTGCTTTCCCAGACACGGAACATCTCACGGCGCTCCGCCTCGGCAAGCCTCTTTCTGAAAAGGCGAACGGTCGGATCCTTCTCCCCCGAGGAAGGGCCCAGCCCTGAAAGCTCTTGCTGCTCTTCACCGTCCCTTGGCACCCTACCTACAGGCACAACAGCACTGGGGATCTGTGCTTTCCCAGACACGGAACATCTCACGGCGCTCCGCCTCGGCAAGTCTCTTTCTGAAAAGGCGAACGGTCGGATCCTTCTCCCACGAGGAAGGGCCCAGCCCTGAAAGCTCTTGCTGCTCTTCACCGTCCCTTGGCACCCTACCTACAGGCACAACAGCACTGGGGATCTGTGCTTTCCCAGACACGGAACATCTCACGGCGCTCAGTCTCGGCAGAGCCTCTTTCTGAAAAGGCGAACGGTCGGATCCTTCTCCCACGAGGAAGGGCCCAGCCCTGAAAGCTCTTGTTGCTCTTCACCGTCCCTTGGCACCCTACCTACAGGCACAACAGCACTGGGGATCTGTGCTTTCCCAGAGACGGAACATCTCACGGCTCTCAGCCTCGGCAGAGCCTCTTTCTGAAAAGGTGAACGGTCGGATCCTTCTCCCCCGAGGAAGGGCCCAGCCCTGAAAGCTCTTGCTGCTCTTCACCGTCCCTTGGCACCCTACCTACAGGCACAACAGCACTGGGGATCTGTGCTTTCCCAGACACGGAACATCTCACGGCGCTCCGCCTCGGCAAGCCTCTTTCTGAAAAGGCGAACGGTCAGATCCTTCTCCCACGAGGAAGGGCCCAGCCCTGAAAGCTCTTGCTGCTCTTCACCGTCCCTTGGCACCCTACCTACAGGCACAACAGCACTGGGGATCTGTGCTTTCCCAGAGACGGAACATCTCACGGCGCTCAGCCTCGGCAGAGCCTCTTTCTGAAAAGGCGAACGGTCGGATCCTTCTCCCACGAGGAAGGGCCCAGCCCTGAAAGCTCTTGCTGCTCTTCACCGTCCCTTGGCACCCTACCTACAGGCACAACAGCACTGGGGATCTGTGCTTTCCCAGAGACGGAACATCTCACGGCGCTCAGCCTCGGCAGAGCCTATTTCTGAAAAGGCGAACGGTCGGATCCTTCTCCCACGAGGAAGGGCCCAGCCCTGAAAGCTCTTGCTGCTCTTCACCGTCCCTTGGCACCCTACCTACAGGCACAACAGCACTGGGGATCTGTGCTTTCCCAGAGACGGAACATCTCACGGCGCTCAGCCTCGGCAGAGCCTCTTTCTGAAAAGGCGAACGGTCGGATCCTTCTCCCACGAGGAAGGGCCCAGCCCTGAAAGCTCTTGCTGCTCTTCACCGTCCCTTGGCACCCTACCTACAGGCACAACAGCACTGGGGATCTGTGCTTTCCCAGACACGGAACATCTCACGGCGCTCAGCCTCGGCAAGTCTCTTTCAGAAAAAGGCGAACGGTCGGATCCTTCTCCCACGAGGAAGGGCCCAGCCCTGAAAGCTCTTGCTGCTCTTCACCGTCCCTTGGCACCCTACCTACAGGCACAACAGCACTGGGGATCTGTGCTTTCCCAGACACGGAACATCTCACGGCGCTCAGCCTCGGCAGAGCCTCTTTCTGAAAAGGCGAACGGTCGGATCCTTCTCCCACGAGGAAGGGCCCAGCCCTGAAAGCTCTTGCTGCTCTTCACCGTCCCTTGGCACCCTACCTACAGGCACAACAGCACTGGGGATCTGTGCTTTCCCAGAGACGGAACATCTCACGGCGCTCAGCCTCGGCAGAGCCTCTTTCTGAAAAGGCGAACGGTCGGATCCTTCTCCCACGAGGAAGGGCCCAGCCCTGAAAGCTCTTGCTGCTCTTCACCGTCCCTTGGCGCCCTACGTACAGGCACAACAGCACTGGGGATCTGTGCTTTCCCAGAGACAGAACATCTCACGGCGCTCCGCCTCGGCAAGCCTCTTTCTGAAAAGGCGAACGGTCGGATCCTTCTCCCACGAGGAAGGGCCCAGCCCTGAAAGCTCTTGCTGCTCTTCACCGTCCCTTGGCACCCTACCTACAGGCACAACAGCACTGGGGATCTGTGCTTTCCTAGACACGGAACATGTCATGGCGCTCCGCCTCGGCAAGTCTCTTTCTGAAAAGGCGAACGGTCGGATCCTTCTCCCACGAGGAAGGGCCCAGCCCTGAAAGCTCTTGCTGCTCTTCACCGTCCCTTGGCACCCTACCTACAGGCACAACAGCACTGGGGATCTGTGCTTTCCCAGACACGGAACATCTCACGGCGCTCAGCCTCGGCAAGTCTCTTTCAGAAAAAGGCGAACGGTCGGATCCTTCTCCCACGAGGAAGGGCCCAGCCCTGAAATCTCTTGCTGCTCTTCACCGTCCCTTGGCACCCTACCTACAGGCACAACAGCACTGGGGATCTGTGCTTTCCCAGACACGGAACATCTCACGGCGCTCAGCCTCGGCAGAGCCTCTTTCTGAAAAGGCGAACGGTCGGATCCTTCTCCCACGAGGAAGGGCCCAGCCCTGAAAGCTCTTGCTGCTCTTCACCGTCCCTTGGCACCCTACCTACAGGCACAACAGCACTGGGGATCTGTGCTTTCCCAGACACGGAACATCTCACGGCGCTCCGCCTCGGCAAGCCTCTTTCTGAAAAGGCGAACGGTCGGATCCTTCTCCCACGAGGAAGGGCCCAGCCCTGAAAGCTCTTGCTGCTCTTCACCGTCCCTTGGCACCCTACCTACAGGCACAACAGCACTGGGGATCTGTGCTTTCCCAGACACGGAACATCTCACGGCGCTCCGCCTCGGCAAGTCTCTTTCTGAAAAGGCGAACGGTCGGATCCTTCTCCCACGAGGAAGGGCCCAGCCCTGAAAGCTCTTGCTGCTCTTCACCGTCCCTTGGCACCCTACGTACAGGCACAACAGCACTGGGGATCTGTGCTTTCCCAGAGACGGAACATCTCACGGCTCTCAGCTTCGGCAGAGATTCTTTCTGAAAAGGTGAACGGTCGGATCCTTCTCCCCCGAGGAAGGGCCCAGCCCTGAAAGCTCTTGCTGCTCTTCACCGTCCCTTGGCACCCTAACTACAGGCACAACAGCACTGGGGATCTGTGCTTTCCCAGACACGGAACATCTCACGGCGCTCAGCCTCGGCAGAGCCTCTTTCTGAAAAGGCGAACGGTCGGATCCTTCTCCCACGAGGAAGGGCCCAGCCCTGAAAGCTCTTGCTGCTCTTCACCGTCCCTTGGCACCCTACCTACAGGCACAACAGCACTGGGGATCTGTGCTTTCCCAGACACGGAACATCTCACGGCGCTCCGCCTCGGCAAGCCTCTTTCTGAAAAGGCGAACGGTCGGATCCTTCTCCCACGAGGAAGGGCCCAGCCCTGAAAGCTCTTGCTGCTCTTCACCGTCCCTTGGCACCCTACCTACAGGCACAACAGCACTGGGGATCTGTGCTTTCCCAGACACGGAACATCTCACGGCGCTCCGCCTCGGCAAGTCTCTTTCTGAAAAGGCGAACGGTCGGATCCTTCTCCCACGAGTAAGGGCCCAGCCCTGAAAGCTCTTGCTGCTCTTCACCGTCCCTTGGCACCCTACCTACAGGCACAACAGCACTGGGGATCTGTGCTTTCCCAGACACGGAACATCTCACGGCGCTCAGTCTCGGCAGAGCCTCTTTCTGAAAAGGCGAACGGTCGGATCCTTCTCCCACGAGGAAGGGCCCAGCCCTGAAAGCTCTTGCTGCTCTTCACCGTCCCTTGGCACCCTACCTACAGGCACAACAGCACTGGGGATCTGTGCTTTCCCAGAGACGGAACATCTCACGGCGCTCAGCCTCGGCAGAGCCTCTTTCTGAAAAGGCGAACGGTCGGATCCTTCTCCCACGAGTAAGGGCCCAGCCCTGAAAGCTCTTGCTGGTCTTCACCGTCCCTTGGCACCCTACCTACAGGCACAACAGCACTGGGGATCTGTGCTTTCCCAGAGACGGAACATCTCACGGCGCTCAGCCTCGGCAGAGCCTCTTTCTGAAAAGGCGAACGGTCGGATCCTTCTCCCACGAGGAAGGGCCCAGCCCTGAAAGCTCTTGCTGCTCTTCAACGTCCCTTGGCACCCTACCTACAGGCACAACAGCACTGGGGATCTGTGCTTTCCCAGACACGGAACATCTCACGGCGCTCAGCCTCGGCAAGTCTCTTTCAGAAAAAGGCGAACGGTCGGATCCTTCTCCCACGAGGAAGGGCCCAGCCCTGAAAGCTCTTGCTGCTCTTCACCGTCCCTTGGCACCCTACCTACAGGCACAACAGCACTGGGGATCTGTGCTTTCCCAGAGACGGAACATCTCACGGCGCTCAGCCTCGGCAGAGCCTCTTTCTGAAAAGGCGAACGGTCGGATCCTTCTCCCACGAGGAAGGGCCCAGCCCTGAAAGCTCTTGCTGCTCTTCACCGTCCCTTGGCACCCTACCTACAGGCACAACAGCACTGGGGATCTGTGCTTTCCCAGACACGGAACATCTCACGGCGCTCAGCCTCGGCAGAGCCTCTTTCTGAAAAGGCGAACGGTCGGATCCTTCTCCCACGAGGAAGGGCCCAGCCCTGAAAGCTCTTGCTGCTCTTCACCGTCCCTTGGCACCCTACCTACAGGCACAACAGCACTGGGGATCTGTGCTTTCCCAGACACGGAACATCTCATGGCGCTCCGCCTCGGCAAGTCTCTTTCTGAAAAGGCGAACGGTCGGATCCTTCTCCCACGAGGAAGGGCCCAGCCCTGAAAGCTCTTGCTGCTCTTCACCGTCCCTTGGCACCCTACCTACAGGCACAACAGCACTGGGGATCTGTGCTTTCCCAGAGACGGAACATCTCACGGCGCTCCGCCTCGGCAAGCCTCTTTCTGAAAAGGCGAACGGTCGGATCCTTCTCCCACGAGGAAGGGCCCAGCCCTGAAAGCTCTTGCTGCTCTTCACCGTCCCTTGGCACCCTACCTACAGGCACAACAGCACTGGGGATCTGTGCTTTCCCAGACACGGAACATCTCACGGTGCTCCGCCTCGGCAAGTCTCTTTCTGAAAAGGCGAACGGTCGGATCCTTCTCCCACGAGGAAGGGCCCAGCCCTGAAAGCTCTTGCTGCTCTTCACCGTCCCTTGGCACCCTACCTACAGGCACAACAGCACTGGGGATCTGTGCTTTCCCAGACACGGAACATCTCACGGCGCTCAGCCTCGGCAAGTCTCTTTCAGAAAAAGGCGAACGGTCGGATCCTTCTCCCACGAGGAAGGGCCCAGCCCTGAAAGCTCTTGCTGCTCTTCACCGTCCCTTGGCACCCTACGTACAGGCACAACAGCACTGGGGATCTGTGCTTTCCCAGAGACGGAACATCTCACGGCTCTCAGCCTCGGCAGAGACTCTTTCTGAAAAGGTGAACGGTCGGATCCTTCTCCCACGAGGAAGGGCCCAGCCCTGAAAGCTCTTGCTGCTCTTCACCGTCCCTTGGCACCCTACCTACAGGCACAACAGCACTGGGGATCTGTGCTTTCCCAGACACGGAACATCTCATGGCGCTCCGCCTCGGCAAGTCTCTTTCTGAAAAGGCGAACGGTCGGATCCTTCTCCCACGAGGAAGGGCCCAGCCCTGAAAGCTCTTGCTGCTCTTCACCGTCCCTTGGCACCCTACCTACAGGCACAACAGCACTGGGGATCTGTGCTTTCCCAGACACGGAACATCTCACGGCGCTCCGCCTCGGCAAGCCTCTTTCTGAAAAGGCGAACGGTCGGATCCTTCTCCCACGAGGAAGGGCCCAGCCCTGAAAGCTCTTGCTGCTCTTCACCGTCCCTTGGCACCCTACCTACAGGCACAACAGCACTGGGGATCTGTGCTTTCCCAGACACGGAACATCTCACGGCGCTCCGCCTCGGCAAGTCTCTTTCTGAAAAGGCGAACGGTCGGATCCTTCTCCCACGAGTAAGGGCCCAGCCCTGAAAGCTCTTGCTGCTCTTCACCGTCCCTTGGCACCCTACCTACAGGCACAACAGCACTGGGGATCTGTGCTTTCCCAGACACGGAACATCTCACGGCGCTCAGTCTCGGCAGAGCCTCTTTCTGAAAAGGCGAACGGTCGGATCCTTCTCCCACGAGGAAGGGCCCAGCCCTGAAAGCTCTTGCTGCTCTTCACCGTCCCTTGGCACCCTACCTACAGGCACAACAGCACTGGGGATCTGTGCTTTCCCAGAGACGGAACATCTCACGGCGCTCAGCCTCGGCAGAGCCTCTTTCTGAAAAGGCGAACGGTCGGATCCTTCTCCCACGAGTAAGGGCCCAGCCCTGAAAGCTCTTGCTGGTCTTCACCGTCCCTTGGCACCCTACCTACAGGCACAACAGCACTGGGGATCTGTGCTTTCCCAGAGACGGAACATCTCACGGCGCTCAGCCTCGGCAGAGCCTCTTTCTGAAAAGGCGAACGGTCGGATCCTTCTCCCACGAGGAAGGGCCCAGCCCTGAAAGCTCTTGCTGCTCTTCACCGTCCCTTGGCACCCTACCTACAGGCACAACAGCACTGGGGATCTGTGCTTTCCCAGACACGGAACATCTCACGGCGCTCAGCCTCGGCAGAGCCTCTTTCTGAAAAGGCGAACGGTCGGATCCTTCTCCCACGAGGAAGGGCCCAGCCCTGAAAGCTCTTGCTGCTCTTCACCGTCCCTTGGCGCCCTACGTACAGGCACAACAGCACTGGGGATCTGTGCTTTCCCAGAGACGGAACATCTCACGGCTCTCAGCCTCGGCAAGCCTCTTTCTGAAAAGGCGAACGGTCGGATCCTTCTCCCACGAGGAAGGGCCCAGCCCTGAAAGCTCTTGCTGCTCTTCACCGTCCCTTGGCACCCTACCTACAGGCACAACAGCACTGGGGATCTGTGCTTTCCCAGACACGGAACATCTCATGGCGCTCCGCCTCGGCAAGTCTCTTTCTGAAAAGGCGAACGGTCGGATCCTTCTCCCACGAGGAAGGGCCCAGCCCTGAAAGCTCTTGCTGCTCTTCACCGTCCCTTGGCACCCTACCTACAGGCACAACAGCACTGGGGATCTGTGCTTTCCCAGACACGGAACATCTCACGGCGCTCCGCCTCGGCAAGCCTCTTTCTGAAAAGGCGAACGGTCGGATCCTTCTCCCACGAGGAAGGGCCCAGCCCTGAAAGCTCTTGCTGCTCTTCACCGTCCCTTGGCACCCTACCTACAGGCACAACAGCACTGGGGATCTGTGCTTTCCCAGACACGGAACATCTCACGGCGCTCCGCCTCGGCAAGTCTCTTTCTGAAAAGGCGAACGGTCGGATCCTTCTCCCACGAGGAAGGGCCCAGCCCTGAAAGCTCTTGCTGCTCTTCACCGTCCCTTGGCACCCTACCTACAGGCACAACAGCACTGGGGATCTGTGCTTTCCCAGACACGGAACATCTCACGGCGCTCAGTCTCGGCAGAGCCTCTTTCTGAAAAGGCGAACGGTCGGATCCTTCTCCCACGAGGAAGGGCCCAGCCCTGAAAGCTCTTGCTGCTCTTCACCGTCCCTTGGCACCCTACCTACAGGCACAACAGCACTGGGGATCTGTGCTTTCCCAGAGACGGAACATCTCACGGCGCTCAGCCTCGGCAGAGCCTCTTTCTGAAAAGGCGAACGGTCGGATCCTTCTCCCACGAGTAAGGGCCCAGCCCTGAAAGCTCTTGCTGGTCTTCACCGTCCCTTGGCACCCTACCTACAGGCACAACAGCACTGGGGATCTGTGCTTTCCCAGAGACGGAACATCTCACGGCGCTCAGCCTCGGCAGAGCCTCTTTCTGAAAAGGCGAACGGTCGGATCCTTCTCCCACGAGGAAGGGCCCAGCCCTGAAAGCTCTTGCTGCTCTTCACCGTCCCTTGGCACCCTACCTACAGGCACAACAGCACTGGGGATCTGTGCTTTCCCAGACACGGAACATCTCACGGCGCTCAGCCTCGGCAGAGCCTCTTTCTGAAAAGGCGAACGGTCGGATCCTTCTCCCACGAGGAAGGGCCCAGCCCTGAAAGCTCTTGCTGCTCTTCACCGTCCCTTGGCACCCTACCTACAGGCACAACAGCACTGGGGATCTGTGCTTTCCCAGAGACGGAACATCTCACGGCGCTCAGCCTCGGCAGAGCCTCTTTCTGAAAAGGCGAACGGTCGGATCCTTCTCCCACGAGGAAGGGCCCAGCCCTGAAAGCTCTTGTTGCTCTTCACCGTCCCTTGTCACCCTACCTACAGGCACAACAGCACTGGGGATCTGTGCTTTCCCAGAGACGGAACATCTCACGGCGCTCAGCCATGGCAGAGCCTCTTTCTGAAAAGGCGAACGGTCGGATCCTTCTCCCACGAGGAAGGGCCCAGCCCTGAAAGCTCTTGCTGCTCTTCACCGTCCCTTGGCACCCTACCTACAGGCACAACAGCACTGGGGATCTGTGCTTTCCCAGAGACGGAACATCTCACTGCGCTCAGCCTCGGCAGAGCCTCTTTCTGAAAAGGCGAACGGTCGGATCCTTCTCCCACGAGGAAGGGCCCAGCCCTGAAAGCTCTTGCTGCTCTTCACCGTCCCTTGGCACCCTACCTACAGGCACAACAGCACTGGGGATCTGTGCTTTCCCAGACACGGAACATCTCACGGCGCTCAGCCTCGGCAGAGACTCTTTCTGAAAAGGCGAACGGTCGGATCCTTCTCCCACGAGGAAGGGCCCAGCCCTGAAAGCTCTTGTTGCTCTTCACCGTCCCTTGGCACCCTACCTACAGGCACAACAGCACTGGGGAATCTGTGCTTTCCCAGAGACGGAACATCTCACGGCGCTCAGCCTCGGCAGAGACTCTTTCTGAAAAGGCGAACGGTCGGATCCTTCTCCCACGAGGAAGGGCCCAGCCCTGAAAGCTCTTGCTGCTCTTCACCGTCCCTTGGCACCCTACCTACAGGCACAACAGCACTGGGGATCTGTGCTTTCCCAGAGACGGAACATCTCACGGCGCTCCGCCTCGGCAAGCCTCTTTCTGAAAAGGCGAACGGTCGGATCCTTCTCCCACGAGTAAGGGCCCAGCCCTGAAAGCTCTTGCTGCTCTTCACCGTCCCTTGGCACCCTACCTACAGGCACAACAGCACTGGGGATCTGTGCTTTCCCAGAGACGGAACATCTCACGGCGCTCAGCCTCGGCAGAGCCTCTTTCTGAAAAGGCGAACGGTCGGATCCTTCTCCCACGAGGAAGGGCCCAGCCCTGAAAGCTCTTGTTGCTCTTCACCGTCCCTTGGCACCCTACCTACAGGCACAACAGCACTGGGGATCTGTGCTTTCCCAGAGACGGAACATCTCACTGCGCTCAGCCTCGGCAGAGCCTCTTTCTGAAAAGGCGAACGGTCGGATCCTTCTCCCACGAGGAAGGGCCCAGCCCTGAAAGCTCTTGCTGCTCTTCACCGTCCCTTGGCACCCTACCTACAGGCACAACAGCACTGGGGATCTGTGCTTTCCCAGACACGGAACATCTCACGGCGCTCAGCCTCGGCAAGTCTCTTTCAGAAAAAGGCGAACGGTCGGATCCTTCTCCCACGAGTAAGGGCCCAGCCCTGAAAGCTCTTGCTGCTCTTCACCGTCCCTTGGCACCCTACCTACAGGCACAACAGCACTGGGGATCTGTGCTTTCCCAGAGACGGAACATCTCACGGCGCTCAGCCTCGGCAGAGCCTCTTTCTGAAAAGGCGAACGGTCGGATCCTTCTCCCACGAGGAAGGGCCCAGCCCTGAAAGCTCTTGTTGCTCTTCACCGTCCCTTGGCACCCTACCTACAGGCACAACAGCACTGGGGATCTGTGCTTTCCCAGAGACGGAACATCTCACTGCGCTCAGCCTCGGCAGAGCCTCTTTCTGAAAAGGCGAACGGTCGGATCCTTCTCCCACGAGGAAGGGCCCAGCCCTGAAAGCTCTTGCTGCTCTTCACCGTCCCTTGGCACCCTACCTACAGGCACAACAGCACTGGGGATCTGTGCTTTCCCAGACACGGAACATCTCACGGCGCTCAGCCTCGGCAAGTCTCTTTCAGAAAAAGGCGAACGGTCGGATCCTTCTCCCACGAGGAAGGGCCCAGCCCTGAAAGCTCTTGCTGGTCTTCACCGTCCCTTGGCACCCTACCTACAGGCACAACAGCACTGGGGATCTGTGCTTTCCCAGAGACGGAACATCTCACGGCGCTCAGCCTCGGCAGAGCCTCTTTCTGAAAAGGCGAACGGTCGGATCCTTCTCCCACGAGGAAGGGCCCAGCCCTGAAAGCTCTTGCTGCTCTTCACCGTCCCTTGGCACCCTACCTACAGGCACAACAGCACTGGGGATCTGTGCTTTCCCAGAGACGGAACATCTCACGGCGCTCCGCCTCGGCAGAGCCTCTTTCTGAAAAGGCGAACGGTCGGATCCTTCTCCCACGAGGAAGGGCCCAGCCCTGAAAGCTCTTGCTGCTCTTCACCGTCCCTTGGCACTCTATCTACAGGCACAACAGCACTGGGGATCTGTGCTTTCCCAGACACGGAACATCTCATGGCGCTCCGCCTCGGCAAGTCTCTTTCTGAAAAGGCGAACGGTCGGATCCTTCTCCCACGAGGAAGGGCCCAGCCCTGAAAGCTCTTGCTGCTCTTCACCATCCCTTGGCACCCTACCTACAGGCACAACAGCACTGGGGATCTGTGCTTTCCCAGAGACGGAACATCTCACGGCGCTCAGCCTCGGCAGAGCCTCTTTCTGAAAAGGCGAACGGTCGGATCCTTCTCCCACGAGGAAGGGCCCAGCCCTGAAAGCTCTTGCTGCTCTTCACCGTCCCTTGGCACCCTACCTACAGGCACAACAGCACTGGGGATCTGTGCTTTCCCAGAGACTGAACATCTCACGGCGCTCAGCCTCGGCAAGTCTCTTTCAGAAAAAGGCGAACGGTCGGATCCTTCTCCCACGAGGAAGGGCCCAGCCCTGAAAGCTCTTGCTGCTCTTCACCGTCCCTTGGCACCCTACCTACAGGCACAACAGCACTGGGGATCTGTGCTTTCCCAGACACGGAACATCTCACGGCGCTCAGCCTCGGTAGAGCCTCTTTCTGAAAAGGCGAACGGTCGGATCCTTCTCCCACGAGGAAGGGCCCAGCCCTGAAAGCTCTTGCTGCTCTTCACCGTCCCTTGGCACCCTACCTACAGGCACAACAGCACTGGGGATCTGTGCTTTCGCAGAGACGGAACATCTCACGGCGCTCCGCCTCGGCAAGCCTCTTTCTGAAAAGGCGAACGGTCGGATCCTTCTCCCCCGAGGAAGGGCCCAGCCCTGAAAGCTCTTGCTGCTCTTCACCGTCCCTTGGCACCCTACCTACAGGCACAACAGCACTGGGGATCTGTGCTTTCCCAGACATGGAACATCTCATGGCGCTCCGCCTCGGCAAGTCTCTTTCTGAAAAGGCGAACGGTCGGATCCTTCTCCCACGAGTAAGGGCCCAGCCCTGAAAGCTCTTGCTGCTCTTCACCGTCCCTTGGCACCCTACCTACAGGCACAACAGCACTGGGGATCTGTGCTTTCCCAGACACGGAACATCTCACGGCGCTCCGCCTCGGCAAGCCTCTTTCTGAAAAGGCGAACGGTCGGATCCTTCTCCCCCGAGGAAGGGCCCAGCCCTGAAAGCTCTTGCTGCTCTTCACCGTCCCTTGGCACCCTACCTACAGGCACAACAGCACTGGGGATCTGTGCTTTCCCAGACACGGAACATCTCACGGCGCTCCGCCTCGGCAAGTCTCTTTCTGAAAAGGCGAACGGTCGGATCCTTCTCCCACGAGGAAGGGCCCAGCCCTGAAAGCTCTTGCTGCTCTTCACCGTCCCTTGGCACCCTACCTACAGGCACAACAGCACTGGGGATCTGTGCTTTCCCAGACACGGAACATCTCACGGCGCTCAGTCTCGGCAGAGCCTCTTTCTGAAAAGGCGAACGGTCGGATCCTTCTCCCACGAGGAAGGGCCCAGCCCTGAAAGCTCTTGTTGCTCTTCACCGTCCCTTGGCACCCTACCTACAGGCACAACAGCACTGGGGATCTGTGCTTTCCCAGACACGGAACATCTCACGGCTCTCAGCCTCGGCAGAGCCTCTTTCTGAAAAGGTGAACGGTCGGATCCTTCTCCCCCGAGGAAGGGCCCAGCCCTGAAAGCTCTTGCTGCTCTTCACCGTCCCTTGGCACCCTACCTACAGGCACAACAGCACTGGGGATCTGTGCTTTCCCAGACACGGAACATCTCACGGCGCTCCGCCTCGGCAAGCCTCTTTCTGAAAAGGCGAACGGTCAGATCCTTCTCCCACGAGGAAGGGCCCAGCCCTGAAAGCTCTTGCTGCTCTTCACCGTCCCTTGGCACCCTACCTACAGGCACAACAGCACTGGGGATCTGTGCTTTCCCAGAGACGGGACATCTCACGGCGCTCAGCCTCGGCAAGTCTCTTTCAGAAAAAGGCGAATGGTCGGATCCTTCTCCCACGAGGAAGGGCCCAGCCCTGAAAGCTCTTGCTGCTCTTCACCGTCCCTTGGCACCCTACCTACAGGCACAACAGCACTGGGGATCTGTGCTTTCCCAGAGACGGAACATCTCACGGCGCTCAGCCTCGGCAGAGCCTCTTTCTGAAAAGGCGAACGGTCGGATCCTTCTCCCACGAGGAAGGGCCCAGCCCTGAAAGCTCTTGCTGCTCTTCACCGTCCCTTGGCACCCTACCTACAGGCACAACAGCACTGGGGATCTGTGCTTTCCCAGAGACGGAACATCTCACGGCGCTCAGCCTCGGCAGAGCCTATTTCTGAAAAGGCGAACGGTCGGATCCTTCTCCCACGAGGAAGGGCCCAGCCCTGAAAGCTCTTGCTGCTCTTCACCGTCCCTTGGCACCCTACCTACAGGCACAACAGCACTGGGGATCTGTGCTTTCCCAGAGACGGAACATCTCACGGCGCTCAGCCTCGGCAGAGCCTCTTTCTGAAAAGGCGAACGGTCGGATCCTTCTCCCACGAGGAAGGGCCCAGCCCTGAAAGCTCTTGCTGCTCTTCACCGTCCCTTGGCACCCTACCTACAGGCACAACAGCACTGGGGATCTGTGCTTTCCCAGACACGGAACATCTCACGGCGCTCAGCCTCGGCAAGTCTCTTTCAGAAAAAGGCGAACGGTCGGATCCTTCTCCCACGAGGAAGGGCCCAGCCCTGAAAGCTCTTGCTGCTCTTCACCGTCCCTTGGCACCCTACCTACAGGCACAACAGCACTGGGGATCTGTGCTTTCCCAGAGACGGAACATCTCACGGCGCTCAGCCTCGGCAGAGCCTCTTTCTGAAAAGGCGAACGGTCGGATCCTTCTCCCACGAGGAAGGGCCCAGCCCTGAAAGCTCTTGCTGCTCTTCACCGTCCCTTGGCACCCTACCTACAGGCACAACAGCACTGGGGATCTGTGCTTTCCCAGAGACGGAACATCTCACGGCGCTCAGCCTCGGCAGAGCCTCTTTCTGAAAAGGCGAACGGTCGGATCCTTCTCCCACGAGGAAGGGCCCAGCCCTGAAAGCTCTTGCTGCTCTTCACCGTCCCTTGGCGCCCTACGTACAGGCACAACAGCACTGGGGATCTGTGCTTTCCCAGAGACAGAACATCTCACGGCGCTCCGCCTCGGCAAGCCTCTTTCTGAAAAGGCGAACGGTCGGATCCTTCTCCCACGAGGAAGGGCCCAGCCCTGAAAGCTCTTGCTGCTCTTCACCGTCCCTTGGCACCCTACCTACAGGCACAACAGCACTGGGGATCTGTGCTTTCCTAGACACGGAACATGTCATGGCGCTCCGCCTCGGCAAGTCTCTTTCTGAAAAGGCGAACGGTCGGATCCTTCTCCCACGAGGAAGGGCCCAGCCCTGAAAGCTCTTGCTGCTCTTCACCGTCCCTTGGCACCCTACCTACAGGCACAACAGCACTGGGGATCTGTGCTTTCCCAGACACGGAACATCTCACTGCGCTCAGCCTCGGCAGAGCCTCTTTCTGAAAAGGCGAACGGTCGGATCCTTCTCCCACGAGGAAGGGCCCAGCCCTGAAAGCTCTTGCTGCTCTTCACCGTCCCTTGGCACCCTACCTACAGGCACAACAGCACTGGGGATCTGTGCTTTCCCAGACACGGAACATCTCACGGCGCTCAGCCTCGGCAAGTCTCTTTCAGAAAAAGGCGAACGGTCGGATCCTTCTCCCACGAGGAAGGGCCCAGCCCTGAAATCTCTTGCTGCTCTTCACCGTCCCTTGGCACCCTACCTACAGGCACAACAGCACTGGGGATCTGTGCTTTCCCAGACACGGAACATCTCATGGCGCTCCGCCTCGGCAAGTCTCTTTCTGAAAAGGCGAACGGTCGGATCCTTCTCCCACGAGGAAGGGCCCAGCCCTGAAAGCTCTTGCTGCTCTTCACCGTCCCTTGGCACCCTACCTACAGGCACAACAGCACTGGGGATCTGTGCTTTCCCAGACACGGAACATCTCACGGCGCTCCGCCTCGGCAAGCCTCTTTCTGAAAAGGCGAACGGTCGGATCCTTCTCCCACGAGGAAGGGCCCAGCCCTGAAAGCTCTTGCTGCTCTTCACCGTCCCTTGGCACCCTACCTACAGGCACAACAGCACTGGGGATCTGTGCTTTCCCAGACACGGAACATCTCACGGCGCTCCGCCTCGGCAAGTCTCTTTCTGAAAAGGCGAACGGTCGGATCCTTCTCCCACGAGGAAGGGCCCAGCCCTGAAAGCTCTTGCTGCTCTTCACCGTCCCTTGGCACCCTACGTACAGGCACAACAGCACTGGGGATCTGTGCTTTCCCAGAGACGGAACATCTCACGGCTCTCAGCTTCGGCAGAGATTCTTTCTGAAAAGGTGAACGGTCGGATCCTTCTCCCCCGAGGAAGGGCCCAGCCCTGAAAGCTCTTGCTGCTCTTCACCGTCCCTTGGCACCCTAACTACAGGCACAACAGCACTGGGGATCTGTGCTTTCCCAGACACGGAACATCTCATGGCGCTCCGCCTCGGCAGAGCCTCTTTCTGAAAAGGCGAACGGTCGGATCCTTCTCCCACGAGGAAGGGCCCAGCCCTGAAAGCTCTTGCTGCTCTTCACCGTCCCTTGGCACCCTACCTACAGGCACAACAGCACTGGGGATCTGTGCTTTCCCAGACACGGAACATCTCACGGCGCTCCGCCTCGGCAAGCCTCTTTCTGAAAAGGCGAACGGTCGGATCCTTCTCCCACGAGGAAGGGCCCAGCCCTGAAAGCTCTTGCTGCTCTTCACCGTCCCTTGGCACCCTACCTACAGGCACAACAGCACTGGGGATCTGTGCTTTCCCAGACACGGAACATCTCACGGCGCTCCGCCTCGGCAAGTCTCTTTCTGAAAAGGCGAACGGTCGGATCCTTCTCCCACGAGTAAGGGCCCAGCCCTGAAAGCTCTTGCTGCTCTTCACCGTCCCTTGGCACCCTACCTACAGGCACAACAGCACTGGGGATCTGTGCTTTCCCAGACACGGAACATCTCACGGCGCTCAGTCTCGGCAGAGCCTCTTTCTGAAAAGGCGAACGGTCGGATCCTTCTCCCACGAGGAAGGGCCCAGCCCTGAAAGCTCTTGCTGCTCTTCACCGTCCCTTGGCACCCTACCTACAGGCACAACAGCACTGGGGATCTGTGCTTTCCCAGAGACGGAACATCTCACGGCGCTCAGCCTCGGCAGAGCCTCTTTCTGAAAAGGCGAACGGTCGGATCCTTCTCCCACGAGTAAGGGCCCAGCCCTGAAAGCTCTTGCTGGTCTTCACCGTCCCTTGGCACCCTACCTACAGGCACAACAGCACTGGGGATCTGTGCTTTCCCAGAGACGGAACATCTCACGGCGCTCAGCCTCGGCAGAGCCTCTTTCTGAAAAGGCGAACGGTCGGATCCTTCTCCCACGAGGAAGGGCCCAGCCCTGAAAGCTCTTGCTGCTCTTCAACGTCCCTTGGCACCCTACCTACAGGCACAACAGCACTGGGGATCTGTGCTTTCCCAGACACGGAACATCTCACGGCGCTCAGCCTCGGCAAGTCTCTTTCAGAAAAAGGCGAACGGTCGGATCCTTCTCCCACGAGGAAGGGCCCAGCCCTGAAAGCTCTTGCTGCTCTTCACCGTCCCTTGGCACCCTACCTACAGGCACAACAGCACTGGGGATCTGTGCTTTCCCAGAGACGGAACATCTCACGGCGCTCAGCCTCGGCAGAGCCTCTTTCTGAAAAGGCGAACGGTCGGATCCTTCTCCCACGAGGAAGGGCCCAGCCCTGAAAGCTCTTGCTGCTCTTCACCGTCCCTTGGCACCCTACCTACAGGCACAACAGCACTGGGGATCTGTGCTTTCCCAGAGACGGAACATCTCACGGCGCTCAGCCTCGGCAGAGCCTCTTTCTGAAAAGGCGAACGGTCGGATCCTTCTCCCACGAGGAAGGGCCCAGCCCTGAAAGCTCTTGCTGCTCTTCACCGTCCCTTGGCACCCTACCTACAGGCACAACAGCACTGGGGATCTGTGCTTTCCCAGACACGGAACATCTCATGGCGCTCCGCCTCGGCAAGTCTCTTTCTGAAAAGGCGAACGGTCGGATCCTTCTCCCACGAGGAAGGGCCCAGCCCTGAAAGCTCTTGCTGCTCTTCACCGTCCCTTGGCACCCTACCTACAGGCACAACAGCACTGGGGATCTGTGCTTTCCCAGACACGGAACATCTCACGGCGCTCCGCCTCGGCAAGCCTCTTTCTGAAAAGGCGAACGGTCGGATCCTTCTCCCACGAGGAAGGGCCCAGCCCTGAAAGCTCTTGCTGCTCTTCACCGTCCCTTGGCACCCTACCTACAGGCACAACAGCACTGGGGATCTGTGCTTTCCCAGACACGGAACATCTCACGGCGCTCCGCCTCGGCAAGTCTCTTTCTGAAAAGGCGAACGGTCGGATCCTTCTCCCACGAGGAAGGGCCCAGCCCTGAAAGCTCTTGCTGCTCTTCACCGTCCCTTGGCACCCTACGTACAGGCACAACAGCACTGGGGATCTGTGCTTTCCCAGAGACGGAACATCTCACGGCTCTCAGCCTCGGCAGAGACTCTTTCTGAAAAGGTGAACGGTCGGATCCTTCTCCCACGAGGAAGGGCCCAGCCCTGAAAGCTCTTGCTGCTCTTCACCGTCCCTTGGCACCCTACCTACAGGCACAACAGCACTGGGGATCTGTGCTTTCCCAGACACGGAACATCTCATGGCGCTCCGCCTCGGCAAGTCTCTTTCTGAAAAGGCGAACGGTCGGATCCTTCTCCCACGAGGAAGGGCCCAGCCCTGAAAGCTCTTGCTGCTCTTCACCGTCCCTTGGCACCCTACGTACAGGCACAACAGCACTGGGGATCTGTGCTTTCCCAGACACGGAACATCTCACGGCGCTCCGCCTCGGCAAGCCTCTTTCTGAAAAGGCGAACGGTCGGATCCTTCTCCCACGAGGAAGGGCCCAGCCCTGAAAGCTCTTGCTGCTCTTCACCGTCCCTTGGCACCCTACCTACAGGCACAACAGCACTGGGGATCTGTGCTTTCCCAGACACGGAACATCTCACGGCGCTCCGCCTCGGCAAGTCTCTTTCTGAAAAGGCGAACGGTCGGATCCTTCTCCCACGAGTAAGGGCCCAGCCCTGAAAGCTCTTGCTGCTCTTCACCGTCCCTTGGCACCCTACCTACAGGCACAACAGCACTGGGGATCTGTGCTTTCCCAGACACGGAACATCTCACGGCGCTCAGTCTCGGCAGAGCCTCTTTCTGAAAAGGCGAACGGTCGGATCCTTCTCCCACGAGGAAGGGCCCAGCCCTGAAAGCTCTTGCTGCTCTTCACCGTCCCTTGGCACCCTACCTACAGGCACAACAGCACTGGGGATCTGTGCTTTCCCAGAGACGGAACATCTCACGGCGCTCAGCCTCGGCAGAGCCTCTTTCTGAAAAGGCGAACGGTCGGATCCTTCTCCCACGAGGAAGGGCCCAGCCCTGAAAGCTCTTGCTGGTCTTCACCGTCCCTTGGCACCCTACCTACAGGCACAACAGCACTGGGGATCTGTGCTTTCCCAGAGACGGAACATCTCACGGCGCTCAGCCTCGGCAGAGCCTCTTTCTGAAAAGGCGAACGGTCGGATCCTTCTCCCACGAGGAAGGGCCCAGCCCTGAAAGCTCTTGCTGCTCTTCACCGTCCCTTGGCACCCTACCTACAGGCACAACAGCACTGGGGATCTGTGCTTTCCCAGACACGGAACATCTCACGGCGCTCAGCCTCGGCAGAGCCTCTTTCTGAAAAGGCGAACGGTCGGATCCTTCTCCCACGAGGAAGGGCCCAGCCCTGAAAGCTCTTGCTGCTCTTCACCGTCCCTTGGCGCCCTACGTACAGGCACAACAGCACTGGGGATCTGTGCTTTCCCAGAGACGGAACATCTCACGGCGCTCCGCCTCGGCAAGCCTCTTTCTGAAAAGGCGAACGGTCGGATCCTTCTCCCACGAGGAAGGGCCCAGCCCTGAAAGCTCTTGCTGCTCTTCACCGTCCCTTGGCACCCTACCTACAGGCACAACAGCACTGGGGATCTGTGCTTTCCCAGACACGGAACATCTCACGGCGCTCAGCCTCGGCAGAGCCTCTTTCTGAAAAGGCGAACGGTCGGATCCTTCTCCCACGAGGAAGGGCCCAGCCCTGAAAGCTCTTGCTGCTCTTCACCGTCCCTTGGCACCCTACCTACAGGCACAACAGCACTGGGGATCTGTGCTTTCCCAGAGACGGAACATCTCACGGCGCTCAGCCTCGGCAGAGCCTCTTTCTGAAAAGGCGAACGGTCGGATCCTTCTCCCACGAGGAAGGGCCCAGCCCTGAAAGCTCTTGCTGCTCTTCACCGTCCCTTGGCACCCTACCTACAGGCACAACAGCACTGGGGATCTGTGCTTTCCCAGAGACGGAACATCTCACGGCGCTCAGCCTCGGCAGAGCCTCTTTCTGAAAAGGCGAACGGTCGGATCCTTCTCCCACGAGGAAGGGCCCAGCCCTGAAAGCTCTTGCTGCTCTTCACCGTCCCTTGGCACCCTACCTACAGGCACAACAGCACTGGGGATCTGTGCTTTCCCAGAGACGGAACATCTCACGGCGCTCAGCCTCGGCAGAGCCTCTTTCTGAAAAGGCGAACGGTCGGATCCTTCTCCCACGAGGAAGGGCCCAGCCCTGAAAGCTCTTGCTGCTCTTCACCGTCCCTTGGCGCCCTACCTACAGGCACAACAGCACTGGGGATCTGTGCTTTCCCAGACACGGAACATCTCACGGCGCTCAGCCTCGGCAAGTCTCTTTCAGAAAAAGGCGAACGGTCGGATCCTTCTCCCACGAGGAAGGGCCCAGCCCTGAAAGCTCTTGCTGCTCTTCACCGTCCCTTGGCACCCTACCTACAGGCACAACAGCACTGGGGATCTGTGCTTTCCCAGAGACGGAACATCTCACGGCGCTCCGCCTCGGCAGAGCCTCTTTCTGAAAAGGCGAACGGTCGGATCCTTCTCCCACGAGGAAGGGCCCAGCCCTGAAAGCTCTTGCTGCTCTTCACCGTCCCTTGGCACCCTACCTACAGGCACAACAGCACTGGGGATCTGTGCTTTCCCAGAGACGGAACATCTCACGGCGCTCAGCCTCGGCAGAGCCTCTTTCTGAAAAGGCGAACGGTCGGATCCTTCTCCCACGAGGAAGGGCCCAGCCCTGAAAGCTCTTGCTGCTCTTCACCGTCCCTTGGCGCCCTACGTACAGGCACAACAGCACTGGGGATCTGTGCTTTCCCAGAGACGGAACATCTCACGGCGCTCCGCCTCGGCAAGCCTCTTTCTGAAAAGGCGAACGGTCGGATCCTTCTCCCACGAGGAAGGGCCCAGCCCTGAAAGCTCTTGCTGCTCTTCACCGTCCCTTGGCACCCTACCTACAGGCACAACAGCACTGGGGATCTGTGCTTTCCTAGACACGGAACATCTCATGGCGCTCCGCCTCGGCAAGTCTCTTTCTGAAAAGGCGAACGGTCGGATCCTTCTCCCACGAGGAAGGGCCCAGCCCTGAAAGCTCTTGCTGCTCTTCACCGTCCCTTGGCACCCTACCTACAGGCACAACAGCACTGGGGATCTGTGCTTTCCCAGAGACGGAACATCTCACGGCGCTCAGCCTCGGCAGAGCCTCTTTCTGAAAAGGTGAATGGTCGGATCCTTCTCCCACGAGGAAGGGCCCAGCCCTGAAAGCTCTTGCTGCTCTTCACCGTCCCTTGGCACCCTACCTACAGGCACAACAGCACTGGGGATCTGTGCTTTCCCAGACACGGAACATCTCACGGCGCTCAGTCTCGGCAGAGCCTCTTTCTGAAAAGGCGAACGGTCGGATCCTTCTCCCACGAGGAAGGGCCCAGCCCTGAAAGCTCTTGCTGCTCTTCACCGTCCCTTGGCACCCTACCTACAGGCACAACAGCACTGGGGATCTGTGCTTTCCCAGAGACGGAACATCTCACGGCGCTCAGCCTCGGTAGAGCCTCTTTCTGAAAAGGCGAACGGTCGGATCCTTCTCCCACAAGGAAGGGCCCAGCCCTGAAAGCTCTTGCTGCTCTTCACCGTCCCTTGGCACCCTACCTACAGGCACAACAGCACTGGGGATCTGTGCTTTCCCAGACACGGAACATCTCTCGGCGCTCAGCCTCGGCAGAGACTCTTTCTGAAAAGGCGAACGGTCGGATCCTTCTCCCACGAGGAAGGGCCCAGCCCTGAAAGCTCTTGCTGCTCTTCACCGTCCCTTGGCACCCTACCTACAGGCACAACAGCACTGGGGATCTGTGCTTTCCCAGACACGGAACATCTCACGGCGCTCCGCCTCGGCAAGCCTCTTTCTGAAAAGGCGAACGGTCGGATCCTTCTCCCACGAGGAAGGGCCCAGCCCTGAAAGCTCTTGCTGCTCTTCACCGTCCCTTGGCACCCTACCTACAGGCACAACAGCACTGGGGATCTGTGCTTTCCCAGACACGGAACATCTCATGGCGCTCCGCCTCGGCAAGTCTCTTTCTGAAAAGGCGAACGGTCGGATCCTTCTCCCACGAGGAAGGGCCCAGCCCTGAAAGCTCTTGCTGCTCTTCACCGTCCCTTGGCACCCTACCTACAGGCACAACAGCACTGGGGATCTGTGCTTTCCCAGAGACGGAACATCTCACGGCGCTCCGCCTCGGCAAGCCTCTTTCTGAAAAGGCGAACGGTCGGATCCTTCTCCCCCGAGGAAGGGCCCAGCCCTGAAAGCTCTTGCTGCTCTTCACCGTCCCTTGGCACCCTACCTACAGGCACAACAGCACTGGGGATCTGTGCTTTCCCAGAGACGGAACATCTCACGGCGCTCCGCCTCGGCAAGTCTCTTTCTGAAAAGGCGAACGGTCGGATCCTTCTCCCACGAGGAAGGGCCCAGCCCTGAAAGCTCTTGCTGCTCTTCACCGTCCCTTGGCACCCTACCTACAGGCACAACAGCACTGGGGATCTGTGCTTTCCCAGACACGGAACATCTCACGGCGCTCAGTCTCGGCAGAGCCTCTTTCTGAAAAGGCGAACGGTCGGATCCTTCTCCCACGAGGAAGGGCCCAGCCCTGAAAGCTCTTGCTGCTCTTCACCGTCCCTTGGCACCCTACGTACAGGCACAACAGCACTGGGGATCTGTGCTTTCCCAGAGACGGAACATCTCACGGCTCTCAGCCTCGGCAGAGACTCTTTCTGAAAAGGTGAACGGTCGGATCCTTCTCCCCCGAGGAAGGGCCCAGCCCTGAAAGCTCTTGCTGCTCTTCACCGTCCCTTGGCACCCTACCTACAGGCACAACAGCACTGGGGATCTGTGCTTTCCCAGACACGGAACATCTCATGGCGCTCCGCCTCGGCAAGTCTCTTTCTGAAAAGGTGAACGGTCGGATCCTTCTCCCCCGAGGAAGGGCCCAGCCCTGAAAGCTCTTGCTGCTCTTCACCGTCCCTTGGCACCCTAACTACAGGCACAACAGCACTGGGGATCTGTGCTTTCCCAGACACGGAACATCTCACGGCGCTCCGCCTCGGCAGAGCCTCTTTCTGAAAAGGCGAACGGTCGGATCCTTCTCCCACGAGGAAGGGCCCAGCCCTGAAAGCTCTTGCTGCTCTTCACCGTCCCTTGGCACCCTACCTACAGGCACAACAGCACTGGGGATCTGTGCTTTCCCAGACACGGAACATCTCACGGCGCTCCGCCTCTGCAAGCCTCTTTCTGAAAAGGCGAACGGTCGGATCCTTCTCCCACGAGGAAGGGCCCAGCCCTGAAAGCTCTTGCTGCTCTTCACCGTCCCTTGGCACCCTACCTACAGGCACAACAGCACTGGGGATCTGTGCTTTCCCAGACACGGAACATCTCACGGCGCTCCGCCTCGGCAAGTCTCTTTCTGAAAAGGCGAACGGTCGGATCCTTCTCCCACGAGTAAGGGCCCAGCCCTGAAAGCTCTTGCTGCTCTTCACCGTCCCTTGGCACCCTACCTACAGGCACAACAGCACTGGGGATCTGTGCTTTCCCAGACACGGAACATCTCACGGCGCTCAGTCTCGGCAGAGCCTCTTTCTGAAAAGGCGAACGGTCGGATCCTTCTCCCACGAGGAAGGGCCCAGCCCTGAAAGCTCTTGCTGCTCTTCACCGTCCCTTGGCACCCTACCTACAGGCACAACAGCACTGGGGATCTGTGCTTTCCCAGAGACGGAACATCTCACGGCGCTCAGCCTCGGCAGAGCCTCTTTCTGAAAAGGCGAACGGTCGGATCCTTCTCCCACGAGGAAGGGCCCAGCCCTGAAAGCTCTTGCTGCTCTTCACCGTCCCTTGGCACCCTACCTACAGGCACAACAGCACTGGGGATCTGTGCTTTCCCAGAGACGGAACATCTCACGGCGCTCAGCCTCGGCAGAGCCTCTTTCTGAAAAGGCGAACGGTCGGATCCTTCTCCCACGAGGAAGGGCCCAGCCCTGAAAGCTCTTGCTGCTCTTCAACGTCCCTTGGCACCCTACCTACAGGCACAACAGCACTGGGGATCTGTGCTTTCCCAGAGACGGAACATCTCACGGCGCTCAGCCTCGGCAGAGCCTCTTTCTGAAAAGGCGAACGGTCGGATCCTTCTCCCACGAGGAAGGGCCCAGCCCTGAAAGCTCTTGCTGCTCTTCAACGTCCCTTGGCACCCTACCTACAGGCACAACAGCACTGGGGATCTGTGCTTTCCCAGACACGGAACATCTCACGGCGCTCAGCCTCGGCAGAGCCTCTTTCTGAAAAGGCGAACGGTCGGATCCTTCTCCCACGAGGAAGGGCCCAGCCCTGAAAGCTCTTGCTGCTCTTCAACGTCCCTTGGCACCCTACCTACAGGCACAACAGCACTGGGGATCTGTGCTTTCCCAGAGACGGAACATCTCACGGCGCTCAGCCTCGGCAGAGCCTCTTTCTGAAAAGGCGAACGGTCGGATCCTTCTCCCACGAGGAAGGGCCCAGCCCTGAAAGCTCTTGCTGCTCTTCACCGTCCCTTGGCACCCTACCTACAGGCACAACAGCACTGGGGATCTGTGCTTTCCCAGACACGGAACATCTCACGGCGCTCAGCCTCGGCAGAGCCACTTTCTGAAAAGGCGAACGGTCGGATCCTTCTCCCACGAGGAAGGGCCCAGCCCTGAAAGCTCTTGCTGCTCTTCACCGTCCCTTGGCGCCCTACGTACAGGCACAACAGCACTGGGGATCTGTGCTTTCCCAGAGACAGAACATCTCACGGCGCTCCGCCTCGGCAAGCCTATTTCTGAAAAGGCGAACGGTCGGATCCTTCTCCCACGAGGAAGGGCCCAGCCCTGAAAGCTCTTGCTGCTCTTCACCGTCCCTTGGCACCCTACCTACAGGCACAACAGCACTGGGGATCTGTGCTTTCCCAGACACGGAACATCTCATGGCGCTCCGCCTCGGCAAGTCTCTTTCTGAAAAGGCGAACGGTCGGATCCTTCTCCCACGAGGAAGGGCCCAGCCCTGAAAGCTCTTGCTGCTCTTCACCGTCCCTTGGCACACTACCTACAGGCACAACAGCACTGGGGATCTGTGCTTTCCCAGAGACGGAACATCTCACGGCGCTCAGCCTCGGCAGAGCCTCTTTCTGAAAAGGCGAACGGTCGGATCCTTCTCCCACGAGGAAGGGCCCAGCCCTGAAAGCTCTTGCTGCTCTTCACCATCCCTTGGCACCCTACCTACAGGCACAACAGCACTGGGGATCTGTGCTTTCCCAGAGACGGAACATCTCACGGCGCTCAGCCTCGGCAGAGCCTCTTTCTGAAAAGGCGAACGGTCGGATCCTTCTCCCACGAGGAAGGGCCCAGCCCTGAAAGCTCTTGCTGCTCTTCACCGTCCCTTGGCACCCTACCTACAGGCACAACAGCACTGGGGATCTGTGCTTTCCCAGAGACGGAACATCTCACGGCGCTCAGCCTCGGCAGAGCCTCTTTCTGAAAAGGCGAACGGTCGGATCCTTCTCCCACGAGGAAGGGCCCAGCCCTGAAAGCTCTTGCTGCTCTTCACCGTCCCTTGGCGCCCTACGTACAGGCACAACAGCACTGGGGATCTGTGCTTTCCCAGAGACGGAACATCTCACGGCGCTCAGCCTCGGCAGAGCCTCTTTCTGAAAAGGCGAACGGTCGGATCCTTCTCCCACGAGGAAGGGCCCAGCCCTGAAAGCTCTTGCTGCTCTTCACCGTCCCTTGGCACCCTACCTACAGGCACAACAGCACTGGGGATCTGTGCTTTCCCAGACACGGAACATCTCACGGCGCTCAGCCTCGGCAAGTCTCTTTCTGAAAAGGCGAACGGTCGGATCCTTCTCCCACGAGGAAGGGCCCAGCCCTGAAAGCTCTTGTTGCTCTTCACCGTCCCTTGGCACCCTACCTACAGGCACAACAGCACTGGGGATCTGTGCTTTCCCAGAGACGGAACATCTCACGGCGCTCAGCCTCGGCAGAGCCTCTTTCTGAAAAGGCGAACGGTCGGATCCTTCTCCCACGAGGAAGGGCCCAGCCCTGAAAGCTCTTGCTGCTCTTCACCGTCCCTTGGCACCCTACCTACAGGCACAACAGCACTGGGGATCTGTGCTTTCCCAGAGACGGAACATCTCACGGCGCTCAGCCTCGGCAGAGCCTCTTTCTGAAAAGGCGAACGGTCGGATCCTTCTCCCACGAGGAAGGGCCCAGCCCTGAAAGCTCTTGCTGCTCTTCACCGTCCCTTGGCGCCCTACGTACAGGCACAACAGCACTGGGGATCTGTGCTTTCCCAGACACGGAACATCTCACGGCGCTCAGCCTCGGCAGAGCCTCTTTCTGAAAAGGCGAACGGTCGGATCCTTCTCCCACGAGGAAGGGCCCAGCCCTGAAAGCTCTTGCTGCTCTTCACCGTCCCTTGGCACCCTACCTACAGGCACAACAGCACTGGGAATCTGTGCTTTCCCAGACACGGAACATCTCACGGCGCTCAGCCTCGGCAAGTCTCTTTCAGAAAAAGGCGAACGGTCGGATCCTTCTCCCACGAGGAAGGGCCCAGCCCTGAAAGCTCTTGCTGCTCTTCACCGTCCCTTGGCACCCTACCTACAGGCACAACAGCACTGGGGATCTGTGCTTTCCCAGAGACGGAACATCTCACGGCGCTCAGCCTCGGCAGAGCCTCTTTCTGAAAAGGCGAACGGTCGGATCCTTCTCCCACGAGGAAGGGCCCAGCCCTGAAAGCTCTTGCTGCTCTTCACCGTCCCTTGGCACCCTACCTACAGGCACAACAGCACTGGGGATCTGTGCTTTCCTAGACACGGAACATCTCATGGCGCTCCGCCTCGGCAAGTCTCTTTCTGAAAAGGCGAACGGTCGGATCCTTCTCCCACGAGTAAGGGCCCAGCCCTGAAAGCTCTTGCTGCTCTTCACCGTCCCTTGGCACCCTACCTACAGGCACAACAGCACTGGGGATCTGTGCTTTCCCAGAGACGGAACATCTCACGGCGCTCAGCCTCGGCAGAGCCTCTTTCTGAAAAGGTGAATGGTCGGATCCTTCTCCCACGAGGAAGGGCCCAGCCCTGAAAGCTCTTGCTGCTCTTCACCGTCCCTTGGCACCCTACCTACAGGCACAACAGCACTGGGGATCTGTGCTTTCCCAGACACGGAACATCTCACGGCGCTCAGCCTCGGCAAGTCTCTTTCAGAAAAATGCGAACGGTCGGATCCTTCTCCCACGAGGAAGGGCCCAGCCCTGAAATCTCTTGCTGCTCTTCACCGTCCCTTGGCACCCTACCTACAGGCACAACAGCACTGGGGATCTGTGCTTTCCCAGAGACGGAACATCTCACGGCGCTCAGCCTCGGTAGAGCCTCTTTCTGAAAAGGCGAACGGTCGGATCCTTCTCCCACAAGGAAGGGCCCAGCCCTGAAAGCTCTTGCTGCTCTTCACCGTCCCTTGGCACCCTACCTACAGGCACAACAGCACTGGGGATCTGTGCTTTCCCAGACACGGAACATCTCTCGGCGCTCAGCCTCGGCAGAGACTCTTTCTGAAAAGGCGAACGGTCGGATCCTTCTCCCACGAGGAAGGGCCCAGCCCTGAAAGCTCTTGCTGCTCTTCACCGTCCCTTGGCACCCTACCTACAGGCACAACAGCACTGGGGATCTGTGCTTTCCCAGACACGGAACATCTCACGGCGCTCCGCCTCGGCAAGCCTCTTTCTGAAAAGGCGAACGGTCGGATCCTTCTCCCCCGAGGAAGGGCCCAGCCCTGAAAGCTCTTGCTGCTCTTCACCGTCCCTTGGCACCCTACCTACAGGCACAACAGCACTGGGGATCTGTGCTTTCCCAGACACGGAACATCTCATGGCGCTCCGCCTCGGCAAGTCTCTTTCTGAAAAGGCGAACGGTCGGATCCTTCTCCCACGAGGAAGGGCCCAGCCCTGAAAGCTCTTGCTGCTCTTCACCGTCCCTTGGCACCCTACCTACAGGCACAACAGCACTGGGGATCTGTGCTTTCCCAGACACGGAACATCTCACGGCGCTCCGCCTCGGCAAGCCTCTTTCTGAAAAGGCGAACGGTCGGATCCTTCTCCCACGAGGAAGGGCCCAGCCCTGAAAGCTCTTGCTGCTCTTCACCGTCCCTTGGCACCCTACCTACAGGCACAACAGCACTGGGGATCTGTGCTTTCCCAGAGACGGAACATCTCACGGCGCTCCGCCTCGGCAAGTCTCTTTCTGAAAAGGCGAACGGTCGGATCCTTCTCCCACGAGGAAGGGCCCAGCCCTGAAAGCTCTTGCTGCTCTTCACCGTCCCTTGGCACCCTACCTACAGGCACAACAGCACTGGGGATCTGTGCTTTCCCAGACACGGAACATCTCACGGCGCTCAGTCTCGGCAGAGCCTCTTTCTGAAAAGGCGAACGGTCGGATCCTTCTCCCACGAGGAAGGGCCCAGCCCTGAAAGCTCTTGCTGCTCTTCACCGTCCCTTGGCACCCTACGTACAGGCACAACAGCACTGGGGATCTGTGCTTTCCCAGAGACGGAACATCTCACGGCTCTCAGCCTCGGCAGAGACTCTTTCTGAAAAGGTGAACGGTCGGATCCTTCTCCCCCGAGGAAGGGCCCAGCCCTGAAAGCTCTTGCTGCTCTTCACCGTCCCTTGGCACCCTACCTACAGGCACAACAGCACTGGGGATCTGTGCTTTCCCAGACACGGAACATCTCATGGCGCTCCGCCTCGGCAAGTCTCTTTCTGAAAAGGCGAACGGTCGGATCCTTCTCCCACGAGTAAGGGCCCAGCCCTGAAAGCTCTTGCTGCTCTTCACCGTCCCTTGGCACCCTACCTACAGGCACAACAGCACTGGGGATCTGTGCTTTCCCAGACACGGAACATCTCACGGCGCTCCGCCTCGGCAAGCCTCTTTCTGAAAAGGCGAACGGTCGGATCCTTCTCCCACGAGGAAGGGCCCAGCCCTGAAAGCTCTTGCTGCTCTTCACCGTCCCTTGGCACCCTACCTACAGGCACAACAGCACTGGGGATCTGTGCTTTCCCAGACACGGAACATCTCACGGCGCTCCGCCTCGGCAAGTCTCTTTCTGAAAAGGCGAACGGTCGGATCCTTCTCCCACGAGGAAGGGCCCAGCCCTGAAAGCTCTTGCTGCTCTTCACCGTCCCTTGGCACCCTACCTACAGGCACAACAGCACTGGGGATCTGTGCTTTCCCAGAGACGGAACATCTCACGGCGCTCAGCCTCGGCAGAGCCTCTTTCTGAAAAGGCGAACGGTCGGATCCTTCTCCCACGAGGAAGGGCCCAGCCCTGAAAGCTCTTGCTGCTCTTCACCGTCCCTTGGCACCCTACCTACAGGCACAACAGCACTGGGGATCTGTGCTTTCCCAGAGACGGAACATCTCACGGCGCTCAGCCTCGGCAGAGCCTCTTTCTGAAAAGGCGAACGGTCGGATCCTTCTCCCACGAGTAAGGGCCCAGCCCTGAAAGCTCTTGCTGGTCTTCACCGTCCCTTGGCACCCTACCTACAGGCACAACAGCACTGGGGATCTGTGCTTTCCCAGAGACGGAACATCTCACGGCGCTCAGCCTCGGCAGAGCCTCTTTCTGAAAAGGCGAACGGTCGGATCCTTCTCCCACGAGGAAGGGCCCAGCCCTGAAAGCTCTTGCTGCTCTTCACCGTCCCTTGGCACCCTACCTACAGGCACAACAGCACTGGGGATCTGTGCTTTCCCAGACACGGAACATCTCACGGCGCTCAGCCTCGGCAAGTCTCTTTCAGAAAAAGGCGAACGGTCGGATCCTTCTCCCACGAGGAAGGGCCCAGCCCTGAAAGCTCTTGCTGCTCTTCACCGTCCCTTGGCACCCTACCTACAGGCACAACAGCACTGGGGATCTGTGCTTTCCCAGAGACGGAACATCTCAAGGCGCTCAGCCTCGGCAGAGCCTCTTTCTGAAAAGGCGAACGGTCGGATCCTTCTCCCACGAGGAAGGGCCCAGCCCTGAAAGCTCTTGCTGCTCTTCACCGTCCCTTGGCACCCTACCTACAGGCACAACAGCACTGGGGATCTGTGCTTTCCCAGAGACGGAACATCTCACGGCGCTCAGCCTCGGCAGAGCCTCTTTCTGAAAAGGCGAACGGTCGGATCCTTCTCCCACGAGGAAGGGCCCAGCCCTGAAAGCTCTTGCTGCTCTTCACCGTCCCTTGGCGCCCTACGTACAGGCACAACAGCACTGGGGATCTGTGCTTTCCCAGAGACAGAACATCTCACGGCGCTCCGCCTCGGCAAGCCTCTTTCTGAAAAGGCGAACGGTCGGATCCTTCTCCCACGAGGAAGGGCCCAGCCCTGAAAGCTCTTGCTGCTCTTCACCGTCCCTTGGCACCCTACCTACAGGCACAACAGCACTGGGGATCTGTGCTTTCCCAGACACGGAACATCTCATGGCGCTCCGCCTCGGCAAGTCTCTTTCTGAAAAGGCGAACGGTCGGATCCTTCTCCCACGAGGAAGGGCCCAGCCCTGAAAGCTCTTGCTGCTCTTCACCGTCCCTTGGCACACTACCTACAGGCACAACAGCACTGGGGATCTGTGCTTTCCCAGAGACGGAACATCTCACGGCGCTCAGCCTCGGCAGAGCCTCTTTCTGAAAAGGCGAACGGTCGGATCCTTCTCCCACGAGGAAGGGCCCAGCCCTGAAAGCTCTTGCTGCTCTTCACCATCCCTTGGCACCCTACCTACAGGCACAACAGCACTGGGGATCTGTGCTTTCCCAGAGACGGAACATCTCACGGCGCTCAGCCTCGGCAGAGCCTCTTTCTGAAAAGGCGAACGGTCGGATCCTTCTCCCACGAGGAAGGGCCCAGCCCTGAAAGCTCTTGCTGCTCTTCACCGTCCCTTGGCACCCTACCTACAGGCACAACAGCACTGGGGATCTGTGCTTTCCCAGAGACGGAACATCTCACGGCGCTCAGCCTCGGCAGAGCCTCTTTCTGAAAAGGCGAACGGTCGGATCCTTCTCCCACGAGGAAGGGCCCAGCCCTGAAAGCTCTTGCTGCTCTTCACCGTCCCTTGGCGCCCTACGTACAGGCACAACAGCACTGGGGATCTGTGCTTTCCCAGAGACGGAACATCTCACGGCGCTCAGCCTCGGCAGAGCCTCTTTCTGAAAAGGCGAACGGTCGGATCCTTCTCCCACGAGGAAGGGCCCAGCCCTGAAAGCTCTTGCTGCTCTTCACCGTCCCTTGGCACCCTACCTACAGGCACAACAGCACTGGGGATCTGTGCTTTCCCAGACACGGAACATCTCACGGCGCTCAGCCTCGGCAAGTCTCTTTCTGAAAAGGCGAACGGTCGGATCCTTCTCCCACGAGGAAGGGCCCAGCCCTGAAAGCTCTTGTTGCTCTTCACCGTCCCTTGGCACCCTACCTACAGGCACAACAGCACTGGGGATCTGTGCTTTCCCAGAGACGGAACATCTCACGGCGCTCAGCCTCGGCAGAGCCTCTTTCTGAAAAGGCGAACGGTCGGATCCTTCTCCCACGAGGAAGGGCCCAGCCCTGAAAGCTCTTGCTGCTCTTCACCGTCCCTTGGCACCCTACCTACAGGCACAACAGCACTGGGGATCTGTGCTTTCCCAGAGACGGAACATCTCACGGCGCTCAGCCTCGGCAGAGCCTCTTTCTGAAAAGGCGAACGGTCGGATCCTTCTCCCACGAGGAAGGGCCCAGCCCTGAAAGCTCTTGCTGCTCTTCACCGTCCCTTGGCGCACTACGTACAGGCACAACAGCACTGGGGATCTGTGCTTTCCCAGACACGGAACATCTCACGGCGCTCAGCCTCGGCAGAGCCTCTTTCTGAAAAGGCGAACGGTCGGATCCTTCTCCCACGAGGAAGGGCCCAGCCCTGAAAGCTCTTGCTGCTCTTCACCGTCCCTTGGCACCCTACCTACAGGCACAACAGCACTGGGGATCTGTGCTTTCCCAGACACGGAACATCTCACGGCGCTCAGCCTCGGCAAGTCTCTTTCAGAAAAAGGCGAACGGTCGGATCCTTCTCCCACGAGGAAGGGCCCAGCCCTGAAAGCTCTTGCTGCTCTTCACCGTCCCTTGGCACCCTACCTACAGGCACAACAGCACTGGGGATCTGTGCTTTCCCAGAGACGGAACATCTCACGGCGCTCAGCCTCGGCAGAGCCTCTTTCTGAAAAGGCGAACGGTCGGATCCTTCTCCCACGAGGAAGGGCCCAGCCCTGAAAGCTCTTGCTGCTCTTCACCGTCCCTTGGCACCCTACCTACAGGCACAACAGCACTGGGGATCTGTGCTTTCCCAGAGACGGAACATCTCACGGCGCTCAGCCTCGGCAGAGCCTCTTTCTGAAAAGGCGAACGGTCGGATCCTTCTCCCACGAGGAAGGGCCCAGCCCTGAAAGCTCTTGCTGCTCTTCACCGTCCCTTGGCGCCCTACGTACAGGCACAACAGCACTGGGGATCTGTGCTTTCCCAGAGACAGAACATCTCACGGCGCTCCGCCTCGGCAAGCCTCTTTCTGAAAAGGCGAACGGTCGGATCCTTCTCCCACGAGGAAGGGCCCAGCCCTGAAAGCTCTTGCTGCTCTTCACCGTCCCTTGGCACCCTACCTACAGGCACAACAGCACTGGGGATCTGTGCTTTCCTAGACACGGAACATCTCATGGCGCTCCGCCTCGGCAAGTCTCTTTCTGAAAAGGCGAACGGTCGGATCCTTCTCCCACGAGTAAGGGCCCAGCCCTGAAAGCTCTTGCTGCTCTTCACCGTCCCTTGGCACCCTACCTACAGGCACAACAGCACTGGGGATCTGTGCTTTCCCAGAGACGGAACATCTCACGGCGCTCAGCCTCGGCAGAGCCTCTTTCTGAAAAGGTGAATGGTCGGATCCTTCTCCCACGAGGAAGGGCCCAGCCCTGAAAGCTCTTGCTGCTCTTCACCGTCCCTTGGCACCCTACCTACAGGCACAACAGCACTGGGGATCTGTGCTTTCCCAGACACGGAACATCTCACGGCGCTCAGCCTCGGCAAGTCTCTTTCAGAAAAATGCGAACGGTCGGATCCTTCTCCCACGAGGAAGGGCCCAGCCCTGAAATCTCTTGCTGCTCTTCACCGTCCCTTGGCACCCTACCTACAGGCACAACAGCACTGGGGATCTGTGCTTTCCCAGAGACGGAACATCTCACGGCGCTCAGCCTCGGTAGAGCCTCTTTCTGAAAAGGCGAACGGTCGGATCCTTCTCCCACAAGGAAGGGCCCAGCCCTGAAAGCTCTTGCTGCTCTTCACCGTCCCTTGGCACCCTACCTACAGGCACAACAGCACTGGGGATCTGTGCTTTCCCAGACACGGAACATCTCTCGGCGCTCAGCCTCGGCAGAGACTCTTTCTGAAAAGGCGAACGGTCGGATCCTTCTCCCACGAGGAAGGGCCCAGCCCTGAAAGCTCTTGCTGCTCTTCACCGTCCCTTGGCACCCTACCTACAGGCACAACAGCACTGGGGATCTGTGCTTTCCCAGACACGGAACATCTCACGGCGCTCCGCCTCGGCAAGCCTCTTTCTGAAAAGGCGAACGGTCGGATCCTTCTCCCCCGAGGAAGGGCCCAGCCCTGAAAGCTCTTGCTGCTCTTCACCGTCCCTTGGCACCCTACCTACAGGCACAACAGCACTGGGGATCTGTGCTTTCCCAGACACGGAACATCTCATGGCGCTCCGCCTCGGCAAGTCTCTTTCTGAAAAGGCGAACGGTCGGATCCTTCTCCCACGAGGAAGGGCCCAGCCCTGAAAGCTCTTGCTGCTCTTCACCGTCCCTTGGCACCCTACCTACAGGCACAACAGCACTGGGGATCTGTGCTTTCCCAGACACGGAACATCTCACGGCGCTCCGCCTCGGCAAGCCTCTTTCTGAAAAGGTGAACGGTCGGATCCTTCTCCCACGAGGAAGGGCCCAGCCCTGAAAGCTCTTGCTGCTCTTCACCGTCCCTTGGCACCCTACCTACAGGCACAACAGCACTGGGGATCTGTGCTTTCCCAGAGACGGAACATCTCACGGCGCTCCGCCTCGGCAAGTCTCTTTCTGAAAAGGCGAACGGTCGGATCCTTCTCCCACGAGGAAGGGCCCAGCCCTGAAAGCTCTTGCTGCTCTTCACCGTCCCTTGGCACCCTACCTACAGGCACAACAGCACTGGGGATCTGTGCTTTCCCAGACACGGAACATCTCACGGCGCTCAGTCTCGGCAGAGCCTCTTTCTGAAAAGGCGAACGGTCGGATCCTTCTCCCACGAGGAAGGGCCCAGCCCTGAAAGCTCTTGCTGCTCTTCACCGTCCCTTGGCACCCTACGTACAGGCACAACAGCACTGGGGATCTGTGCTTTCCCAGAGACGGAACATCTCACGGCTCTCAGCCTCGGCAGAGACTCTTTCTAAAAAGGTGAACGGTCGGATCCTTCTCCCCCGAGGAAGGGCCCAGCCCTGAAAGCTCTTGCTGCTCTTCACCGTCCCTTGGCACCCTACCTACAGGCACAACAGCACTGGGGATCTGTGCTTTCCCAGACACGGAACATCTCATGGCGCTCCGCCTCGGCAAGTCTCTTTCTGAAAAGGCGAACGGTCGGATCCTTCTCCCACGAGTAAGGGCCCAGCCCTGAAAGCTCTTGCTGCTCTTCACCGTCCCTTGGCACCCTACCTACAGGCACAACAGCACTGGGGATCTGTGCTTTCCCAGACACGGAACATCTCACGGCGCTCCGCCTCGGCAAGCCTCTTTCTGAAAAGGCGAACGGTCGGATCCTTCTCCCACGAGGAAGGGCCCAGCCCTGAAAGCTCTTGCTGCTCTTCACCGTCCCTTGGCACCCTACCTACAGGCACAACAGCACTGGGGATCTGTGCTTTCCCAGACACGGAACATCTCACGGCGCTCCGCCTCGGCAAGTCTCTTTCTGAAAAGGCGAACGGTCGGATCCTTCTCCCACGAGGAAGGGCCCAGCCCTGAAAGCTCTTGCTGCTCTTCACCGTCCCTTGGCACCCTACCTACAGGCACAACAGCACTGGGGATCTGTGCTTTCCCAGACACGGAACATCTCACGGCGCTCAGCCTCGGCAGAGCCTCTTTCTGAAAAGGCGAACGGTCGGATCCTTCTCCCACGAGGAAGGGCCCAGCCCTGAAAGCTCTTGCTGCTCTTCACCGTCCCTTGGCACCCTACCTACAGGCACAACAGCACTGGGGATCTGTGCTTTCCCAGAGACGGAACATCTCACGGCGCTCAGCCTCGGCAGAGCCTCTTTCTGAAAAGGCGAACGGTCGGATCCTTCTCCCACGAGTAAGGGCCCAGCCCTGAAAGCTCTTGCTGGTCTTCACCGTCCCTTGGCACCCTACCTACAGGCACAACAGCACTGGGGATCTGTGCTTTCCCAGAGACGGAACATCTCACGGCGCTCAGCCTCGGCAGAGCCTCTTTCTGAAAAGGCGAACGGTCGGATCCTTCTCCCACGAGGAAGGGCCCAGCCCTGAAAGCTCTTGCTGCTCTTCACCGTCCCTTGGCACCCTACCTACAGGCACAACAGCACTGGGGATCTGTGCTTTCCCAGACACGGAACATCTCACGGCGCTCAGCCTCGGCAAGTCTCTTTCAGAAAAAGGCGAACGGTCGGATCCTTCTCCCACGAGGAAGGGCCCAGCCCTGAAAGCTCTTGCTGCTCTTCACCGTCCCTTGGCACCCTACCTACAGGCACAACAGCACTGGGGATCTGTGCTTTCCCAGAGACGGAACATCTCAAGGCGCTCAGCCTCGGCAGAGCCTCTTTCTGAAAAGGCGAACGGTCGGATCCTTCTCCCACGAGGAAGGGCCCAGCCCTGAAAGCTCTTGCTGCTCTTCACCGTCCCTTGGCACCCTACCTACAGGCACAACAGCACTGGGGATCTGTGCTTTCCCAGAGACGGAACATCTCACGGCGCTCAGCCTCGGCAGAGCCTCTTTCTGAAAAGGCGAACGGTCGGATCCTTCTCCCACGAGGAAGGGCCCAGCCCTGAAAGCTCTTGCTGCTCTTCACCGTCCCTTGGCGCCCTACGTACAGGCACAACAGCACTGGGGATCTGTGCTTTCCCAGAGACAGAACATCTCACGGCGCTCCGCCTCGGCAAGCCTCTTTCTGAAAAGGCGAACGGTCGGATCCTTCTCCCACGAGGAAGGGCCCAGCCCTGAAAGCTCTTGCTGCTCTTCACCGTCCCTTGGCACCCTACCTACAGGCACAACAGCACTGGGGATCTGTGCTTTCCCAGACACGGAACATCTCATGGCGCTCCGCCTCGGCAAGTCTCTTTCTGAAAAGGCGAACGGTCGGATCCTTCTCCCACGAGTAAGGGCCCAGCCCTGAAAGCTCTTGCTGCTCTTCACCGTCCCTTGGCACCCTACCTACAGGCACAACAGCACTGGGGATCTGTGCTTTCCCAGAGACGGAACATCTCACGGCGCTCAGCCTCGGCAGAGCCTCTTTCTGAAAAGGCGAACGGTCGGATCCTTCTCCCACGAGGAAGGGCCCAGCCCTGAAAGCTCTTGCTGCTCTTCACCGTCCCTTGGCACCCTACGTACAGGCACAACAGCACTGGGGATCTGTGCTTTCCCAGAGACGGAACATCTCACGGCGCTCAGCCTCGGCAGAGCCTCTTTCTGAAAAGGCGAACGGTCGGATCCTTCTCCCACGAGGAAGGGCCCAGCCCTGAAAGCTCTTGCTGCTCTTCACCGTCCCTTGGCACCCTACCTACAGGCACAACAGCACTGGGGATCTGTGCTTTCCCAGAGATGGAACATCTCACGGCGCTCAGCCTCGGCAAGTCTCTTTCTGAAAAGGCGAACGGTCGGATCCTTCTCCCACGAGGAAGGGCCCAGCCCTGAAAGCTCTTGTTGCTCTTCACCGTCCCTTGGCACCCTACCTACAGGCACAACAGCACTGGGGATCTGTGCTTTCCCAGAGACGGAACATCTCACGGCGCTCAGCCTCGGCAGAGCCTCTTTCTGAAAAGGCGAACGGTCGGATCCTTCTCCCACGAGGAAGGGCCCAGCCCTGAAAGCTCTTGCTGCTCTTCACCGTCCCTTGGCACCCTACCTACAGGCACAACAGCACTGGGGATCTGTGCTTTCCCAGACACGGAACATCTCACGGCGCTCAGCCTCGGCAGAGCCTCTTTCTGAAAAGGCGAACGGTCGGATCCTTCTCCCACGAGGATGGGCCCAGCCCTGAAAGCTCTTGCTGCTCTTCAACGTCCCTTGGCACCCTACCTACAGGCACAACAGCACTGGGGATCTGTGCTTTCCCAGAGACGGAACATCTCACGGCGCTCAGCCTCGGCAGAGCCTCTTTCTGAAAAGGCGAACGGTCGGATCCTTCTCCCACGAGGAAGGGCCCAGCCCTGAAAGCTCTTGCTGCTCTTCAACGTCCCTTGGCACCCTACCTACAGGCACAACAGCACTGGGGATCTGTGCTTTCCCAGACACGGAACATCTCACGGCGCTCAGCCTCGGCAAGTCTCTTTCAGAAAAAGGCGAACGGTCGGATCCTTCTCCCACGAGGAAGGGCCCAGCCCTGAAAGCTCTTGCTGCTCTTCACCGTCCCTTGGCACCCTACCTACAGGCACAACAGCACTGGGGATCTGTGCTTTCCCAGAGACGGAACATCTCACGGCGCTCAGCCTCGGCAGAGCCTCTTTCTGAAAAGGCGAACGGTCGGATCCTTCTCCCACGAGGAAGGGCCCAGCCCTGAAAGCTCTTGCTGCTCTTCACCGTCCCTTGGCACCCTACCTACAGGCACAACAGCACTGGGGATCTGTGCTTTCCCAGAGACGGAACATCTCACGGCGCTCAGCCTCGGCAAGTCTCTTTCTGAAAAGGCGAACGGTCGGATCCTTCTCCCACGAGGAAGGGCCCAGCCCTGAAAGCTCTTGCTGCTCTTCACCGTCCCTTGGCACCCTACCTACAGGCACAACAGCACTGGGGATCTGTGCTTTCCCAGAGACGGAACATCTCACGGCGCTCAGCCTCGGCAGAGCCTCTTTCTGAAAAGGCGAACGGTCGGATCCTTCTCCCACGAGGAAGGGCCCAGCCCTGAAAGCTCTTGCTGCTCTTCACCGTCCCTTGGCACCCTACCTACAGGCACAACAGCACTGGGGATCTGTGCTTTCCCAGACACGGAACATCTCACGGCGCTCAGCCTCGGCAAGTCTCTTTCAGAAAAAGGCGAACGGTCGGATCCTTCTCCCACGAGGAAGGGCCCAGCCCTGAAAGCTCTTGCTGCTCTTCACCGTCCCTTGGCACCCTACCTACAGGCACAACAGCACTGGGGATCTGTGCTTTCCCAGACACGGAACATCTCACGGCGCTCAGCCTCGGCAAGTCTCTTTCTGAAAAGGCGAACGGTCGGATCCTTCTCCCACGAGGAAGGGCCCAGCCCTGAAAGCTCTTGCTGCTCTTCAACGTCCCTTGGCACCCTACCTACAGGCACAACAGCACTGGGGATCTGTGCTTTCCCAGACACGGAACATCTCACGGCGCTCAGTCTCGGCAGAGCCTCTTTCTGAAAAGGCGAACGGTCGGATCCTTCTCCCACGAGGAAGGGCCCAGCCCTGAAAGCTCTTGCTGCTCTTCACCGTCCCTTGGCACCCTACCTACAGGCACAACAGCACTGGGGATCTGTGCTTTCCCAGAGACGGAACATCTCACGGCGCTCAGCCTCGGCAGAGCCTCTTTCTGAAAAGGCGAATGGTCGGATCCATCTCCCACGAGGAAGGGCCCAGCCCTGAAAGCTCTTGCTGCTCTTCACCGTCCCTTGGCACCCTACCTACAGGCACAACAGCACTGGGGATCTGTGCTTTCCCAGAGACGGAACATCTCACGGCGCTCAGCCTCGGCAGAGCCTCTTTCTGAAAAGGCGAACGGTCGGATCCTTCTCCCACGAGGAAGGGCCCAGCCCTGAAAGCTCTTGCTGCTCTTCACCGTCCCTTGGCACCCTACCTACAGGCACAACAGCACTGGGGATCTGTGCTTTCCCAGAGACAGAACATCTCACGGCGCTCCGCCTCGGCAAGCCTCTTTCTGAAAAGGCGAACGGTCGGATCCTTCTCCCACGAGGAAGGGCCCAGCCCTGAAAGCTCTTGCTGCTCTTCACCGTCCCTTGGCACCCTACCTACAGGCACAACAGCACTGGGGATCTGTGCTTTCCCAGAGACGGAACATCTCACGGCGCTCAGCCTCGGCAGAGCCTCTTTCTGAAAAGGCGAACGGTCGGATCCTTCTCCCACGAGGATGGGCCCAGCCCTGAAAGCTCTTGCTGCTCTTCACCGTCCCTTGGCACCCTACCTACAGGCACAACAGCACTGGGGATCTGTGCTTTCCCAGAGACGGAACATCTCACGGCGCTCAGCCTCGGCAGAGACTCTTTCTGAAAAGGCGAACGGTCGGATCCTTCTCCCACGAGGAAGGGCCCAGCCCTGAAAGCTCTTGCTGCTCTTCACCGTCCCTTGGCACCCTACCTACAGGCACAACAGCACTGGGGATCTGTGCTTTCCCAGACACGGAACATCTCACGGCGCTCAGCCTCGGCAAGTCTCTTTCAGAAAAAGGCGAACGGTCGGATCCTTCTCCCACGAGGAAGGGCCCAGCCCTGAAAGCTCTTGCTGCTCTTCACCGTCCCTTGGCACCCTACCTACAGGCACAACAGCACTGGGGATCTGTGCTTTCCCAGAGACGGAACATCTCACGGCGCTCAGCCTCGGCAGAGCCTCTTTCTGAAAAGGCGAACGGTCGGATCCTTCTCCCACGAGGAAGGGCCCAGCCCTGAAAGCTCTTGCTGGTCTTCACCGTCCCTTGGCACCCTACCTACAGGCACAACAGCACTGGGGATCTGTGCTTTCCCAGAGACGGAACATCTCACGGCGCTCAGCCTCGGCAAGTCTCTTTCTGAAAAGGCGAACGGTCGGATCCTTCTCCCACGAGGAAGGGCCCAGCCCTGAAAGCTCTTGCTGCTCTTCACCGTCCCTTGGCACCCTACCTACAGGCACAACAGCACTGGGGATCTGTGCTTTCCCAGAGACGGAACATCTCACGGCGCTCAGCCTCGGCAGAGCCTCTTTCTGAAAAGGCGAACGGTCGGATCCTTCTCCCACGAGGAAGGGCCCAGCCCTGAAAGCTCTTGCTGCTCTTCACCGTCCCTTGGCACCCTACCTACAGGCACAACAGCACTGGGGATCTGTGCTTTCCCAGACACGGAACATCTCACGGCGCTCAGCCTCGGCAAGTCTCTTTCAGAAAAAGGCGAACGGTCGGATCCTTCTCCCACGAGGAAGGGCCCAGCCCTGAAAGCTCTTGCTGCTCTTCACCGTCCCTTGGCACCCTACCTACAGGCACAACAGCACTGGGGATCTGTGCTTTCCCAGACACGGAACATCTCACGGCGCTCAGCCTCGTCAAGTCTCTTTCTGAAAAGGCGAACGGTCGGATCCTTCTCCCACGAGGAAGGGCCCAGCCCTGAAAGCTCTTGCTGCTCTTCACCGTCCCTTGGCACCCTACCTACAGGCACAACAGCACTGGGGATCTGTGCTTTCCCAGACACGGAACATCTCACGGCGCTCAGTCTCGGCAGAGCCTCTTTCTGAAAAGGCGAACGGTCGGATCCTTCTCCCACGAGGAAGGGCCCAGCCCTGAAAGCTCTTGCTGCTCTTCACCGTCCCTTGGCACCCTACCTACAGGCACAACAGCACTGGGGATCTGTGCTTTCCCAGAGACGGAACATCTCACGGCGCTCAGCCTCGGCAGAGCCTCTTTCTGAAAAGGCGAATGGTCGGATCCTTCTCCCACGAGGAAGGGCCCAGCCCTGAAAGCTCTTGCTGCTCTTCACCGTCCCTTGGCACCCTACCTACAGGCACAACAGCACTGGGGATCTGTGCTTTCCCAGAGACGGAACATCTCACGGCGCTCAGACTCGGCAGAGCCTCTTTCTGAAAAGGCGAACGGTCGGATCCTTCTCCCACGAGGAAGGGCCCAGCCCTGAAAGCTCTTGCTGCTCTTCACCGTCCCTTGGCACCCTACGTACAGGCACAACAGCACTGGGGATCTGTGCTTTCCCAGAGACAGAACATCTCACGGCGCTCAGCCTCGGCAAGCCTCTTTCTGAAAAGGCGAACGGTCGGATCCTTCTCCCACGAGGAAGGGCCCAGCCCTGAAAGCTCTTGCTGCTCTTCACCGTCCCTTGGCACCCTACCTACAGGCACAACAGCACTGGGGATCTGTGCTTTCCCAGAGACGGAACATCTCACGGCGCTCAGACTCGGCAGAGCCTCTTTCTGAAAAGGCGAACGGTCGGATCCTTCTCCCACGAGGAAGGGCCCAGCCCTGAAAGCTCTTGCTGCTCTTCACCGTCCCTTGGCACCCTACGTACAGGCACAACAGCACTGGGGATCTGTGCTTTCCCAGAGACAGAACATCTCACGGCGCTCAGCCTCGGCAAGCCTCTTTCTGAAAAGGCGAACGGTCGGATCCTTCTCCCACGAGGAAGGGCCCAGCCCTGAAAGCTCTTGCTGCTCTTCACCGTCCCTTGGCACCCTACCTACAGGCACAACAGCACTGGGGATCTGTGCTTTCGCAGACACGGAACATCTCACGGCGCTCAGCCTCGGCAGAGCCTCTTTCTGAAAAGGCGAACGGTCGGATCCTTCTCCCACGAGGAAGGGCCCAGCCCTGAAAGCTCTTGCTGCTCTTCACCGTCCCTTGGCACCCTACCTACAGGCACAACAGCACTGGGGATCTGTGCTTTCCCAGAGACGGAACATCTCACGGCGCTCAGCCTCGGCAGAGCCTCTTTCTGAAAAGGCGAATGGTCGGATCCTTCTCCCACGAGGATGGGCCCAGCCCTGAAAGCTCTTGCTGCTCTTCACCGTCCCTTGGCGCCCTACGTACAGGCACAACAGCACTGGGGATCTGTGCTTTCCCAGAGACAGAACATCTCACGGCGCTCCGCCTCGGCAAGCCTCTTTCTGAAAAGGCGAACGGTCGGATCCTTCTCCCACGAGGAAGGGCCCAGCCCTGAAAGCTCTTGCTGCTCTTCACCGTCCCTTGGCACCCTACCTACAGGCACAACAGCACTGGGGATCTGTGCTTTCCCAGACACGGAACATCTCATGGCGCTCCGCCTCGGCAAGTCTCTTTCTGAAAAGGCGAACGGTCGGATCCTTCTCCCACGAGTAAGGGCCCAGCCCTGAAAGCTCTTGCTGCTCTTCACCGTCCCTTGGCACCCTACCTACAGGCACAACAGCACTGGGGATCTGTGCTTTCCCAGAGACGGAACATCTCACGGCGCTCAGCCTCGGCAGAGCCTCTTTCTGAAAAGGCGAACGGTCGGATCCTTCTCCCACGAGGAAGGGCCCAGCCCTGAAAGCTCTTGCTGCTCTTCACCGTCCCTTGGCACCCTACCTACAGGCACAACAGCACTGGGGATCTGTGCTTTCCCAGAGACGGAACATCTCACGGCGCTCAGCCTCGGCAGAGCCTCTTTCTGAAAAGGCGAACGGTCGGATCCTTCTCCCACGAGGAAGGGCCCAGCCCTGAAAGCTCTTGCTGCTCTTCACCGTCCCTTGGCACCCTACCTACAGGCACAACAGCACTGGGGATCTGTGCTTTCCCAGACACGGAACATCTCACGGCGCTCAGCCTCGGCAAGTCTCTTTCAGAAAAAGGCGAACGGTCGGATCCTTCTCCCACGAGGAAGGGCCCAGCCCTGAAAGCTCTTGCTGCTCTTCACCGTCCCTTGGCACCCTACCTACAGGCACAACAGCACTGGGGATCTGTGCTTTCCCAGAGACGGAACATCTCACGGCGCTCAGCCTCGGCAGAGCCTCTTTCTGAAAAGGCGAACGGTCGGATCCTTCTCCCACGAGTAAGGGCCCAGCCCTGAAAGCTCTTGCTGGTCTTCACCGTCCCTTGGCACCCTACCTACAGGCACAACAGCACTGGGGATCTGTGCTTTCGCAGAGACGGAACATCTCACGGCGCTCAGTCTCGGCAGAGCCTCTTTCTGAAAAGGCGAACGGTCGGATCCTTCTCCCACGAGTAAGGGCCCAGCCCTGAAAGCTCTTGCTGCTCTTCACCGTCCCTTGGCACCCTACCTACAGGCACAACAGCACTGGGGATCTGTGCTTTCCCAGACACGGAACATCTCACGGCGCTGAGCCTCGGCAGAGCCTCTTTCTGAAAAGGCGAACGGTCGGATCCTTCTCCCACGAGGAAGGGCCCAGCCCTGAAAGCTCTTGCTGCTCTTCAACGTCCCTTGGCACCCTACCTACAGGCACAACAGCACTGGGGATCTGTGCTTTCCCAGAGACGGAACATCTCACGGCGCTCAGCCTCGGCAGAGCCTCTTTCTGAAAAGGCGAACGGTCGGATCCTTCTCCCACGAGGAAGGGCCCAGCCCTGAAAGCTCTTGCTGCTCTTCACCGTCCCTTGGCACCCTACCTACAGGCACAACAGCACTGGGGATCTGTGCTTTCCCAGACACGGAACATCTCACGGCGCTCAGCCTCGGCAGAGCCTCTTTCTGAAAAGGCGAACGGTCGGATCCTTCTCCCACGAGGAAGGGCCCAGCCCTGAAAGCTCTTGCTGCTCTTCACCGTCCCTTGGCACCCTACCTACAGGCACAACAGCACTGGGGATCTGTGCTTTCCCAGAGATGGAACATCTCACGGCGCTCAGCCTCGGCAAGTCTCTTTCTGAAAAGGCGAACGGTCGGATCCTTCTCCCACGAGGAAGGGCCCAGCCCTGAAAGCTCTTGTTGCTCTTCACCGTCCCTTGGCACCCTACCTACAGGCACAACAGCACTGGGGATCTGTGCTTTCCCAGAGACGGAACATCTCACGGCGCTCAGCCTCGGCAGAGCCTCTTTCTGAAAAGGCGAACGGTCGGATCCTTCTCCCACGAGGAAGGGCCCAGCCCTGAAAGCTCTTGCTGGTCTTCACCGTCCCTTGGCACCCTACCTACAGGCACAACAGCACTGGGGATCTGTGCTTTCCCAGAGACGGAACATCTCACGGCGCTCAGCCTCGGCAGAGCCTCTTTCGAAAAGGCGAACGGTCGGATCCTTCTCCCACGAGGAAGGGCCCAGCCCTGAAAGCTCTTGCTGCTCTTCACCGTCCCTTGGCACCCTACCTACAGGCACAACAGCACTGGGGATCTGTGCTTTCCCAGACACGGAACATCTCACGGCGCTCAGCCTCGGCAGAGCCTCTTTCTGAAAAGGCGAACGGTCGGATCCTTCTCCCACGAGGAAGGGCCCAGCCCTGAAAGCTCTTGCTGCTCTTCACCGTCCCTTGGCACCCTACCTACAGGCACAACAGCACTGGGGATCTGTGCTTTCCCAGAGACGGAACATCTCACGGCGCTCCGCCTCGGCAAGCCTCTTTCTGAAAAGGCGAACGGTCGGATCCTTCTCCCACGAGGAAGGGCCCAGCCCTGAAAGCTCTTGCTGCTCTTCACCGTCCCTTGGCACCCTACCTACAGGCACAACAGCACTGGGGATCTGTGCTTTCCCAGACACGGAACATCTCATGGCGCTCCGCCTCGGCAAGTCTCTTTCTGAAAAGGCGAACGGTCGGATCCTTCTCCCACGAGGAAGGGCCCAGCCCTGAAAGCTCTTGCTGCTCTTCACCGTCCCTTGGCACCCTACCTACAGGCACAACAGCACTGGGGATCTGTGCTTTCCCAGACACGGAACATCTCACGGCGCTCAGTCTCGGCAGAGCCTCTTTCTGAAAAGGCGAACGGTCGGATCCTTCTCCCACGAGTAAGGGCCCAGCCCTGAAAGCTCTTGCTGCTCTTCACCGTCCCTTGGCACCCTACCTACAGGCACAACAGCACTGGGGATCTGTGCTTTCCCAGACACGGAACATCTCACGGCGCTCAGCCTCGGCAGAGCCTCTTTCTGAAAAGGCGAACGGTCGGATCCTTCTCCCACGAGGAAGGGCCCAGCCCTGAAAGCTCTTGCTGCTCTTCAACGTCCCTTGGCACCCTACCTACAGGCACAACAGCACTGGGGATCTGTGCTTTCCCAGAGACGGAACATCTCACGGCGCTCAGCCTCGGCAGAGCCTCTTTCTGAAAAGGCGAACGGTCGGATCCTTCTCCCACGAGGAAGGGCCCAGCCCTGAAAGCTCTTGCTGCTCTTCACCGTCCCTTGGCACCCTACCTACAGGCACAACAGCACTGGGGATCTGTGCTTTCCCAGACACGGAACATCTCACGGCGCTCAGCCTCGGCAGAGCCTCTTTCTGAAAAGGCGAACGGTCGGATCCTTCTCCCACGAGGAAGGGCCCAGCCCTGAAAGCTCTTGCTGCTCTTCACCGTCCCTTGGCACCCTACCTACAGGCACAACAGCACTGGGGATCTGTGCTTTCCCAGAGATGGAACATCTCACGGCGCTCAGCCTCGGCAAGTCTCTTTCTGAAAAGGCGAACGGTCGGATCCTTCTCCCACGAGGAAGGGCCCAGCCCTGAAAGCTCTTGCTGCTCTTCACCGTCCCTTGGCACCCTACCTACAGGCACAACAGCACTGGGGATCTGTGCTTTCCCAGACACGGAACATCTCACGGCGCTCAGCCTCGGCAGAGCCTCTTTCTGAAAAGGCGAACGGTCGGATCCTTCTCCCACGAGGAAGGGCCCAGCCCTGAAAGCTCTTGCTGCTCTTCACCGTCCCTTGGCACCCTACCTACAGGCACAACAGCACTGGGGATCTGTGCTTTCCCAGAGATGGAACATCTCACGGCGCTCAGCCTCGGCAAGTCTCTTTCTGAAAAGGCGAACGGTCGGATCCTTCTCCCACGAGGAAGGGCCCAGCCCTGAAAGCTCTTGTTGCTCTTCACCGTCCCTTGGCACCCTACCTACAGGCACAACAGCACTGGGGATCTGTGCTTTCCCAGAGACGGAACATCTCACGGCGCTCAGCCTCGGCAGAGCCTCTTTCTGAAAAGGCGAACGGTCGGATCCTTCTCCCACGAGGAAGGGCCCAGCCCTGAAAGCTCTTGCTGGTCTTCACCGTCCCTTGGCACCCTACCTACAGGCACAACAGCACTGGGGATCTGTGCTTTCCCAGAGACGGAACATCTCACGGCGCTCAGCCTCGGCAGAGCCTCTTTCGAAAAGGCGAACGGTCGGATCCTTCTCCCACGAGGAAGGGCCCAGCCCTGAAAGCTCTTGCTGCTCTTCACCGTCCCTTGGCACCCTACCTACAGGCACAACAGCACTGGGGATCTGTGCTTTCCCAGAGACGGAACATCTCACGGCGCTCAGCCTCGGCAGAGCCTCTTTCTGAAAAGGCGAACGGTCGGATCCTTCTCCCACGAGGAAGGGCCCAGCCCTGAAAGCTCTTGCTGCTCTTCACCGTCCCTTGGCACCCTACCTACAGGCACAACAGCACTGGGGATCTGTGCTTTCCCAGAGACGGAACATCTCACGGCGCTCCGCCTCGGCAAGCCTCTTTCTGAAAAGGCGAACGGTCGGATCCTTCTCCCACGAGGAAGGGCCCAGCCCTGAAAGCTCTTGCTGCTCTTCACCGTCCCTTGGCACCCTACCTACAGGCACAACAGCACTGGGGATCTGTGCTTTCCCAGACACGGAACATCTCATGGCGCTCCGCCTCGGCAAGTCTCTTTCTGAAAAGGCGAACGGTCGGATCCTTCTCCCACGAGGAAGGGCCCAGCCCTGAAAGCTCTTGCTGCTCTTCACCGTCCCTTGGCACCCTACCTACAGGCACAACAGCACTGGGGATCTGTGCTTTCGCAGAGACGGAACATCTCACGGCGCTCAGTCTCGGCAGAGCCTCTTTCTGAAAAGGCGAACGGTCGGATCCTTCTCCCACGAGGAAGGGCCCAGCCCTGAAAGCTCTTGCTGCTCTTCAACGTCCCTTGGCACCCTACCTACAGGCACAACAGCACTGGGGATCTGTGCTTTCCCAGAGACGGAACATCTCACGGCGCTCAGCCTCGGCAGAGCCTCTTTCTGAAAAGGCGAACGGTCGGATCCTTCTCCCACGAGGAAGGGCCCAGCCCTGAAAGCTCTTGCTGCTCTTCACCGTCCCTTGGCACCCTACCTACAGGCACAACAGCACTGGGGATCTGTGCTTTCGCAGAGACGGAACATCTCACGGCGCTCAGTCTCGGCAGAGCCTCTTTCTGAAAAGGCGAACGGTCGGATCCTTCTCCCACGAGGAAGGGCCCAGCCCTGAAAGCTCTTGCTGCTCTTCAACGTCCCTTGGCACCCTACCTACAGGCACAACAGCACTGGGGATCTGTGCTTTCCCAGAGACGGAACATCTCACGGCGCTCAGCCTCGGCAGAGCCTCTTTCTGAAAAGGCGAACGGTCGGATCCTTCTCCCACGAGGAAGGGCCCAGCCCTGAAAGCTCTTGCTGCTCTTCACCGTCCCTTGGCACCCTACCTACAGGCACAACAGCACTGGGGATCTGTGCTTTCCCAGACACGGAACATCTCACGGCGCTCAGCCTCGGCAGAGCCTCTTTCTGAAAAGGCGAACGGTCGGATCCTTCTCCCACGAGGAAGGGCCCAGCCCTGAAAGCTCTTGCTGCTCTTCACCGTCCCTTGGCACCCTACCTACAGGCACAACAGCACTGGGGATCTGTGCTTTCCCAGAGATGGAACATCTCACGGCGCTCAGCCTCGGCAAGTCTCTTTCTGAAAAGGCGAACGGTCGGATCCTTCTCCCACGAGGAAGGGCCCAGCCCTGAAAGCTCTTGTTGCTCTTCACCGTCCCTTGGCACCCTACCTACAGGCACAACAGCACTGGGGATCTGTGCTTTCCCAGAGACGGAACATCTCACGGCGCTCAGCCTCGGCAGAGCCTCTTTCTGAAAAGGCGAACGGTCGGATCCTTCTCCCACGAGGAAGGGCCCAGCCCTGAAAGCTCTTGCTGGTCTTCACCGTCCCTTGGCACCCTACCTACAGGCACAACAGCACTGGGGATCTGTGCTTTCCCAGAGACGGAACATCTCACGGCGCTCAGCCTCGGCAGAGCCTCTTTCGAAAAGGCGAACGGTCGGATCCTTCTCCCACGAGGAAGGGCCCAGCCCTGAAAGCTCTTGCTGCTCTTCACCGTCCCTTGGCACCCTACCTACAGGCACAACAGCACTGGGGATCTGTGCTTTCCCAGAGACGGAACATCTCACGGCGCTCTAGCCTCGGCAGAGCCTCTTTCTGAAAAGGCGAACGGTCGGATCCTTCTCCCACGAGGAAGGGCCCAGCCCTGAAAGCTCTTGCTGCTCTTCACCGTCCCTTGGCACCCTACCTACAGGCACAACAGCACTGGGGATCTGTGCTTTCCCAGAGACGGAACATCTCACGGCGCTCCGCCTCGGCAAGCCTCTTTCTGAAAAGGCGAACGGTCGGATCCTTCTCCCACGAGGAAGGGCCCAGCCCTGAAAGCTCTTGCTGCTCTTCACCGTCCCTTGGCACCCTACCTACAGGCACAACAGCACTGGGGATCTGTGCTTTCCCAGACACGGAACATCTCATGGCGCTCCGCCTCGGCAAGTCTCTTTCTGAAAAGGCGAACGGTCGGATCCTTCTCCCACGAGGAAGGGCCCAGCCCTGAAAGCTCTTGCTGCTCTTCACCGTCCCTTGGCACCCTACCTACAGGCACAACAGCACTGGGGATCTGTGCTTTCCCAGACACGGAACATCTCACGGCGCTCAGTCTCGGCAGAGCCTCTTTCTGAAAAGGCGAACGGTCGGATCCTTCTCCCACGAGGAAGGGCCCAGCCCTGAAAGCTCTTGCTGCTCTTCACCGTCCCTTGGCACCCTACCTAAAAGCACAACAGCACTGGGGATCTGTGCTTTCCCAGACACAGAACATCTCATGGCGCTCCGCCTCGGCAGAGCCTCTTTCGAAAAGGCGAACGGTCGGATCCTTCTCCCACGAGGAAGGGCCCAGCCCTGAAAGCTCTTGCTGCTCTTCACCGTCCCTTGGCACCCTACCTACAGGCACAACAGCACTGGGGATCTGTGCTTTCCCAGAGACGGAACATCTCACGGCGCTCAGCCTCGGCAGAGCCTCTTTCTGAAAAGGCGAACGGTCGGATCCATCTCCCACGAGGAAGGGCCCAGCCCTGAAAGCTCTTGCTGCTCTTCAACGTCCCTTGGCACCCTACCTACAGGCACAACAGCACTGGGGATCTGTGCTTTCCCAGAGACAGAACATCTCACGGCGCTCCGCCTCGGCAAGCCTCTTTCTGAAAAGGTGAACGGTCGGATCCTTCTCCCACGAGGAAGGGCCCAGCCCTGAAAGCTCTTGCTGCTCTTCACCGTCCCTTGGCACCCTACCTACAGGCACAACAGCACTGGGGATCTGTGCTTTCCCAGAGACAGAACATCTCACGGCGCTCCGCCTCGGCAAGCCTCTTTCTGAAAAGGTGAACGGTCGGATCCTTCTCCCACGAGGAAGGGCCCAGCCCTGAAAGCTCTTGCTGCTCTTCACCGTCCCTTGGCACCCTACCTACAGGCACAACAGCACTGGGGATCTGTGCTTTCCCAGACACGGAACATCTCACGGCGCTCAGCCTCGGCAGAGCCTCTTTCTGAAAAGGCGAACGGTCGGATCCTTCTCCCACGAGGAAGGGCCCAGCCCTGAAAGCTCTTGCTGCTCTTCACCGTCCCTTGGCACCCTACCTACAGGCACAACAGCACTGGGGATCTGTGCTTTCCCAGAGACGGAACATCTCATGGCGCTCAGCCTCGGCAGAGCCTCTTTCTGAATAGGCGAGCGCTCGGATCCTTCTCCCACGAGGAAGTGCCCAGCCCTGAAAGCTCTTGCTGCTCTTCACCGTCCCTTGGCACCCTACCTACAGGCACAACAGCACTGGGGATCTGTGCTTTCCCAGACACGGAACATCTCACGGCGCTCAGCCTCGGCAGAGCCTCTTTCTGAAAAGGCGAACGGTCGGATCCTTCTCCCACGAGGAAGGGCCCAGCCCTGAAAGCTCTTGCTGCTCTTCACCGTCCCTTGGCGCCCTACGTACAGGCACAACAGCACTGGGGATCTGTGCTTTCCCAGAGACAGAACATCTCACGGCGCTCCGCCTCGGCAAGCCTCTTTCTGAAAAGGCGAACGGTCGGATCCTTCTCCCACGAGGAAGGGCCCAGCCCTGAAAGCTCTTGCTGCTCTTCACCGTCCCTTGGCACCCTACCTACAGGCACAACAGCACTGGGGATCTGTGCTTTCCCAGACACGGAACATCTCATGGCGCTCCGCCTCGGCAAGTCTCTTTCTGAAAAGGCGAACGGTCGGATCCTTCTCCCACGAGTAAGGGCCCAGCCCTGAAAGCTCTTGCTGCTCTTCACCGTCCCTTGGCACCCTACCTACAGGCACAACAGCACTGGGGATCTGTGCTTTCCCAGAGACGGAACATCTCACGGCGCTCAGCCTCGGCAGAGCCTCTTTCTGAAAAGGCGAACGGTCGGATCCTTCTCCCACGAGGAAGGGCCCAGCCCTGAAAGCTCTTGCTGCTCTTCACCGTCCCTTGGCACCCTACCTACAGGCACAACAGCACTGGGGATCTGTGCTTTCCCAGAGACGGAACATCTCACGGCGCTCAGCCTCGGCAAGTCTCTTTCAGAAAAAGGCGAACGGTCGGATCCTTCTCCCACGAGGAAGGGCCCAGCCCTGAAAGCTCTTGCTGCTCTTCACTGTCCCTTGGCACCCTACCTACAGGCACAACAGCACTGGGGATCTGTGCTTTCCCAGACACGGAACATCTCATGGCGCTCAGCCTCGGCAAGTCTCTTTCTGAAAAGGCGAACGGTCGGATCCTTCTCCCACGAGTAAGGGCCCAGCCCTGAAAGCTCTTGCTGCTCTTCACCGTCCCTTGGCACCCTACCTACAGGCACAACAGCACTGGGGATCTGTGCTTTCCCAGACACGGAACATCTCACGGCGCTCAGTCTCGGCAGAGCCTCTTTCTGAAAAGGCGAACGGTCGGATCCTTCTCCCACGAGGAAGGGCCCAGCCCTGAAAGCTCTTGCTGCTCTTCACCGTCCCTTGGCACCCTACCTACAGGCACAACAGCACTGGGGATCTGTGCTTTCGCAGAGACGGAACATCTCACGGCGCTCAGTCTCGGCAGAGCCTCTTTCTGAAAAGGCGAACGGTCGGATCCTTCTCCCACGAGTAAGGGCCCAGCCCTGAAAGCTCTTGCTGCTCTTCACCGTCCCTTGGCACCCTACCTACAGGCACAACAGCACTGGGGATCTGTGCTTTCCCAGAGACGGAACATCTCACGGCGCTCAGCCTCGGCAGAGCCTCTTTCTGAAAAGGCGAACGGTCGGATCCTTCTCCCACGAGGAAGGGCCCAGCCCTGAAAGCTCTTGCTGCTCTTCACCGTCCCTTGGCACCCTACCTACAGGCACAACAGCACTGGGGATCTGTGCTTTCCCAGAGACGGAACATCTCACGGCGCTCAGCCTCGGCAGAGCCTCTTTCTGAAAAGGCGAACGGTTGGATCCTTCTCCCACGAGGAAGGGCCCAGCCCTGAAAGCTCTTGCTGCTCTTCACCGTCCCTTGGCACCCTACCTACAGGCACAACAGCACTGGGGATCTGTGCTTTCCCAGAGACGGAACATCTCACGGCGCTCAGCCTCGGCAGAGCCTCTTTCTGAAAAGGCGAACGGTCGGATCCTTCTCCCACGAGGAAGGGCCCAGCCCTGAAAGCTCTTGCTGCTCTTCACCGTCCCTTGGCACCCTACCTACAGGCACAACAGCACTGGGGATCTGTGCTTTCCCAGAGATGGAACATCTCACGGCGCTCAGCCTCGGCAAGTCTCTTTCTGAAAAGGCGAACGGTCGGATCCTTCTCCCACGAGGAAGGGCCCAGCCCTGAAAGCTCTTGTTGCTCTTCACCGTCCCTTGGCACCCTACCTACAGGCACAACAGCACTGGGGATCTGTGCTTTCCCAGACACGGAACATCTCACGGCGCTCAGCCTCGGCAGAGCCTCTTTCTGAAAAGGCGAACGGTCGGATCCTTCTCCCACGAGGAAGGGCCCAGCCCTGAAAGCTCTTGCTGCTCTTCACCGTCCCTTGGCACCCTACCTACAGGCACAACAGCACTGGGGATCTGTGCTTTCCCAGAGATGGAACATCTCACGGCGCTCAGCCTCGGCAAGTCTCTTTCTGAAAAGGCGAACGGTCGGATCCTTCTCCCACGAGGAAGGGCCCAGCCCTGAAAGCTCTTGCTGCTCTTCACCGTCCCTTGGCACCCTACCTACAGGCACAACAGCACTGGGGATCTGTGCTTTCCCAGACACGGAACATCTCACGGCGCTCAGCCTCGGCAGAGCCTCTTTCTGAAAAGGCGAACGGTCGGATCCTTCTCCCACGAGGAAGGGCCCAGCCCTGAAAGCTCTTGCTGCTCTTCACCGTCCCTTGGCACCCTACCTACAGGCACAACAGCACTGGGGATCTGTGCTTTCCCAGAGATGGAACATCTCACGGCGCTCAGCCTCGGCAAGTCTCTTTCTGAAAAGGCGAACGGTCGGATCCTTCTCCCACGAGGAAGGGCCCAGCCCTGAAAGCTCTTGTTGCTCTTCACCGTCCCTTGGCACCCTACCTACAGGCACAACAGCACTGGGGATCTGTGCTTTCCCAGAGACGGAACATCTCACGGCGCTCAGCCTCGGCAGAGCCTCTTTCTGAAAAGGCGAACGGTCGGATCCTTCTCCCACGAGGAAGGGCCCAGCCCTGAAAGCTCTTGCTGGTCTTCACCGTCCCTTGGCACCCTACCTACAGGCACAACAGCACTGGGGATCTGTGCTTTCCCAGAGACGGAACATCTCACGGCGCTCAGCCTCGGCAGAGCCTCTTTCGAAAAGGCGAACGGTCGGATCCTTCTCCCACGAGGAAGGGCCCAGCCCTGAAAGCTCTTGCTGCTCTTCACCGTCCCTTGGCACCCTACCTACAGGCACAACAGCACTGGGGATCTGTGCTTTCCCAGAGACGGAACATCTCACGGCGCTCAGCCTCGGCAGAGCCTCTTTCTGAAAAGGCGAACGGTCGGATCCTTCTCCCACGAGGAAGGGCCCAGCCCTGAAAGCTCTTGCTGCTCTTCACCGTCCCTTGGCACCCTACCTACAGGCACAACAGCACTGGGGATCTGTGCTTTCCCAGAGACGGAACATCTCACGGCGCTCCGCCTCGGCAAGCCTCTTTCTGAAAAGGCGAACGGTCGGATCCTTCTCCCACGAGGAAGGGCCCAGCCCTGAAAGCTCTTGCTGCTCTTCACCGTCCCTTGGCACCCTACCTACAGGCACAACAGCACTGGGGATCTGTGCTTTCCCAGACACGGAACATCTCATGGCGCTCCGCCTCGGCAAGTCTCTTTCTGAAAAGGCGAACGGTCGGATCCTTCTCCCACGAGGAAGGGCCCAGCCCTGAAAGCTCTTGCTGCTCTTCACCGTCCCTTGGCACCCTACCTACAGGCACAACAGCACTGGGGATCTGTGCTTTCGCAGAGACGGAACATCTCACGGCGCTCAGTCTCGGCAGAGCCTCTTTCTGAAAAGGCGAACGGTCGGATCCTTCTCCCACGAGGAAGGGCCCAGCCCTGAAAGCTCTTGCTGCTCTTCAACGTCCCTTGGCACCCTACCTACAGGCACAACAGCACTGGGGATCTGTGCTTTCCCAGAGACGGAACATCTCACGGCGCTCAGCCTCGGCAGAGCCTCTTTCTGAAAAGGCGAACGGTCGGATCCTTCTCCCACGAGGAAGGGCCCAGCCCTGAAAGCTCTTGCTGCTCTTCACCGTCCCTTGGCACCCTACCTACAGGCACAACAGCACTGGGGATCTGTGCTTTCGCAGAGACGGAACATCTCACGGCGCTCAGTCTCGGCAGAGCCTCTTTCTGAAAAGGCGAACGGTCGGATCCTTCTCCCACGAGGAAGGGCCCAGCCCTGAAAGCTCTTGCTGCTCTTCAACGTCCCTTGGCACCCTACCTACAGGCACAACAGCACTGGGGATCTGTGCTTTCCCAGAGACGGAACATCTCACGGCGCTCAGCCTCGGCAGAGCCTCTTTCTGAAAAGGCGAACGGTCGGATCCTTCTCCCACGAGGAAGGGCCCAGCCCTGAAAGCTCTTGCTGCTCTTCACCGTCCCTTGGCACCCTACCTACAGGCACAACAGCACTGGGGATCTGTGCTTTCCCAGACACGGAACATCTCACGGCGCTCAGCCTCGGCAGAGCCTCTTTCTGAAAAGGCGAACGGTCGGATCCTTCTCCCACGAGGAAGGGCCCAGCCCTGAAAGCTCTTGCTGCTCTTCACCGTCCCTTGGCACCCTACCTACAGGCACAACAGCACTGGGGATCTGTGCTTTCCCAGAGATGGAACATCTCACGGCGCTCAGCCTCGGCAAGTCTCTTTCTGAAAAGGCGAACGGTCGGATCCTTCTCCCACGAGGAAGGGCCCAGCCCTGAAAGCTCTTGTTGCTCTTCACCGTCCCTTGGCACCCTACCTACAGGCACAACAGCACTGGGGATCTGTGCTTTCCCAGAGACGGAACATCTCACGGCGCTCAGCCTCGGCAGAGCCTCTTTCTGAAAAGGCGAACGGTCGGATCCTTCTCCCACGAGGAAGGGCCCAGCCCTGAAAGCTCTTGCTGGTCTTCACCGTCCCTTGGCACCCTACCTACAGGCACAACAGCACTGGGGATCTGTGCTTTCCCAGAGACGGAACATCTCACGGCGCTCAGCCTCGGCAGAGCCTCTTTCGAAAAGGCGAACGGTCGGATCCTTCTCCCACGAGGAAGGGCCCAGCCCTGAAAGCTCTTGCTGCTCTTCACCGTCCCTTGGCACCCTACCTACAGGCACAACAGCACTGGGGATCTGTGCTTTCCCAGAGACGGAACATCTCACGGCGCTCAGCCTCGGCAGAGCCTCTTTCTGAAAAGGCGAACGGTCGGATCCTTCTCCCACGAGGAAGGGCCCAGCCCTGAAAGCTCTTGCTGCTCTTCACCGTCCCTTGGCACCCTACCTACAGGCACAACAGCACTGGGGATCTGTGCTTTCCCAGAGACGGAACATCTCACGGCGCTCCGCCTCGGCAAGCCTCTTTCTGAAAAGGCGAACGGTCGGATCCTTCTCCCACGAGGAAGGGCCCAGCCCTGAAAGCTCTTGCTGCTCTTCACCGTCCCTTGGCACCCTACCTACAGGCACAACAGCACTGGGGATCTGTGCTTTCCCAGACACGGAACATCTCATGGCGCTCCGCCTCGGCAAGTCTCTTTCTGAAAAGGCGAACGGTCGGATCCTTCTCCCACGAGGAAGGGCCCAGCCCTGAAAGCTCTTGCTGCTCTTCACCGTCCCTTGGCACCCTACCTACAGGCACAACAGCACTGGGGATCTGTGCTTTCCCAGACACGGAACATCTCACGGCGCTCAGTCTCGGCAGAGCCTCTTTCTGAAAAGGCGAACGGTCGGATCCTTCTCCCACGAGGAAGGGCCCAGCCCTGAAAGCTCTTGCTGCTCTTCACCGTCCCTTGGCACCCTACCTACAAGCACAACAGCACTGGGGATCTGTGCTTTCCCAGACACAGAACATCTCATGGCGCTCCGCCTCGGCAGAGCCTCTTTCGAAAAGGCGAACGGTCGGATCCTTCTCCCACGAGGAAGGGCCCAGCCCTGAAAGCTCTTGCTGCTCTTCACCGTCCCTTGGCACCCTACCTACAGGCACAACAGCACTGGGGATCTGTGCTTTCCCAGAGACGGAACATCTCACGGCGCTCAGCCTCGGCAGAGCCTCTTTCTGAAAAGGCGAACGGTCGGATCCATCTCCCACGAGGAAGGGCCCAGCCCTGAAAGCTCTTGCTGCTCTTCACCGTCCCTTGGCACCCTACCTACAGGCACAACAGCACTGGGGATCTGTGCTTTCCCAGAGACAGAACATCTCACGGCGCTCCGCCTCGGCAAGCCTCTTTCTGAAAAGGTGAACGGTCGGATCCTTCTCCCACGAGGAAGGGCCCAGCCCTGAAAGCTCTTGCTGCTCTTCACCGTCCCTTGGCACCCTACCTACAGGCACAACAGCACTGGGGATCTGTGCTTTCCCAGACACGGAACATCTCACGGCGCTCAGCCTCGGCAGAGCCTCTTTCTGAAAAGGCGAACGGTCGGATCCTTCTCCCACGAGGAAGGGCCCAGCCCTGAAAGCTCTTGCTGCTCTTCACCGTCCCTTGGCACCCTACCTACAGGCACAACAGCACTGGGGATCTGTGCTTTCCCAGAGACGGAACATCTCACGGCGCTCAGCCTCGGCAAGTCTCTTTCAGAAAAAGGCGAACGGTCGGATCCTTCTCCCACGAGGAAGGGCCCAGCCCTGAAAGCTCTTGCTGCTCTTCACTGTCCCTTGGCACCCTACCTACAGGCACAACAGCACTGGGGATCTGTGCTTTCCCAGACACGGAACATCTCATGGCGCTCCGCCTCGGCAAGTCTCTTTCTGAAAAGGCGAACGGTCGGATCCTTCTCCCACGAGTAAGGGCCCAGCCCTGAAAGCTCTTGCTGCTCTTCACCGTCCCTTGGCACCCTACCTACAGGCACAACAGCACTGGGGATCTGTGCTTTCCCAGACACGGAACATCTCACGGCGCTCAGTCTCGGCAGAGCCTCTTTCTGAAAAGGCGAACGGTCGGATCCTTCTCCCACGAGGAAGGGCCCAGCCCTGAAAGCTCTTGCTGCTCTTCACCGTCCCTTGGCACCCTACCTACAGGCACAACAGCACTGGGGATCTGTGCTTTCGCAGAGACGGAACATCTCACGGCGCTCAGTCTCGGCAGAGCCTCTTTCTGAAAAGGCGAACGGTCGGATCCTTCTCCCACGAGTAAGGGCCCAGCCCTGAAAGCTCTTGCTGCTCTTCACCGTCCCTTGGCACCCTACCTACAGGCACAACAGCACTGGGGATCTGTGCTTTCCCAGAGACGGAACATCTCACGGCGCTCAGCCTCGGCAGAGCCTCTTTCTGAAAAGGCGAACGGTCGGATCCTTCTCCCACGAGGAAGGGCCCAGCCCTGAAAGCTCTTGCTGCTCTTCACCGTCCCTTGGCACCCTACCTACAGGCACAACAGCACTGGGGATCTGTGCTTTCCCAGAGACGGAACATCTCACGGCGCTCAGCCTCGGCAGAGCCTCTTTCTGAAAAGGCGAACGGTTGGATCCTTCTCCCACGAGGAAGGGCCCAGCCCTGAAAGCTCTTGCTGCTCTTCACCGTCCCTTGGCACCCTACCTACAGGCACAACAGCACTGGGGATCTGTGCTTTCCCAGAGACGGAACATCTCACGGCGCTCAGCCTCGGCAGAGCCTCTTTCTGAAAAGGCGAACGGTCGGATCCTTCTCCCACGAGGAAGGGCCCAGCCCTGAAAGCTCTTGCTGCTCTTCACCGTCCCTTGGCACCCTACCTACAGGCACAACAGCACTGGGGATCTGTGCTTTCCCAGAGATGGAACATCTCACGGCGCTCAGCCTCGGCAAGTCTCTTTCTGAAAAGGCGAACGGTCGGATCCTTCTCCCACGAGGAAGGGCCCAGCCCTGAAAGCTCTTGTTGCTCTTCACCGTCCCTTGGCACCCTACCTACAGGCACAACAGCACTGGGGATCTGTGCTTTCCCAGAGACGGAACATCTCACGGCGCTCAGCCTCGGCAGAGCCTCTTTCTGAAAAGGCGAACGGTCGGATCCTTCTCCCACGAGGAAGGGCCCAGCCCTGAAAGCTCTTGCTGCTCTTCAACGTCCCTTGGCACCCTACCTACAGGCACAACAGCACTGGGGATCTGTGCTTTCCCAGAGACGGAACATCTCACGGCGCTCAGCCTCGGCAGAGCCTCTTTCTGAAAAGGCGAACGGTCGGATCCTTCTCCCACGAGGAAGGGCCCAGGCCTGAAAGCTCTTGCTGCACTTCAACGTCCCTTGGCACCCTACCTACAGGCACAACAGCACTGGGGATCTGTGCTTTCCCAGAGACGGAACATCTCACGGCGCTCAGCCTCGGCAGAGCCTCTTTCTGAAAAGGCGAACGGTCGGATCCTTCTCCCACGAGGAAGGGCCCAGCCCTGAAAGCTCTTGCTGCTCTTCACCGTCCCTTGGCGCCCTACGTACAGGCACAACAGCACTGGGGATCTGTGCTTTCCCAGAGACAGAACATCTCACGGCGCTCCGCCTCGGCAAGCCTCTTTCTGAAAAGGCGAACGGTCGGATCCTTCTCCCACGAGGAAGGGCCCAGCCCTGAAAGCTCTTGCTGCTCTTCACCGTCCCTTGGCACCCTACCTACAGGCACAACAGCACTGGGGATCTGTGCTTTCCCAGACACGGAACATCTCATGGCGCTCCGCCTCGGCAAGTCTCTTTCTGAAAAGGCGAACGGTCGGATCCTTCTCCCACGAGTAAGGGCCCAGCCCTGAAAGCTCTTGCTGCTCTTCACCGTCCCTTGGCACCCTACCTACAGGCACAACAGCACTGGGGATCTGTGCTTTCCCAGAGACGGAACATCTCACGGCGCTCAGCCTCGGCAGAGCCTCTTTCTGAAAAGGCGAACGGTCGGATCCTTCTCCCACGAGGAAGGGCCCAGCCCTGAAAGCTCTTGCTGCTCTTCACCGTCCCTTGGCACCCTACCTACAGGCACAACAGCACTGGGGATCTGTGCTTTCCCAGACACGGAACATCTCACGGCGCTCAGCCTCGGCAAGTCTCTTTCAGAAAAAGGCGAACGGTCGGATCCTTCTCCCACGAGGAAGGGCCCAGCCCTGAAAGCTCTTGCTGCTCTTCACTGTCCCTTGGCACCCTACCTACAGGCACAACAGCACTGGGGATCTGTGCTTTCCCAGACACGGAACATCTCATGGCGCTCCGCCTCGGCAAGTCTCTTTCTGAAAAGGCGAACGGTCGGATCCTTCTCCCACGAGTAAGGGCCCAGCCCTGAAAGCTCTTGCTGCTCTTCACCGTCCCTTGGCACCCTACCTACAGGCACAACAGCACTGGGGATCTGTGCTTTCCCAGACACGGAACATCTCACGGCGCTCAGTCTCGGCAGAGCCTCTTTCTGAAAAGGCGAACGGTCGGATCCTTCTCCCACGAGGAAGGGCCCAGCCCTGAAAGCTCTTGCTGCTCTTCAACGTCCCTTGGCACCCTACCTACAGGCACAACAGCACTGGGGATCTGTGCTTTCCCAGAGACGGAACATCTCACGGCGCTCAGTCTCGGCAGAGCCTCTTTCTGAAAAGGCGAACGGTCGGATCCTTCTCCCACGAGTAAGGGCCCAGCCCTGAAAGCTCTTGCTGCTCTTCACCATCCCTTGGCACCCTACCTACAGGCACAACAGCACTGGGGATCTGTGCTTTCCCAGAGACGGAACATCTCACGGCGCTCAGCCTCGGCAGAGCCTCTTTCTGAAAAGGCGAACGGTCGGATCCTTCTCCCACGAGGAAGGGCCCAGCCCTGAAAGCTCTTGCTGCTCTTCAACGTCCCTTGGCACCCTACCTACAGGCACAACAGCACTGGGGATCTGTGCTTTCCCAGAGACGGAACATCTCACGGCGCTCAGCCTCGGCAGAGCCTCTTTCTGAAAAGGCGAACGGTTGGATCCTTCTCCCACGAGGAAGGGCCCAGCCCTGAAAGCTCTTGCTGCTCTTCACCGTCCCTTGGCACCCTACCTACAGGCACAACAGCACTGGGGATCTGTGCTTTCCCAGACACGGAACATCTCACGGCGCTCAGCCTCGGCAGAGCCTCTTTCTGAAAAGGCGAACGGTCGGATCCTTCTCCCACGAGGAAGGGCCCAGCCCTGAAAGCTCTTGCTGCTCTTCACCGTCCCTTGGCACCCTACCTACTGGCACAACAGCACTGGGGATCTGTGCTTTCCCAGAGATGGAACATCTCACGGCGCTCAGCCTCGGCAAGTCTCTTTCTGAAAAGGCGAACGGTCGGATCCTTCTCCCACGAGGAAGGGCCCAGCCCTGAAAGCTCTTGTTGCTCTTCACCGTCCCTTGGCACCCTACCTACAGGCACAACAGCACTGGGGATCTGTGCTTTCCCAGAGACGGAACATCTCACGGCGCTCAGCCTCGGCAGAGCCTCTTTCTGAAAAGGCGAACGGTCGGATCCTTCTCCCACGAGGAAGGGCCCAGCCCTGAAAGCTCTTGCTGCTCTTCAACGTCCCTTGGCACCCTACCTACAGGCACAACAGCACTGGGGATCTGTGCTTTCCCAGAGACGGAACATCTCACGGCGCTCAGCCTCGGCAGAGCCTCTTTCTGAAAAGGCGAACGGTCGGATCCTTCTCCCACGAGGAAGGGCCCAGCCCTGAAAGCTCTTGCTGCACTTCAACGTCCCTTGGCACCCTACCTACAGGCACAACAGCACTGGGGATCTGTGCTTTCCCAGAGACGGAACATCTCACGGTGCTCAGCCTCGGCAGAGCCTCTTTCTGAAAAGGTGAACGGTCGGATCCTTCTCCCACGAGGAAGGGCCCAGCCCTGAAAGCTCTTGCTGCTCTTCACCGTCCCTTGGCACCCTACCTACAGGCACAACAGCACTGGGGATCTGTGCTTTCCCAGAGACGGAACATCTCACGGCGCTCAGCCTCGGCAGAGCCTCTTTCTGAAAAGGCGAACGGTCGGATCCTTCTCCCACGAGGAAGGGCCCAGCCCTGAAAGCTCTTGCTGCTCTTCAACGTCCCTTGGCACCCTACCTACAGGCACAACAGCACTGGGGATCTGTGCTTTCCCAGACACGGAACATCTCACGGCGCTCAGCCTCGGCAAGTCTCTTTCAGAAAAAGGCGAACGGTCGGATCCTTCTCCCACGAGGAAGGGCCCAGCCCTGAAAGCTCTTGCTGCTCTTCACCGTCCCTTGGCACCCTACCTACAGGCACAACAGCACTGGGGATCTGTGCTTTCCCAGACACGGAACATCTCATGGCGCTCCGCCTCGGCAAGTCTCTTTCTGAAAAGGCGAACGGTCGGATCCTTCTCCCACGAGGAAGGGCCCAGCCCTGAAAGCTCTTGCTGCTCTTCACCGTCCCTTGGCACCCTACCTACAGGCACAACAGCACTGGGGATCTGTGCTTTCCCAGACACGGAACATCTCACGGCGCTCAGTCTCGGCAGAGCCTCTTTCTGAAAAGGCGAACGGTCGGATCCTTCTCCCACGAGGAAGGGCCCAGCCCTGAAAGCTCTTGCTGCTCTTCACCGTCCCTTGGCACCCTACCTACAGGCACAACAGCACTGGGGATCTGTGCTTTCGCAGAGACGGAACATCTCACGGCGCTCAGTCTCGGCAGAGCCTCTTTCTGAAAAGGCGAACGGTCGGATCCTTCTCCCACGAGGAAGGGCCCAGCCCTGAAAGCTCTTGCTGCTCTTCACCGTCCCTTGGCACCCTACCTACAGGCACAACAGCACTGGGGATCTGTGCTTTCCCAGAGACGGAACATCTCACGGCGCTCAGCCTCGGCAGAGCCTCTTTCTGAAAAGGCGAACGGTCGGATCCTTCTCCCACGAGGAAGGGCCCAGCCCTGAAAGCTCTTGCTGCTCTTCACCGTCCCTTGGCACCCTACCTACAGGCACAACAGCACTGGGGATCTGTGCTTTCCCAGAGACGGAACATCTCACGGCGCTCAGCCTCGGCAGAGCCTCTTTCTGAAAAGGCGAACGGTCGGATCCTTCTCCCACGAGGAAGGGCCCAGCCCTGAAAGCTCTTGCTGCTCTTCACCGTCCCTTGGCACCCTACCTACAGGCACAACAGCACTGGGGATCTGTGCTTTCCCAGACACGGAACATCTCACGGCGCTCAGCCTCGGCAGAGCCTCTTTCTGAAAAGGCGAACGGTCAGATCCTTCTCCCACGAGGAAGGGCCCAGCCCTGAAAGCTCTTGCTGCTCTTCACCGTCCCTTGGCACCCTACCTACAGGCACAACAGCACTGGGGATCTGTGCTTTCCCAGAGATGGAACATCTCACGGCGCTCAGCCTCGGCAAGTCTCTTTCTGAAAAGGCGAACGGTCGGATCCTTCTCCCACGAGGAAGGGCCCAGCCCTGAAAGCTCTTGTTGCTCTTCACCGTCCCTTGGCACCCTACCTACAGGCACAACAGCACTGGGGATCTGTGCTTTCCCAGAGACGGAACATCTCACGGCGCTCAGCCTCGGCAGAGCCTCTTTCTGAAAAGGCGAACGGTCGGATCCTTCTCCCACGAGGAAGGGCCCAGCCCTGAAAGCTCTTGCTGGTCTTCACCGTCCCTTGGCACCCTACCTACAGGCACAACAGCACTGGGGATCTGTGCTTTCCCAGAGACGGAACATCTCACGGCGCTCAGCCTCGGCAGAGACTCTTTCTGAAAAGGCGAACGGTCGGATCCTTCTCCCACGAGGAAGGGCCCAGCCCTGAAAGCTCTTGCTGCACTTCAACGTCCCTTGGCACCCTACCTACAGGCACAACAGCACTGGGGATCTGTGCTTTCCCAGACACGGAACATCTCATGGCGCTCCGCCTCGGCAAGTCTCTTTCTGAAAAGGCGAACGGTCGGATCCTTCTCCCACGAGTAAGGGCCCAGCCCTGAAAGCTCTTGCTGCTCTTCACCGTCCCTTGGCACCCTACCTACAGGCACAACAGCACTGGGGATCTGTGCTTTCCCAGAGACGGAACATCTCACGGCGCTCAGCCTCGGCAGAGCCTCTTTCTGAAAAGGCGAACGGTCGGATCCTTCTCCCACGAGGAAGGGCCCAGCCCTGAAAGCTCTTGCTGCTCTTCACCGTCCCTTGGCACCCTACCTACAGGCACAACAGCACTGGGGATCTGTGCTTTCCCAGACACGGAACATCTCATGGCTCTCCGCCTCGGCAAGTCTCTTTCTGAAAAGGCGAACGGTCGGATCCTTCTCCCACGAGGAAGGGCCCAGCCCTGAAAGCTCTTGCTGCTCTTCACCGTCCCTTGGCACCCTACCTACAGGCACAACAGCACTGGGGATCTGTGCTTTCCCAGACACGGAACATCTCACGGCGCTCAGTCTCGGCAGAGCCTCTTTCTGAAAAGGCGAACGGTCGGATCCTTCTCCCACGAGGAAGGGCCCAGCCCTGAAAGCTCTTGCTGCTCTTCACCGTCCCTTGGCACCCTACCTACAGGCACAACAGCACTGGGGATCTGTGCTTTCCCAGAGACGGAACATCTCACGGCGCTCAGCCTCGGCAGAGCCTCTTTCTGAAAAGGCGAACGGTCGGATCCTTCTCCCACGAGGAAGGGCCCAGCCCTGAAAGCTCTTGCTGCTCTTCACCGTCCCTTGGCACCCTACCTACAGGCACAACAGCACTGGGGATCTGTGCTTTCCCAGAGACGGAACATCTCACGGCGCTCAGCCTCGGCAGAGCCTCTTTCTGAAAAGGCGAACGGTCGGATCCTTCTCCCACGAGGAAGGGCCCAGCCCTGAAAGCTCTTGCTGCACTTCAACGTCCCTTGGCACCCTACCTACAGGCACAACAGCACTGGGGATCTGTGCTTTCCCAGAGACGGAACATCTCACGGTGCTCAGCCTCGGCAGAGCCTCTTTCTGAAAAGGTGAACGGTCGGATCCTTCTCCCACGAGGAAGGGCCCAGCCCTGAAAGCTCTTGCTGCTCTTCACCGTCCCTTGGCACCCTACCTACAGGCACAACAGCACTGGGGATCTGTGCTTTCCCAGACACGGAACATCTCACGGCGCTCAGCCTCGGCAGAGCCTCTTTCTGAAAAGGCGAACGGTCGGATCCTTCTCCCACGAGGAAGGGCCCAGCCCTGAAAGCTCTTGCTGCTCTTCACCGTCCCTTGGCACCCTACCTACAGGCACAACAGCACTGGGGATCTGTGCTTTCCCAGAGACGGAACATCTCACGGCGCTCAGCCTCGGCAAGTCTCTTTCAGAAAAAGGCGAACGGTCGGATCCTTCTCCCACGAGGAAGGGCCCAGCCCTGAAAGCTCTTGCTGCTCTTCACCGTCCCTTGGCACCCTACCTACAGGCACAACAGCACTGGGGATCTGTGCTTTCCCAGACACGGAACATCTCATGGCGCTCCGCCTCGGCAAGTCTCTTTCTGAAAAGGCGAACGGTCGGATCCTTCTCCCACGAGGAAGGGCCCAGCCCTGAAAGCTCTTGCTGCTCTTCACCGTCCCTTGGCACCCTACCTACAGGCACAACAGCACTGGGGATCTGTGCTTTCCCAGACACGGAACATCTCACGGCGCTCAGTCTCGGCAGAGCCTCTTTCTGAAAAGGCGAACGGTCGGATCCTTCTCCCACGAGGAAGGGCCCAGCCCTGAAAGCTCTTGTTGCTCTTCACCGTCCCTTGGCACCCTACCTACAGGCACAACAGCACTGGGGATCTGTGCTTTCCCAGAGACGGAACATCTCACGGCGCTCAGCCTCGGCAGAGCCTCTTTCTGAAAAGGCGAACGGTCGGATCCTTCTCCCACGAGGAAGGGCCCAGCCCTGAAAGCTCTTGCTGCTCTTCAACGTCCCTTGGCACCCTACCTACAGGCACAACAGCACTGGGGATCTGTGCTTTCCCAGAGACGGAACATCTCACGGCGCTCAGCCTCGGCAGAGCCTCTTTCTGAAAAGGCGAACGGTCGGATCCTTCTCCCACGAGGAAGGGCCCAGCCCTGAAAGCTCTTGCTGCTCTTCACCGTCCCTTGGCACCCTACCTACAGGCACAACAGCACTGGGGATCTGTGCTTTCCCAGAGACGGAACATCTCACGGCGCTCAGCCTCGGCAGAGCCTCTTTCTGAAAAGGCGAACGGTCGGATCCTTCTCCCACGAGGAAGGGCCCAGCCCTGAAAGCTCTTGCTGCTCTTCACCGTCCCTTGGCACCCTACCTACAGGCACAACAGCACTGGGGATCTGTGCTTTCCCAGAGATGGAACATCTCACGGCGCTCAGCCTCGGCAAGTCTCTTTCTGAAAAGGCGAACGGTCGGATCCTTCTCCCACGAGGAAGGGCCCAGCCCTGAAAGCTCTTGCTGCTCTTCACCGTCCCTTGGCACCCTACCTACAGGCACAACAGCACTGGGGATCTGTGCTTTCCCAGAGACGGAACATCTCACGGCGCTCAGCCTCGGCAGAGCCTCTTTCTGAAAAGGCGAACGGTCGGATCCTTCTCCCACGAGGAAGGGCCCAGCCCTGAAAGCTCTTGCTGGTCTTCACCGTCCCTTGGCACCCTACCTACAGGCACAACAGCACTGGGGATCTGTGCTTTCCCAGAGACGGAACATCTCACGGCGCTCAGCCTCGGCAGAGCCTCTTTCTGAAAAGGCGAACGGTCGGATCCTTCTCCCACGAGGAAGGGCCCAGCCCTGAAAGCTCTTGCTGCACTTCAACGTCCCTTGGCACCCTACCTACAGGCACAACAGCACTGGGGATCTGTGCTTTCCCAGAGACGGAACATCTCACGGTGCTCAGCCTCGGCAGAGCCTCTTTCTGAAAAGGTGAACGGTCGGATCCTTCTCCCACGAGGAAGGGCCCAGCCCTGAAAGCTCTTGCTGCTCTTCACCGTCCCTTGGCACCCTACCTACAGGCACAACAGCACTGGGGATCTGTGCTTTCCCAGAGACGGAACATCTCACGGCGCTCAGCCTCGGCAGAGCCTCTTTCTGAAAAGGCGAACGGTCGGATCCTTCTCCCACGAGGAAGGGCCCAGCCCTGAAAGCTCTTGCTGCTCTTCACCGTCCCTTGGCACCCTACCTACAGGCACAACAGCACTGGGGATCTGTGCTTTCCCAGACACGGAACATCTCATGGCGCTCCGCCTCGGCAAGTCTCTTTCTGAAAAGGCGAACGGTCGGATCCTTCTCCCACGAGGAAGGGCCCAGCCCTGAAAGCTCTTGCTGCTCTTCACCGTCCCTTGGCACCCTACCTACAGGCACAACAGCACTGGGGATCTGTGCTTTCCCAGAGACGGAACATCTCACGGCGCTCAGTCTCGGCAGAGCCTCTTTCTGAAAAGGCAAACGGTCGGATCCTTCTCCCACGAGGAAGGGCCCAGCCCTGAAAGCTCTTGCTGCTCTTCACCGTCCCTTGGCACCCTACCTACAGGCACAACAGCACTGGGGATCTGTGCTTTCCCAGACACGGAACATCTCATGGCGCTCCGCCTCGGCAAGTCTCTTTCTGAAAAGGCGAACGGTCGGATCCTTCTCCCACGAGGAAGGGCCCAGCCCTGAAAGCTCTTGCTGCTCTTCACCGTCCCTTGGCACCCTACCTACAGGCACAACAGCACTGGGGATCTGTGCTTTCGCAGAGACGGAACATCTCACGGCGCTCAGTCTCGGCAGAGCCTCTTTCTGAAAAGGCGAACGGTCGGATCCTTCTCCCACGAGGAAGGGCCCAGCCCTGAAAGCTCTTGCTGCTCTTCACCGTCCCTTGGCACCCTACCTACAGGCACAACAGCACTGGGGATCTGTGCTTTCCCAGAGACGGAACATCTCACGGCGCTCAGCCTCGGCAGAGCCTCTTTCTGAAAAGGCGAACGGTCGGATCCTTCTCCCACGAGGAAGGGCCCAGCCCTGAAAGCTCTTGCTGCTCTTCACCGTCCCTTGGCACCCTACCTACAGGCACAACAGCACTGGGGATCTGTGCTTTCCCAGACACGGAACATCTCACGGCGCTCAGCCTCGGCAGAGCCTCTTTCTGAAAAGGCGAACGGTCGGATCCTTCTCCCACGAGGAAGGGCCCAGCCCTGAAAGCTCTTGCTGCTCTTCACCGTCCCTTGGCACCCTACCTACAGGCACAACAGCGCTGGGGATCTGTGCTTTCCCAGAGACGGAACATCTCACGGCGCTCAGCCTCGGCAGAGCCTCTTTCTGAAAAGGCGAACGGTCGGATCCTTCTCCCACGAGGAAGGGCCCAGCCCTGAAAGCTCTTGCTGCTCTTCACCGTCCCTTGGCACCCTACCTACAGGCACAACAGCACTGGGGATCTGTGCTTTCCCAGACACGGAACATCTCACGGCGCTCAGCCTCGGCAAGTCTCTTTCTGAAAAGGCGAACGGTCGGATCCTTCTCCCACGAGGAAGGGCCCAGCCCTGAAAGCTCTTGTTGCTCTTCACCGTCCCTTGGCACCCTACCTACAGGAACAACAGCACTGGGGATCTGTGCTTTCCCAGAGACGGAACATCTCACGGCGCTCAGCCTCGGCAGAGCCTCTTTCTGAAAAGGCGAACGGTCGGATCCTTCTCCCACGAGGAAGGGCCCAGCCCTGAAAGCTCTTGCTGCTCTTCACCGTCCCTTGGCACCCTACCTACAGGCACAACAGCACTGGGGATCTGTGCTTTCCCAGAGACGGAACATCTCACGGCGCTCAGCCTCGGCAGAGCCTCTTTCTGAAAAGGCGAACGGTCGGATCCTTCTCCCACGAGGAAGGGCCCAGCCCTGAAAGCTCTTGCTGCTCTTCACCGTCCCTTGGCACCCTACCTACAGGCACAACAGCACTGGGGATCTGTGCTTTCCCAGAGACGGAACATCTCACGGCGCTCAGCCTCGGCAGAGCCTCTTTCTGAAAAGGCGAACGGTCGGATCCTTCTCCCACGAGGAAGGGCCCAGCCCTGAAAGCTCTTGCTGCTCTTCACCGTCCCTTGGCGCCCTACGTACAGGCACAACAGCACTGGGGATCTGTGCTTTCCCAGAGACAGAACATCTCACGGCGCTCCGCCTCGGCAAGCCTCTTTCTGAAAAGGCGAACGGTCGGATCCTTCTCCCACGAGGAAGGGCCCAGCCCTGAAAGCTCTTGCTGCTCTTCACCGTCCCTTGGCACCCTACCTACAGGCACAACAGCACTGGGGATCTGTGCTTTCCCAGACACGGAACATCTCATGGCGCTCCGCCTCGGCAAGTCTCTTTCTGAAAAGGCGAACGGTCGGATCCTTCTCCCACGAGGAAGGGCCCAGCCCTGAAAGCTCTTGCTGCTCTTCACCGTCCCTTGGCACCCTACCTACAGGCACAACAGCACTGGGGATCTGTGCTTTCCCAGAGACGGAACATCTCACGGCGCTCAGCCTCGGCAGAGCCTCTTTCTGAAAAGGCGAACGGTCGGATCCTTCTCCCACGAGGAAGGGCCCAGCCCTGAAAGCTCTTGCTGCTCTTCACCGTCCCTTGGCACCCTACCTACAGGCACAACAGCACTGGGGATCTGTGCTTTCCCAGACACGGAACATCTCACGGCGCTCAGCCTCGGCAAGTCTCTTTCAGAAAAAGGCGAACGGTCGGATCCTTCTCCCACGAGGAAGGGCCCAGCCCTGAAAGCTCTTGCTGCTCTTCACCGTCCCTTGGCACCCTACCTACAGGCACAACAGCACTGGGGATCTGTGCTTTCCCAGACACGGAACATCTCATGGCGCTCCGCCTCGGCAAGTCTCTTTCTGAAAAGGCGAACGGTCGGATCCTTCTCCCACGAGGAAGGGCCCAGCCCTGAAAGCTCTTGCTGCTCTTCACCGTCCCTTGGCACCCTACCTACAGGCACAACAGCACTGGGGATCTGTGCTTTCCCAGAGACGGAACATCTCACGGCGCTCAGTCTCGGCAGAGCCTCTTTCTGAAAAGGCGAACGGTCGGATCCTTCTCCCACGAGGAAGGGCCCAGCCCTGAAAGCTCTTGCTGCTCTTCACCGTCCCTTGGCACCCTACCTACAGGCACAACAGCACTGGGGATCTGTGCTTTCCCAGAGACGGAACATCTCACGGCGCTCAGCCTCGGCAGAGCCTCTTTCTGAAAAGGCGAACGGTCGGATCCTTCTCCCACGAGGAAGGGCCCAGCCCTGAAAGCTCTTGCTGCTCTTCACCGTCCCTTGGCACCCTACCTACAGGCACAACAGCACTGGGGATCTGTGCTTTCCCAGAGACGGAACATCTCACGGCGCTCAGCCTCGGCAGAGCCTCTTTCTGAAAAGGCGAACGGTCGGATCCTTCTCCCACGAGGAAGGGCCCAGCCCTGAAAGCTCTTGCTGCTCTTCACCGTCCCTTGGCACCCTACCTACAGGCACAACAGCACTGGGGATCTGTGCTTTCCCAGACACGGAACATCTCACGGCGCTCAGCCTCGGCAGAGCCTCTTTCTGAAAAGGCGAACGGTCGGATCCTTCTCCCACGAGGAAGGGCCCAGCCCTGAAAGCTCTTGCTGGTCTTCACCGTCCCTTGGCACCCTACCTACAGGCACAACAGCACTGGGGATCTGTGCTTTCCCAGAGATGGAACATCTCACGGCGCTCAGCCTCGGCAAGTCTCTTTCTGAAAAGGCGAACGGTCGGATCCTTCTCCCACGAGGAAGGGCCCAGCCCTGAAAGCTCTTGTTGCTCTTCACCGTCCCTTGGCACCCTACCTACAGGCACAACAGCACTGGGGATCTGTGCTTTCCCAGAGACGGAACATCTCACGGCGCTCAGCCTCGGCAGAGCCTCTTTCTGAAAAGGCGAACGGTCGGATCCTTCTCCCACGAGGAAGGGCCCAGCCCTGAAAGCTCTTGCTGCTCTTCACCGTCCCTTGGCACCCTACCTACAGGCACAACAGCACTGGGGATCTGTGCTTTCGCAGAGACGGAACATCTCACGGCGCTCAGCCTCAGCAGAGCCTCTTTCTGAAAAGGCGAACGGTCGGATCCTTCTCCCACGAGGAAGGGCCCAGCCCTGAAAGCTCTTGCTGCACTTCAACGTCCCTTGGCACCCTACCTACAGGCACAACAGCACTGGGGATCTGTGCTTTCCCAGAGACGGAACATCTCACGGTGCTCAGCCTCGGCAGAGCCTCTTTCTGAAAAGGTGAACGGTCGGATCCTTCTCCCACGAGGAAGGGCCCAGCCCTGAAAGCTCTTGCTGCTCTTCACCGTCCCTTGGCACCCTACCTACAGGCACAACAGCACTGGGGATCTGTGCTTTCCCAGAGACGGAACATCTCACGGCGCTCAGCCTCGGCAGAGCCTCTTTCTGAAAAGGCGAACGGTCGGATCCTTCTCCCACGAGGAAGGGCCCAGCCCTGAAAGCTCTTGCTGCTCTTCACCGTCCCTTGGCACCCTACCTACAGGCACAACAGCACTGGGGATCTGTGCTTTCCCAGACACGGAACATCTCACGGCGCTCAGCCTCGGCAAGTCTCTTTCAGAAAAAGGCGAACGGTCGGATCCTTCTCCCACGAGGAAGGGCCCAGCCCTGAAAGCTCTTGCTGCTCTTCACCGTCCCTTGGCACCCTACCTACAGGCACAACAGCACTGGGGATCTGTGCTTTCCCAGAGACGGAACATCTCACGGCGCTCAGCCTCGGCAGAGCCTCTTTCTGAAAAGGCGAACGGTCGGATCCTTCTCCCACGAGGAAGGGCCCAGCCCTGAAAGCTCTTGCTGCTCTTCACCGTCCCTTGGCACCCTACCTACAGGCACAACAGCACTGGGGATCTGTGCTTTCCCAGAGATGGAACATCTCACGGCGCTCAGCCTCGGCAGAGCCTCTTTCTGAAAAGGCGAACGGTCGGATCCTTCTCCCACGAGGAAGGGCCCAGCCCTGAAAGCTCTTGCTGCTCTTCACCGTCCCTTGGCACCCTACCTACAGGCACAACAGCACTGGGGATCTGTGCTTTCCCAGAGACGGAACATCTCACGGCGCTCAGCCTCGGCAGAGCCTCTTTCTGAAAAGGCGAACGGTCGGATCCTTCTCCCACGAGGAAGGGCCCAGCCCTGAAAGCTCTTGCTGCACTTCAACGTCCCTTGGCACCCTACCTACAGGCACAACAGCACTGGGGATCTGTGCTTTCCCAGAGACGGAACATCTCACGGCGCTCAGCCTCGGCAAGTCTCTTTCAGAAAAAGGCGAACGGTCGGATCCTTCTCCCACGAGGAAGGGCCCAGCCCTGAAAGCTCTTGCTGCTCTTCACCGTCCCTTGGCACCCTACCTAGAGGCACAACAGCACTGGGGATCTGTGCTTTCCCAGACACGGAACATCTCATGGCGCTCCGCCTCGGCAAGTCTCTTTCTGAAAAGGCGAACGGTCGGATCCTTCTCCCCCGAGGAAGGGCCCAGCCCTGAAAGCTCTTGCTGCTCTTCACCGTCCCTTGGCACCCTACCTACAGGCACAACAGCACTGGGGATCTGTGCTTTCCCAGAGACGGAACATCTCACGGCGCTCAGTCTCGGCAGAGCCTCTTTCTGAAAAGGCGAACGGTCGGATCCTTCTCCCACGAGGAAGGGCCCAGCCCTGAAAGCTCTTGCTGCTCTTCACCGTCCCTTGGCACCCTACCTACAGGCACAACAGCACTGGGGATCTGTGCTTTCGCAGAGACGGAACATCTCACGGCGCTCAGTCTCGGCAGAGCCTCTTTCTGAAAAGGCGAACGGTCGGATCCTTCTCCCACGAGTAAGGGCCCAGCCCTGAAAGCTCTTGCTGCTCTTCACCGTCCCTTGGCACCCTACCTACAGGCACAACAGCACTGGGGATCTGTGCTTTCCCAGAGACGGAACATCTCACGGCGCTCAGCCTCGGCAGAGCCTCTTTCTGAAAAGGCGAACGGTCGGATCCTTCTCCCACGAGGAAGGGCCCAGCCCTGAAAGCTCTTGCTGCTCTTCAACGTCCCTTGGCACCCTACCTACAGGCACAACAGCACTGGGGATCTGTGCTTTCCCAGAGACGGAACATCTCATGGCGCTCAGCCTCGGCAGAGCCTCTTTCTGAAAAGGCGAACGGTCGGATCCTTCTCCCACGAGGAAGGGCCCAGCCCTGAAAGCTCTTGCTGCTCTTCACCGTCCCTTGGCACCCTACCTACAGGCACAACAGCACTGGGGATCTGTGCTTTCCCAGAGACGGAACATCTCACGGCGCTCAGCCTCGGCAGAGCCTCTTTCTGAAAAGGCGAACGGTCGGATCCTTCTCCCACGAGGAAGGGCCCAGCCCTGAAAGCTCTTGCTGCTCTTCACCGTCCCTTGGCACCCTACCTACAGGCACAACAGCACTGGGGATCTGTGCTTTCGCAGAGACGGAACATCTCACGGCGCTCAGCCTCGGCAGAGCCTCTTTCTGAAAAGGCGAACGGTCGGATCCTTCTCCCACGAGGAAGGGCCCAGCCCTGAAAGCTCTTGCTGCTCTTCACCGTCCCTTGGCACCCTACCTACAGGCACAACAGCACTGGGGATCTGTGCTTTCCCAGAGACGGAACATCTCACGGCGCTCAGCCTCGGCAGAGCCTCTTTCTGAAAAGGCGAACGGTCGGATCCTTCTCCCACGAGGAAGGGCCCAGCCCTGAAAGCTCTTGCTGCTCTTCACCGTCCCTTGGCGCCCTACCTACAGGCACAACAGCACTGGGGATCTGTGCTTTCCCAGACACGGAACATCTCATGGCGCTCCGCCTCGGCAAGTCTCTTTCTGAAAAGGCGAACGGTCGGATCCTTCTCCCACGAGGAAGGGCCCAGCCCTGAAAGCTCTTGCTGCTCTTCACCGTCCCTTGGCACCCTACCTACAGGCACAACAGCACTGGGGATCTGTGCTTTCCCAGACACGGAACATCTCATGGCGCTCAGCCTCGGCAGAGCCTCTTTCTGAAAAGGCGAACGGTCGGATCCTTCTCCCACGAGGAAGGGCCCAGCCCTGAAAGCTCTTGCTGCTCTTCACCGTCCCTTGGCACCCTACCTACAGGCACAACAGCACTGGGGATCTGTGCTTTCCCAGAGACGGAACATCTCACGGCGCTCAGACTCGGCAGAGCCTCTTTCTGAAAAGGCGAACGGTCGGATCCTTCTCCCACGAGGAAGGGCCCAGCCCTGAAAGCTCTTGCTGCTCTTCACCGTCCCTTGGCGCCCTACGTACAGGCACAACAGCACTGGGGATCTGTGCTTTCCCAGAGACAGAACATCTCACGGCGCTCCGCCTCGGCAAGCCTCTTTCTGAAAAGGCGAACGGTCGGATCCTTCTCCCACGAGGAAGGGCCCAGCCCTGAAAGCTCTTGCTGCTCTTCACCGTCCCTTGGCACCCTACCTACAGGCACAACAGCACTGGGGATCTGTGCTTTCCCAGACACGGAACATCTCATGGCGCTCCGCCTCGGCAAGTCTCTTTCTGAAAAGGCGAACGGTCGGATCCTTCTCCCACGAGGAAGGGCCCAGCCCTGAAAGCTCTTGCTGCTCTTCACCGTCCCTTGGCACCCTACCTACAGGCACAACAGCACTGGGGATCTGTGCTTTCCCAGACACGGAACATCTCACGGCGCTCAGCCTCGGCAGAGCCTCTTTCTGAAAAGGCGAACGGTCGGATCCTTCTCCCACGAGGAAGGGCCCAGCCCTGAAAGCTCTTGCTGCTCTTCACCGTCCCTTGGCACCCTACCTACAGGCACAACAGCACTGGGGATCTGTGCTTTCCCAGACACGGAATATCTCACGGCGCTCAGCCTCGGCAAGTCTCTTTCAGAAAAAGGCGAACGGTCGGATCCTTCTCCCACGAGGAAGGGCCCAGCCCTGAAAGCTCTTGCTGCTCTTCACCGTCCCTTGGCACCCTACCTACAGGCACAACAGCACTGGGGATCTGTGCTTTCCCAGACACGGAACATCTCACGGCGCTCCGCCTCGGCAAGTCTCTTTCTGAAAAGGCGAACGGTCGGATCCTTCTCCCACGAGGAAGGGCCCAGCCCTGAAAGCTCTTGCTGCTCTTCACCGTCCCTTGGCACCCTACCTACAGGCACAACAGCACTGGGGATCTGTGCTTTCGCAGAGACGGAACATCTCACGGCGCTCAGTCTCGGCAGAGCCTCTTTCTGAAAAGGCGAACGGTCGGATCCTTCTCCCACGAGGAAGGGCCCAGCCCTGAAAGCTCTTGCTGCTCTTCACCGTCCCTTGGCACCCTACCTACAGGCACAACAGCACTGGGGATCTGTGCTTTCGCAGAGACGGAACATCTCACGGCGCTCAGCCTCGGCAGAGCCTCTTTCTGAAAAGGCGAACGGTCGGATCCTTCTCCCACGAGGAAGGGCCCAGCCCTGAAAGCTCTTGCTGCTCTTCACCGTCCCTTGGCACCCTACCTACAGGCACAACAGCACTGGGGATCTGTGCTTTCCCAGAGACGGAACATCTCACGGCGCTCAGCCTCGGCAGAGCCTCTTTCTGAAAAGGCGAACGGTCGGATCCTTCTCCCACGAGGAAGGGCCCAGCCCTGAAAGCTCTTGCTGCTCTTCACCGTCCCTTGGCACCCTACCTACAGGCACAACAGCACTGGGGATCTGTGCTTTCCCAGACACGGAACATCTCACGGCGCTCAGCCTCGGCAAGTCTCTTTCAGAAAAAGGCGAACGGTCGGATCCTTCTCCCACGAGGAAGGGCCCAGCCCTGAAAGCTCTTGCTGCTCTTCACCGTCCCTTGGCACCCTACCTACAGGCACAACAGCACTGGGGATCTGTGCTTTCCCAGAGACGGAACATCTCACGGCGCTCAGCCTCGGCAGAGCCTCTTTCTGAAAAGGCGAACGGTCGGATCCTTCTCCCACGAGGAAGGGCCCAGCCCTGAAAGCTCTTGCTGCTCTTCACCGTCCCTTGGCACCCTACCTACAGGCACAACAGCACTGGGGATCTGTGCTTTCCCAGAGATGGAACATCTCACGGCGCTCAGCCTCGGCAGAGCCTCTTTCTGAAAAGGCGAACGGTCGGATCCTTCTCCCACGAGGAAGGGCCCAGCCCTGAAAGCTCTTGCTGCTCTTCACCGTCCCTTGGCACCCTACCTACAGGCACAACAGCACTGGGGATCTGTGCTTTCCCAGAGACGGAACATCTCACGGCGCTCAGCCTCGGCAGAGCCTCTTTCTGAAAAGGCGAACGGTCGGATCCTTCTCCCACGAGGAAGGGCCCAGCCCTGAAAGCTCTTGCTGCACTTCAACGTCCCTTGGCACCCTACCTACAGGCACAACAGCACTGGGGATCTGTGCTTTCCCAGAGACGGAACATCTCACGGCGCTCAGCCTCGGCAAGTCTCTTTCAGAAAAAGGCGAACGGTCGGATCCTTCTCCCACGAGGAAGGGCCCAGCCCTGAAAGCTCTTGCTGCTCTTCACCGTCCCTTGGCACCCTACCTAGAGGCACAACAGCACTGGGGATCTGTGCTTTCCCAGACACGGAACATCTCATGGCGCTCCGCCTCGGCAAGTCTCTTTCTGAAAAGGCGAACGGTCGGATCCTTCTCCCCCGAGGAAGGGCCCAGCCCTGAAAGCTCTTGCTGCTCTTCACCGTCCCTTGGCACCCTACCTACAGGCACAACAGCACTGGGGATCTGTGCTTTCCCAGAGACGGAACATCTCACGGCGCTCAGTCTCGGCAGAGCCTCTTTCTGAAAAGGCGAACGGTCGGATCCTTCTCCCACGAGGAAGGGCCCAGCCCTGAAAGCTCTTGCTGCTCTTCACCGTCCCTTGGCACCCTACCTACAGGCACAACAGCACTGGGGATCTGTGCTTTCGCAGAGACGGAACATCTCACGGCGCTCAGTCTCGGCAGAGCCTCTTTCTGAAAAGGCGAACGGTCGGATCCTTCTCCCACGAGTAAGGGCCCAGCCCTGAAAGCTCTTGCTGCTCTTCACCGTCCCTTGGCACCCTACCTACAGGCACAACAGCACTGGGGATCTGTGCTTTCCCAGAGACGGAACATCTCACGGCGCTCAGCCTCGGCAGAGCCTCTTTCTGAAAAGGCGAACGGTCGGATCCTTCTCCCACGAGGAAGGGCCCAGCCCTGAAAGCTCTTGCTGCTCTTCAACGTCCCTTGGCACCCTACCTACAGGCACAACAGCACTGGGGATCTGTGCTTTCCCAGAGACGGAACATCTCATGGCGCTCAGCCTCGGCAGAGCCTCTTTCTGAAAAGGCGAACGGTCGGATCCTTCTCCCACGAGGAAGGGCCCAGCCCTGAAAGCTCTTGCTGCTCTTCACCGTCCCTTGGCACCCTACCTACAGGCACAACAGCACTGGGGATCTGTGCTTTCCCAGAGACGGAACATCTCACGGCGCTCAGCCTCGGCAGAGCCTCTTTCTGAAAAGGCGAACGGTCGGATCCTTCTCCCACGAGGAAGGGCCCAGCCCTGAAAGCTCTTGCTGCTCTTCACCGTCCCTTGGCACCCTACCTACAGGCACAACAGCACTGGGGATCTGTGCTTTCGCAGAGACGGAACATCTCACGGCGCTCAGCCTCGGCAGAGCCTCTTTCTGAAAAGGCGAACGGTCGGATCCTTCTCCCACGAGGAAGGGCCCAGCCCTGAAAGCTCTTGCTGCTCTTCACCGTCCCTTGGCACCCTACCTACAGGCACAACAGCACTGGGGATCTGTGCTTTCCCAGAGACGGAACATCTCACGGCGCTCAGCCTCGGCAGAGCCTCTTTCTGAAAAGGCGAACGGTCGGATCCTTCTCCCACGAGGAAGGGCCCAGCCCTGAAAGCTCTTGCTGCTCTTCACCGTCCCTTGGCGCCCTACCTACAGGCACAACAGCACTGGGGATCTGTGCTTTCCCAGACACGGAACATCTCATGGCGCTCCGCCTCGGCAAGTCTCTTTCTGAAAAGGCGAACGGTCGGATCCTTCTCCCACGAGGAAGGGCCCAGCCCTGAAAGCTCTTGCTGCTCTTCACCGTCCCTTGGCACCCTACCTACAGGCACAACAGCACTGGGGATCTGTGCTTTCCCAGACACGGAACATCTCACGGCGCTCAGCCTCGGCAGAGCCTCTTTCTGAAAAGGCGAACGGTCGGATCCTTCTCCCACGAGGAAGGGCCCAGCCCTGAAAGCTCTTGCTGCTCTTCACCGTCCCTTGGCACCCTACCTACAGGCACAACAGCACTGGGGATCTGTGCTTTCCCAGAGACGGAACATCTCACGGCGCTCAGACTCGGCAGAGCCTCTTTCTGAAAAGGCGAACGGTCGGATCCTTCTCCCACGAGGAAGGGCCCAGCCCTGAAAGCTCTTGCTGCTCTTCACCGTCCCTTGGCGCCCTACGTACAGGCACAACAGCACTGGGGATCTGTGCTTTCCCAGAGACAGAACATCTCACGGCGCTCCGCCTCGGCAAGCCTCTTTCTGAAAAGGCGAACGGTCGGATCCTTCTCCCACGAGGAAGGGCCCAGCCCTGAAAGCTCTTGCTGCTCTTCACCGTCCCTTGGCACCCTACCTACAGGCACAACAGCACTGGGGATCTGTGCTTTCCCAGACACGGAACATCTCATGGCGCTCCGCCTCGGCAAGTCTCTTTCTGAAAAGGCGAACGGTCGGATCCTTCTCCCACGAGGAAGGGCCCAGCCCTGAAAGCTCTTGCTGCTCTTCACCGTCCCTTGGCACCCTACCTACAGGCACAACAGCACTGGGGATCTGTGCTTTCCCAGACACGGAACATCTCACGGCGCTCAGCCTCGGCAGAGCCTCTTTCTGAAAAGGCGAACGGTCGGATCCTTCTCCCACGAGGAAGGGCCCAGCCCTGAAAGCTCTTGCTGCTCTTCACCGTCCCTTGGCACCCTACCTACAGGCACAACAGCACTGGGGATCTGTGCTTTCCCAGACACGGAATATCTCACGGCGCTCAGCCTCGGCAAGTCTCTTTCAGAAAAAGGCGAACGGTCGGATCCTTCTCCCACGAGGAAGGGCCCAGCCCTGAAAGCTCTTGCTGCTCTTCACCGTCCCTTGGCACCCTACCTACAGGCACAACAGCACTGGGGATCTGTGCTTTCCCAGACACGGAACATCTCACGGCGCTCCGCCTCGGCAAGTCTCTTTCTGAAAAGGCGAACGGTCGGATCCTTCTCCCACGAGGAAGGGCCCAGCCCTGAAAGCTCTTGCTGCTCTTCACCGTCCCTTGGCACCCTACCTACAGGCACAACAGCACTGGGGATCTGTGCTTTCGCAGAGACGGAACATCTCACGGCGCTCAGTCTCGGCAGAGCCTCTTTCTGAAAAGGCGAACGGTCGGATCCTTCTCCCACGAGGAAGGGCCCAGCCCTGAAAGCTCTTGCTGCTCTTCACCGTCCCTTGGCACCCTACCTACAGGCACAACAGCACTGGGGATCTGTGCTTTCGCAGAGACGGAACATCTCACGGCGCTCAGCCTCGGCAGAGCCTCTTTCTGAAAAGGCGAACGGTCGGATCCTTCTCCCACGAGTAAGGGCCCAGCCCTGAAAGCTCTTGCTGCTCTTCACCGTCCCTTGGCACCCTACCTACAGGCACAACAGCACTGGGGATCTGTGCTTTCCCAGAGACGGAACATCTCACGGCGCTCAGCCTCGGCAGAGCCTCTTTCTGAAAAGGCGAACGGTCGGATCCTTCTCCCACGAGGAAGGGCCCAGCCCTGAAAGCTCTTGCTGCTCTTCACCGTCCCTTGGCACCCTACCTACAGGCACAACAGCACTGGGGATCTGTGCTTTCCCAGACACGGAACATCTCACGGCGCTCAGCCTCGGCAGAGCCTCTTTCTGAAAAGGCGAACGGTCGGATCCTTCTCCCCCGAGGAAGGGCCCAGCCCTGAAAGCTCTTGCTGCTCTTCACCGTCCCTTGGCACCCTACCTACAGGCACAACAGCACTGGGGATCTGTGCTTTCCCAGAGATGGAACATCTCACGGCGCTCAGCCTCGGCAAGTCTCTTTCTGAAAAGGCGAACGGTCGGATCCTTCTCCCACGAGGAAGGGCCCAGCCCTGAAAGCTCTTGTTGCTCTTCACCGTCCCTTGGCACCCTACCTACAGGCACAACAGCACTGGGGATCTGTGCTTTCCCAGAGACGGAACATCTCACGGCGCTCAGCCTCGGCAGAGCCTCTTTCTGAAAAGGCGAACGGTCGGATCCTTCTCCCACGAGGAAGGGCCCAGCCCTGAAAGCTCTTGCTGCTCTTCACCGTCCCTTGGCACCCTACCTACAGGCACAACAGCACTGGGGATCTGTGCTTTCCCAGAGACGGAACATCTCACGGCGCTCAGCCTCGGCAGAGACTCTTTCTGAAAAGGCGAACGGTCGGATCCTTCTCCCACGAGGAAGGGCCCAGCACTGAAAGCTCTTGCTGCACTTCAACGTCCCTTGGCACCCTACCTACAGGCACAACAGCACTGGGGATCTGTGCTTTCCCAGAGACGGAACATCTCACGGTGCTCAGCCTCGGCAGAGCCTCTTTCTGAAAAGGTGAACGGTCGGATCCTTCTCCCACGAGGAAGGGCCCAGCCCTGAAAGCTCTTGCTGCTCTTCAACGTCCCTTGGCACCCTACCTACAGGCACAACAGCACTGGGGATCTGTGCTTTCCCAGAGACGGAACATCTCACGGCGCTCAGCCTCGGCAGAGCCTCTTTCTGAAAAGGCGAACGGTCGGATCCTTCTCCCACGAGGAAGGGCCCAGCCCTGAAAGCTCTTGCTGCTCTTCACCGTCCCTTGGCACCCTACCTACAGGCACAACAGCACTGGGGATCTGTGCTTTCCCAGACACGGAACATCTCACGGCGCTCAGCCTCGGCAAGTCTCTTTCAGAAAAAGGCGAACGGTCGGATCCTTCTCCCACGAGGAAGGGCCCAGCCCTGAAAGCTCTTGCTGCTCTTCACCGTCCCTTGGCACCCTACCTACAGGCACAACAGCACTGGGGATCTGTGCTTTCCCAGACACGGAACATCTCATGGCGCTCCGCCTCGGCAAGTCTCTTTCTGAAAAGGCGAACGGTCGGATCCTTCTCCCACGAGGAAGGGCCCAGCCCTGAAAGCTCTTGCTGCTCTTCACCGTCCCTTGGCACCCTACCTACAGGCACAACAGCACTGGGGATCTGTGCTTTCCCAGACACGGAACATCTCACGGCGCTCAGTCTCGGCAGAGCCTCTTTCTGAAAAGGCGAACGGTCGGATCCTTCTCCCACGAGGAAGGGCCCAGCCCTGAAAGCTCTTGCTGCTCTTCACCGTCCCTTGGCACCCTACCTACAGGCACAACAGCACTGGGGATCTGTGCTTTCGCAGAGACGGAACATCTCACGGCGCTCAGTCTCGGCAGAGCCTCTTTCTGAAAAGGCGAACGGTCGGATCCTTCTCCCACGAGTAAGGGCCCAGCCCTGAAAGCTCTTGCTGCTCTTCACCGTCCCTTGGCACCCTACCTACAGGCACAACAGCACTGGGGATCTGTGCTTTCCCAGAGACGGAACATCTCACGGCGCTCAGCCTCGGCAGAGCCTCTTTCTGAAAAGGCGAACGGTCGGATCCTTCTCCCACGAGTAAGGGCCCAGCCCTGAAAGCTCTTGCTGCTCTTCAACGTCCCTTGGCACCCTACCTACAGGCACAACAGCACTGGGGATCTGTGCTTTCGCAGAGACGGAACATCTCACGGCGCTCAGCCTCGGCAGAGCCTCTTTCTGAAAAGGCGAACGGTCGGATCCTTCTCCCACGAGGAAGGGCCCAGCCCTGAAAGCTCTTGCTGCTCTTCACCGTCCCTTGGCACCCTACCTACAGGCACAACAGCACTGGGGATCTGTGCTTTCCCAGACACGGAACATCTCACGGCGCTCAGCCTCGGCAGAGCCTCTTTCTGAAAAGGCGAACGGTCGGATCCTTCTCCCACGAGGAAGGGCCCAGCCCTGAAAGCTCTTGCTGCTCTTCACCGTCCCTTGGCACCCTACCTACAGGCACAACAGCACTGGGGATCTGTGCTTTCCCAGAGATGGAACATCTCACGGCGCTCAGCCTCGGCAAGTCTCTGTCTGAAAAGGCGAACGGTCGGATCCTTCTCCCACGAGGAAGGGCCCAGCCCTGAAAGCTCTTGTTGCTCTTCACCGTCCCTTGGCACCCTACCTACAGGCACAACAGCACTGGGGATCTGTGCTTTCCCAGAGACGGAACATCTCACGGCGCTCAGCCTCGGCAGAGCCTCTTTCTGAAAAGGCGAACGGTCGGATCCTTCTCCCACGAGGAAGGGCCCAGCCCTGAAAGCTCTTGCTGGTCTTCACCGTCCCTTGGCACCCTACCTACAGGCACAACAGCACTGGGGATCTGTGCTTTCCCAGAGACGGAACATCTCACGGCGCTCAGCCTCGGCAGAGCCTCTTTCTGAAAAGGCGAACGGTCGGATCCTTCTCCCACGAGGAAGGGCCCAGCCCTGAAAGCTCTTGCTGCACTTCAACGTCCCTTGGCACCCTACCTACAGGCACAACAGCACTGGGGATCTGTGCTTTCCCAGAGACGGAACATCTCACGGTGCTCAGCCTCGGCAGAGCCTCTTTCTGAAAAGGTGAACGGTCGGATCCTTCTCCCACGAGGAAGGGCCCAGCCCTGAAAGCTCTTGCTGCTCTTCACCGTCCCTTGGCACCCTACCTACAGGCACAACAGCACTGGGGATCTGTGCTTTCCCAGACACGGAACATCTCATGGCGCTCCGCCTCGGCAAGTCTCTTTCTGAAAAGGCGAACGGTCGGATCCTTCTCCCACGAGGAAGGGCCCAGCCCTGAAAGCTCTTGCTGCTCTTCACCGTCCCTTGGCACCCTACCTACAGGCACAACAGCACTGGGGATCTGTGCTTTCCCAGAGACGGAACATCTCACGGCACTCAGTCTCGGCAGAGCCTCTTTCTGAAAAGGCGAACGGTCGGATCCTTCTCCCACGAGGAAGGGCCCAGCCCTGAAAGCTCTTGCTGCTCTTCACCGTCCCTTGGCACCCTACCTACAGGCACAACAGCACTGGGGATCTGTGCTTTCCCAGACACGGAACATCTCACGGCGCTCAGCCTCGGCAGAGCCTCTTTCTGAAAAGGCGAACGGTCGGATCCTTCTCCCACGAGGAAGGGCCCAGCCCTGAAAGCTCTTGCTGCTCTTCACCGTCCCTTGGCACCCTACCTACAGGCACAACAGCACTGGGGATCTGTGCTTTCGCAGAGACGGAACATCTCACGGCGCTCAGCCTCGGCAGAGCCTCTTTCTGAAAAGGCGAACGGTCGGATCCTTCTCCCACGAGGAAGGGCCCAGCCCTGAAAGCTCTTGCTGCTCTTCACCGTCCCTTGGCACCCTACCTACAGGCACAACAGCACTGGGGATCTGTGCTTTCCCAGAGACGGAACATCTCACGGCGCTCAGCCTCGGCAGAGCCTCTTTCTGAAAAGGCGAACGGTCGGATCCTTCTCCCACGAGGAAGGGCCCAGCCCTGAAAGCTCTTGCTGCTCTTCACCGTCCCTTGGCACCCTACCTACAGGCACAACAGCACTGGGGATCTGTGCTTTCCCAGAGACGGAACATCTCACGGCGCTCAGCCTCGGCAAGTCTCTTTCTGAAAAGGCGAACGGTCGGATCCTTCTCCCACGAGGAAGGGCCCAGCCCTGAAAGCTCTTGCTGCTCTTCACCGTCCCTTGGCACCCTACCTACAGGCACAACAGCACTGGGGATCTGTGCTTTCCCAGAGACGGAACATCTCACGGCGCTCAGCCTCGGCAAGTCTCTTTCAGAAAAAGGCGAACGGTCGGATCCTTCTCCCACGAGGAAGGGCCCAGCCCTGAAAGCTCTTGCTGCTCTTCACCGTCCCTTGGCACCCTACCTACAGGCACAACAGCACTGGGGATCTGTGCTTTCCCAGACACGGAACATCTCATGGCGCTCCGCCTCGGCAAGTCTCTTTCTGAAAAGGCGAACGGTCGGATCCTTCTCCCCCGAGGAAGGGCCCAGCCCTGAAAGCTCTTGCTGCTCTTCACCGTCCCTTGGCACCCTACCTACAGGCACAACAGCACTGGGGATCTGTGCTTTCCCAGAGACGGAACATCTCACGGCGCTCAGTCTCGGCAGAGCCTCTTTCTGAAAAGGCGAACGGTCGGATCCTTCTCCCACGAGGAAGGGCCCAGCCCTGAAAGCTCTTGCTGCTCTTCACCGTCCCTTGGCACCCTACCTACAGGCACAACAGCACTGGGGATCTTTGCTTTCGCAGAGACGGAACATCTCACGGCGCTCAGTCTCGGCAGAGCCTCTTTCTGAAAAGGCGAACGGTCGGATCCTTCTCCCACGAGTAAGGGCCCAGCCCTGAAAGCTCTTGCTGCTCTTCACCGTCCCTTGGCACCCTACCTACAGGCACAACAGCACTGGGGATCTGTGCTTTCCCAGAGACGGAACATCTCACGGCGCTCAGCCTCGGCAGAGCCTCTTTCTGAAAAGGCGAACGGTCGGATCCTTCTCCCACGAGGAAGGGCCCAGCCCTGAAAGCTCTTGCTGCTCTTCACCGTCCCTTGGCACCCTACCTACAGGCACAACAGCACTGGGGATCTGTGCTTTCGCAGAGACGGAACATCTCACGGCGCTCAGCCTCGGCAGAGCCTCTTTCTGAAAAGGCGAACGGTCGGATCCTTCTCCCACGAGGAAGGGCCCAGCCCTGAAAGCTCTTGCTGCACTTCAACGTCCCTTGGCACCCTACCTACAGGCACAACAGCACTGGGGATCTGTGCTTTCCCAGAGACGGAACATCTCACGGCGCTCAGCCTCGGCAGAGCCTCTTTCTGAAAAGGTGAACGGTCGGATCCTTCTCCCACGAGGAAGGGCCCAGCCCTGAAAGCTCTTGCTGCTCTTCACCGTCCCTTGGCACCCTACCTACAGGCACAACAGCACTGGGGATCTGTGCTTTCCCAGAGACGGAACATCTCACGGCGCTCAGCCTCGGCAGAGCCTCTTTCTGAAAAGGCGAACAGTCGGATCCTTCTCCCACGAGGAAGGGCCCAGCCCTGAAAGCTCTTGCTGCTCTTCACCGTCCCTTGGCACCCTACCTACAGGCACAACAGCACTGGGGATCTGTGCTTTCCCAGAGACGGAACATCTCACGGCGCTCAGCCTCGGCAAGTCTCTTTCAGAAAAAGGCGAACGGTCGGATCCTTCTCCCACGAGGAAGGGCCCAGCCCTGAAAGCTCTTGCTGCTCTTCACCGTCCCTTGGCACCCTACCTACAGGCACAACAGCACTGGGGATCTGTGCTTTCCCAGACACGGAACATCTCATGGCGCTCCGCCTCGGCAAGTCTCTTTCTGAAAAGGCGAACGGTCGGATCCTTCTCCCCCGAGGAAGGGCCCAGCCCTGAAAGCTCTTGCTGCTCTTCACTGTCCCTTGGCACCCTACCTACAGGCACAACAGCACTGGGGATCTGTGCTTTCCCAGAGACGGAACATCTCACGGCGCTCAGCCTCGGCAGAGCCTCTTTCTGAAAAGGCGAACGGTCGGATCCTTCTCCCACGAGGAAGGGCCCAGCCCTGAAAGCTCTTGCTGCTCTTCACCGTCCCTTGGCACCCTACCTACAGGCACAACAGCACTGGGGATCTGTGCTTTTGCAGAGACGGAACATCTCACGGCGCTCAGTCTCGGCAGAGCCTCTTTCTGAAAAGGCGAACGGTCGGATCCTTCTCCCACGAGTAAGGGCCCAGCCCTGAAAGCTCTTGCTGCTCTTCACCGTCCCTTGGCACCCTACCTACAGGCACAACAGCACTGGGGATCTGTGCTTTCCCAGACACGGAACATCTCACGGCGCTCAGCCTCGGCAGAGCCTCTTTCTGAAAAGGCGAACGGTCGGATCCTTCTCCCACGAGGAAGGGCCCAGCCCTGAAAGCTCTTGCTGCTCTTCAACGTCCCTTGGCACCCTACCTACAGGCACAACAGCACTGGGGATCTGTGCTTTCCCAGACACGGAACATCTCACGGCCCTCAGCCTCGGCAGAGCCTCTTTCTGAAAAGGCGAACGGTCGGATCCTTCTCCCACGAGGAAGGGCCCAGCCCTGAAAGCTCTTGCTGCTCTTCACCGTCCCTTGGCACCCTACCTACAGGCACAACAGCACTGGGGATCTGTGCTTTCCCAGACACGGAACATCTCACGGCGCTCAGCCTCGGCAGAGCCTCTTTCTGAAAAGGCGAACGGTCGGATCCTTCTCCCACGAGGAAGGGCCCAGCCCTGAAAGCTCTTGCTGCTCTTCACCGTCCCTTGGCACCCTACCTACAGGCACAACAGCACTGGGGATCTGTGCTTTCCCAGAGATGGAACATCTCACGGCGCTCAGCCTCGGCAAGTCTCTTTCTGAAAAGGCGAACGGTCGGATCCTTCTCCCACGAGGAAGGGCCCAGCCCTGAAAGCTCTTGTTGCTCTTCACCGTCCCTTGGCACCCTACCTACAGGCACAACAGCACTGGGGATCTGTGCTTTCCCAGAGACGGAACATCTCACGGCGCTCAGCCTCGGCAGAGCCTCTTTCTGAAAAGGCGAACGGTCGGATCCTTCTCCCACGAGGAAGGGCCCAGCCCTGAAAGCTCTTGCTGGTCTTCACCGTCCCTTGGCACCCTACCTACAGGCACAACAGCACTGGGGATCTGTGCTTTCCCAGAGACGGAACATCTCACGGCGCTCAGCCTCGGCAGAGCCTCTTTCTGAAAAGGCGAACGGTCGGATCCTTCTCCCACGAGGAAGGGCCCAGCCCTGAAAGCTCTTGCTGCACTTCAACGTCCCTTGGCACCCTACCTACAGGCACAACAGCACTGGGGATCTGTGCTTTCCCAGAGACGGAACATCTCACGGTGCTCAGCCTCGGCAGAGCCTCTTTCTGAAAAGGTGAACGGTCGGATCCTTCTCCCACGAGGAAGGGCCCAGCCCTGAAAGCTCTTGCTGCTCTTCACCGTCCCTTGGCACCCTACCTACAGGCACAACAGCACTGGGGATCTGTGCTTTCCCAGAGACGGAACATCTCACGGCGCTCCGCCTCGGCAAGCCTCTTTCTGAAAAGGCGAACGGTCGGATCCTTCTCCCACGAGGAAGGGCCCAGCCCTGAAAGCTCTTGCTGCTCTTCACCGTCCCTTGGCACCCTACCTACAGGCACAACAGCACTGGGGATCTGTGCTTTCCCAGAGACGGAACATCACACGGCGCTCAGACTCGGCAGAGCCTCTTTCTGAAAAGGCGAACGGTCGGATCCTTCTCCCACGAGGAAGGGCCCAGCCCTGAAAGCTCTTGCTGCTCTTCACCGTCCCTTGGCGCCCTACGTACAGGCACAACAGCACTGGGGATCTGTGCTTTCCCAGAGACAGAACATCTCACGGCGCTCCGCCTCGGCAAGCCTCTTTCTGAAAAGGCGAACGGTCGGATCCTTCTCCCACGAGGAAGGGCCCAGCCCTGAAAGCTCTTGCTGCTCTTCACCGTCCCTTGGCACCCTACCTACAGGCACAACAGCACTGGGGATCTGTGCTTTCCCAGACACGGAACATCTCATGGCGCTCCGCCTCGGCAAGTCTCTTTCTGAAAAGGCGAACGGTCGGATCCTTCTCCCACGAGGAAGGGCCCAGCCCTGAAAGCTCTTGCTGCTCTTCACCGTCCCTTGGCACCCTACCTACAGGCACAACAGCACTGGGGATCTGTGCTTTCCCAGACACGGAACATCTCACGGCGCTCAGCCTCGGCAGAGCCTCTTTCTGAAAAGGCGAACGGTCGGATCCTTCTCCCACGAGGAAGGGCCCAGCCCTGAAAGCTCTTGCTGCTCTTCACCGTCCCTTGGCACCCTACCTACAGGCACAACAGCACTGGGGATCTGTGCTTTCCCAGACACGGAATATCTCACGGCGCTCAGCCTCGGCAAGTCTCTTTCAGAAAAAGGCGAACGGTCGGATCCTTCTCCCACGAGGAAGGGCCCAGCCCTGAAAGCTCTTGCTGCTCTTCACCGTCCCTTGGCACCCTACCTACAGGCACAACAGCACTGGGGATCTGTGCTTTCCCAGACACGGAACATCTCACGGCGCTCCGCCTCGGCAAGTCTCTTTCTGAAAAGGCGAACGGTCGGATCCTTCTCCCACGAGGAAGGGCCCAGCCCTGAAAGCTCTTGCTGCTCTTCACCGTCCCTTGGCACCCTACCTACAGGCACAACAGCACTGGGGATCTGTGCTTTCGCAGAGACGGAACATCTCACGGCGCTCAGTCTCGGCAGAGCCTCTTTCTGAAAAGGCGAACGGTCGGATCCTTCTCCCACGAGGAAGGGCCCAGCCCTGAAAGCTCTTGCTGCTCTTCACCGTCCCTTGGCACCCTACCTACAGGCACAACAGCACTGGGGATCTGTGCTTTCGCAGAGACGGAACATCTCACAGCGCTCAGCCTCGGCAGAGCCTCTTTCTGAAAAGGCGAACGGTCGGATCCTTCTCCCACGAGTAAGGGCCCAGCCCTGAAAGCTCTTGCTGCTCTTCACCGTCCCTTGGCACCCTACCTACAGGCACAACAGCACTGGGGATCTGTGCTTTCCCAGAGACGGAACATCTCACGGCGCTCAGCCTCGGCAGAGCCTCTTTCTGAAAAGGCGAACGGTCGGATCCTTCTCCCACGAGGAAGGGCCCAGCCCTGAAAGCTCTTGCTGCTCTTCACCGTCCCTTGGCACCCTACCTACAGGCACAACAGCACTGGGGATCTGTGCTTTCCCAGACACGGAACATCTCACGGCGCTCAGCCTCGGCAGAGCCTCTTTCTGAAAAGGCGAACGGTCGGATCCTTCTCCCACGAGGAAGGGCCCAGCCCTGAAAGCTCTTGCTGCTCTTCACCGTCCCTTGGCACCCTACCTACAGGCACAACAGCACTGGGGATCTGTGCTTTCCCAGAGATGGAACATCTCACGGCGCTCAGCCTCGGCAAGTCTCTTTCTGAAAAGGCGAACGGTCGGATCCTTCTCCCACGAGGAAGGGCCCAGCCCTGAAAGCTCTTGTTGCTCTTCACCGTCCCTTGGCACCCTACCTACAGGCACAACAGCACTGGGGATCTGTGCTTTCCCAGAGACGGAACATCTCACGGCGCTCAGCCTCGGCAGAGCCTCTTTCTGAAAAGGCGAACGGTCGGATCCTTCTCCCACGAGGAAGGGCCCAGCCCTGAAAGCTCTTGCTGCTCTTCACCGTCCCTTGGCACCCTACCTACAGGCACAACAGCACTGGGGATCTGTGCTTTCCCAGAGACGGAACATCTCACGGCGCTCAGCCTCGGCAGAGACTCTTTCTGAAAAGGCGAACGGTCGGATCCTTCTCCCACGAGGAAGGGCCCAGCACTGAAAGCTCTTGCTGCACTTCAACGTCCCTTGGCACCCTACCTACAGGCACAACAGCACTGGGGATCTGTGCTTTCCCAGAGACGGAACATCTCACGGTGCTCAGCCTCGGCAGAGCCTCTTTCTGAAAAGGTGAACGGTCGGATCCTTCTCCCACGAGGAAGGGCCCAGCCCTGAAAGCTCTTGCTGCTCTTCAACGTCCCTTGGCACCCTACCTACAGGCACAACAGCACTGGGGATCTGTGCTTTCCCAGAGACGGAACATCTCACGGCGCTCAGCCTCGGCAGAGCCTCTTTCTGAAAAGGCGAACGGTCGGATCCTTCTCCCACGAGGAAGGGCCCAGCCCTGAAAGCTCTTGCTGCTCTTCACCGTCCCTTGGCACCCTACCTACAGGCACAACAGCACTGGGGATCTGTGCTTTCCCAGACACGGAACATCTCACGGCGCTCAGCCTCGGCAAGCCTCTTTCAGAAAAAGGCGAACGGTCGGATCCTTCTCCCACGAGGAAGGGCCCAGCCCTGAAAGCTCTTGCTGCTCTTCACCGTCCCTTGGCACCCTACCTACAGGCACAACAGCACTGGGGATCTGTGCTTTCCCAGACACGGAACATCTCATGGCGCTCCGCCTCGGCAAGTCTCTTTCTGAAAAGGCGAACGGTCGGATCCTTCTCCCACGAGGAAGGGCCCAGCCCTGAAAGCTCTTGCTGCTCTTCACCGTCCCTTGGCACCCTACCTACAGGCACAACAGCACTGGGGATCTGTGCTTTCCCAGACACGGAACATCTCACGGCGCTCAGTCTCGGCAGAGCCTCTTTCTGAAAAGGCGAACGGTCGGATCCTTCTCCCACGAGGAAGGGCCCAGCCCTGAAAGCTCTTGCTGCTCTTCACCGTCCCTTGGCACCCTACCTACAGGCACAACAGCACTGGGGATCTGTGCTTTCGCAGAGACGGAACATCTCACGGCGCTCAGTCTCGGCAGAGCCTCTTTCTGAAAAGGCGAACGGTCGGATCCTTCTCCCACGAGGAAGGGCCCAGCCCTGAAAGCTCTTGCTGCTCTTCACCGTCCCTTGGCACCCTACCTACAGGCACAACAGCACTGGGGATCTGTGCTTTCCCAGAGACGGAACATCTCACGGCGCTCAGCCTCGGCAGAGCCTCTTTCTGAAAAGGCGAACGGTCGGATCCTTCTCCCACGAGTAAGGGCCCAGCCCTGAAAGCTCTTGCTGCTCTTCACCGTCCCTTGGCACCCTACCTACAGGCACAACAGCACTGGGGATCTGTGCTTTCCCAGAGACGGAACATCTCACGGCGCTCAGCCTCGGCAGAGCCTCTTTCTGAAAAGGCGAACGGTCGGATCCTTCTCCCACGAGTAAGGGCCCAGCCCTGAAAGCTCTTGCTGCTCTTCAACGTCCCTTGGCACCCTACCTACAGGCACAACAGCACTGGGGATCTGTGCTTTCGCAGAGACGGAACATCTCACGGCGCTCAGCCTCGGCAGAGCCTCTTTCTGAAAAGGCGAACGGTCGGATCCTTCTCCCACGAGGAAGGGCCCAGCCCTGAAAGCTCTTGCTGCTCTTCACCGTCCCTTGGCACCCTACCTACAGGCACAACAGCACTGGGGATCTGTGCTTTCCCAGACACGGAACATCTCACGGCGCTCAGCCTCGGCAGAGCCTCTTTCTGAAAAGGCGAACGGTCGGATCCTTCTCCCACGAGGAAGGGCCCAGCCCTGAAAGCTCTTGCTGCTCTTCACCGTCCCTTGGCACCCTACCTACAGGCACAACAGCACTGGGGATCTGTGCTTTCCCAGAGATGGAACATCTCACGGCGCTCAGCCTCGGCAAGTCTCTGTCTGAAAAGGCGAACGGTCGGATCCTTCTCCCACGAGGAAGGGCCCAGCCCTGAAAGCTCTTGTTGCTCTTCACCGTCCCTTGGCACCCTACCTACAGGCACAACAGCACTGGGGATCTGTGCTTTCCCAGAGACGGAACATCTCACGGCGCTCAGCCTCGGCAGAGCCTCTTTCTGAAAAGGCGAACGGTCGGATCCTTCTCCCACGAGGAAGGGCCCAGCCCTGAAAGCTCTTGCTGGTCTTCACCGTCCCTTGGCACCCTACCTACAGGCACAACAGCACTGGGGATCTGTGCTTTCCCAGAGACGGAACATCTCACGGCGCTCAGCCTCGGCAGAGCCTCTTTCTGAAAAGGCGAACGGTCGGATCCTTCTCCCACGAGGAAGGGCCCAGCCCTGAAAGCTCTTGCTGCACTTCAACGTCCCTTGGCACCCTACCTACAGGCACAACAGCACTGGGGATCTGTGCTTTCCCAGAGACGGAACATCTCACGGTGCTCAGCCTCGGCAGAGCCTCTTTCTGAAAAGGTGAACGGTCGGATCCTTCTCCCACGAGGAAGGGCCCAGCCCTGAAAGCTCTTGCTGCTCTTCACCGTCCCTTGGCACCCTACCTACAGGCACAACAGCACTGGGGATCTGTGCTTTCCCAGACACGGAACATCTCATGGCGCTCCGCCTCGGCAAGTCTCTTTCTGAAAAGGCGAACGGTCGGATCCTTCTCCCACGAGGAAGGGCCCAGCCCTGAAAGCTCTTGCTGCTCTTCACCGTCCCTTGGCACCCTACCTACAGGCACAACAGCACTGGGGATCTGTGCTTTCCCAGAGACGGAACATCTCACGGCACTCAGTCTCGGCAGAGCCTCTTTCTGAAAAGGCGAACGGTCGGATCCTTCTCCCACGAGGAAGGGCCCAGCCCTGAAAGCTCTTGCTGCTCTTCACCGTCCCTTGGCACCCTACCTACAGGCACAACAGCACTGGGGATCTGTGCTTTCCCAGACACGGAACATCTCACGGCGCTCAGCCTCGGCAGAGCCTCTTTCTGAAAAGGCGAACGGTCGGATCCTTCTCCCACGAGGAAGGGCCCAGCCCTGAAAGCTCTTGCTGCTCTTCACCGTCCCTTGGCACCCTACCTACAGGCACAACAGCACTGGGGATCTGTGCTTTCGCAGAGACGGAACATCTCACGGCGCTCAGCCTCGGCAGAGCCTCTTTCTGAAAAGGCGAACGGTCGGATCCTTCTCCCACGAGGAAGGGCCCAGCCCTGAAAGCTCTTGCTGCTCTTCACCGTCCCTTGGCACCCTACCTACAGGCACAACAGCACTGGGGATCTGTGCTTTCCCAGAGACGGAACATCTCACGGCGCTCAGCCTCGGCAGAGCCTCTTTCTGAAAAGGCGAACGGTCGGATCCTTCTCCCACGAGGAAGGGCCCAGCCCTGAAAGCTCTTGCTGCTCTTCACCGTCCCTTGGCACCCTACCTACAGGCACAACAGCACTGGGGATCTGTGCTTTCCCAGAGACGGAACATCTCACGGCGCTCAGCCTCGGCAAGTCTCTTTCTGAAAAGGCGAACGGTCGGATCCTTCTCCCACGAGGAAGGGCCCAGCCCTGAAAGCTCTTGCTGCTCTTCACCGTCCCTTGGCACCCTACCTACAGGCACAACAGCACTGGGGATCTGTGCTTTCCCAGAGACGGAACATCTCACGGCGCTCAGCCTCGGCAAGTCTCTTTCAGAAAAAGGCGAACGGTCGGATCCTTCTCCCACGAGGAAGGGCCCAGCCCTGAAAGCTCTTGCTGCTCTTCACCGTCCCTTGGCACCCTACCTACAGGCACAACAGCACTGGGGATCTGTGCTTTCCCAGACACGGAACATCTCATGGCGCTCCGCCTCGGCAAGTCTCTTTCTGAAAAGGCGAACGGTCGGATCCTTCTCCCCCGAGGAAGGGCCCAGCCCTGAAAGCTCTTGCTGCTCTTCACCGTCCCTTGGCACCCTACCTACAGGCACAACAGCACTGGGGATCTGTGCTTTCCCAGAGACGGAACATCTCACGGCGCTCAGTCTCGGCAGAGCCTCTTTCTGAAAAGGCGAACGGTCGGATCCTTCTCCCACGAGGAAGGGCCCAGCCCTGAAAGCTCTTGCTGCTCTTCACCGTCCCTTGGCACCCTACCTACAGGCACAACAGCACTGGGGATCTTTGCTTTCGCAGAGACGGAACATCTCACGGCGCTCAGTCTCGGCAGAGCCTCTTTCTGAAAAGGCGAACGGTCGGATCCTTCTCCCACGAGGAAGGGCCCAGCCCTGAAAGCTCTTGCTGCTCTTCACCGTCCCTTGGCACCCTACCTACAGGCACAACAGCACTGGGGATCTGTGCTTTCCCAGAGACGGAACATCTCACGGCGCTCAGCCTCGGCAGAGCCTCTTTCTGAAAAGGCGAACGGTCGGATCCTTCTCCCACGAGGAAGGGCCCAGCCCTGAAAGCTCTTGCTGCTCTTCACCGTCCCTTGGCACCCTACCTACAGGCACAACAGCACTGGGGATCTGTGCTTTCGCAGAGACGGAACATCTCACGGCGCTCAGCCTCGGCAGAGCCTCTTTCTGAAAAGGCGAACGGTCGGATCCTTCTCCCACGAGGAAGGGCCCAGCCCTGAAAGCTCTTGCTGCACTTCAACGTCCCTTGGCACCCTACCTACAGGCACAACAGCACTGGGGATCTGTGCTTTCCCAGACACGGAACATCTCACGGCGCTCAGCCTCGGCAGAGCCTCTTTCTGAAAAGGCGAACGGTCGGATCCTTCTCCCACGAGGAAGGGCCCAGCCCTGAAAGCTCTTGCTGCTCTTCACCGTCCCTTGGCACCCTACCTACAGGCACAACAGCACTGGGGATCTGTGCTTTCCCAGACACGGAACATCTCATGGCGCTCCGCCTCGGCAAGTCTCTTTCTGAAAAGGCGAACGGTCGGATCCTTCTCCCACGAGGAAGGGCCCAGCCCTGAAAGCTCTTGCTGCTCTTCACCGTCCCTTGGCACCCTACCTACAGGCACAACAGCACTGGGGATCTGTGCTTTCCCAGACACGGAACATCTCACGGCGCTCAGTCTCGGCAGAGCCTCTTTCTGAAAAGGCGAACGGTCGGATCCTTCTCCCACGAGGAAGGGCCCAGCCCTGAAAGCTCTTGCTGCTCTTCACCGTCCCTTGGCACCCTACCTACAGGCACAACAGCACTGGGGATCTGTGCTTTCGCAGAGACGGAACATCTCACGGCGCTCAGTCTCGGCAGAGCCTCTTTCTGAAAAGGCGAACGGTCGGATCCTTCTCCCACGAGGAAGGGCCCAGCCCTGAAAGCTCTTGCTGCTCTTCACCGTCCCTTGGCACCCTACCTACAGGCACAACAGCACTGGGGATCTGTGCTTTCCCAGAGACGGAACATCTCACGGCGCTCAGCCTCGGCAGAGCCTCTTTCTGAAAAGGCGAACGGTCGGATCCTTCTCCCACGAGTAAGGGCCCAGCCCTGAAAGCTCTTGCTGCTCTTCACCGTCCCTTGGCACCCTACCTACAGGCACAACAGCACTGGGGATCTGTGCTTTCCCAGAGACGGAACATCTCACGGCGCTCAGCCTCGGCAGAGCCTCTTTCTGAAAAGGCGAACGGTCGGATCCTTCTCCCACGAGTAAGGGCCCAGCCCTGAAAGCTCTTGCTGCTCTTCAACGTCCCTTGGCACCCTACCTACAGGCACAACAGCACTGGGGATCTGTGCTTTCGCAGAGACGGAACATCTCACGGCGCTCAGCCTCGGCAGAGCCTCTTTCTGAAAAGGCGAACGGTCGGATCCTTCTCCCACGAGGAAGGGCCCAGCCCTGAAAGCTCTTGCTGCTCTTCACCGTCCCTTGGCACCCTACCTACAGGCACAACAGCACTGGGGATCTGTGCTTTCCCAGACACGGAACATCTCACGGCGCTCAGCCTCGGCAGAGCCTCTTTCTGAAAAGGCGAACGGTCGGATCCTTCTCCCACGAGGAAGGGCCCAGCCCTGAAAGCTCTTGCTGCTCTTCACCGTCCCTTGGCACCCTACCTACAGGCACAACAGCACTGGGGATCTGTGCTTTCCCAGAGATGGAACATCTCACGGCGCTCAGCCTCGGCAAGTCTCTGTCTGAAAAGGCGAACGGTCGGATCCTTCTCCCACGAGGAAGGGCCCAGCCCTGAAAGCTCTTGTTGCTCTTCACCGTCCCTTGGCACCCTACCTACAGGCACAACAGCACTGGGGATCTGTGCTTTCCCAGAGACGGAACATCTCACGGCGCTCAGCCTCGGCAGAGCCTCTTTCTGAAAAGGCGAACGGTCGGATCCTTCTCCCACGAGGAAGGGCCCAGCCCTGAAAGCTCTTGCTGGTCTTCACCGTCCCTTGGCACCCTACCTACAGGCACAACAGCACTGGGGATCTGTGCTTTCCCAGAGACGGAACATCTCACGGCGCTCAGCCTCGGCAGAGCCTCTTTCTGAAAAGGCGAACGGTCGGATCCTTCTCCCACGAGGAAGGGCCCAGCCCTGAAAGCTCTTGCTGCACTTCAACGTCCCTTGGCACCCTACCTACAGGCACAACAGCACTGGGGATCTGTGCTTTCCCAGAGACGGAACATCTCACGGTGCTCAGCCTCGGCAGAGCCTCTTTCTGAAAAGGTGAACGGTCGGATCCTTCTCCCACGAGGAAGGGCCCAGCCCTGAAAGCTCTTGCTGCTCTTCACCGTCCCTTGGCACCCTACCTACAGGCACAACAGCACTGGGGATCTGTGCTTTCCCAGACACGGAACATCTCATGGCGCTCCGCCTCGGCAAGTCTCTTTCTGAAAAGGCGAACGGTCGGATCCTTCTCCCACGAGGAAGGGCCCAGCCCTGAAAGCTCTTGCTGCTCTTCACCGTCCCTTGGCACCCTACCTACAGGCACAACAGCACTGGGGATCTGTGCTTTCCCAGAGACGGAACATCTCACGGCACTCAGTCTCGGCAGAGCCTCTTTCTGAAAAGGCGAACGGTCGGATCCTTCTCCCACGAGGAAGGGCCCAGCCCTGAAAGCTCTTGCTGCTCTTCACCGTCCCTTGGCACCCTACCTACAGGCACAACAGCACTGGGGATCTGTGCTTTCCCAGACACGGAACATCTCACGGCGCTCAGCCTCGGCAGAGCCTCTTTCTGAAAAGGCGAACGGTCGGATCCTTCTCCCACGAGGAAGGGCCCAGCCCTGAAAGCTCTTGCTGCTCTTCACCGTCCCTTGGCACCCTACCTACAGGCACAACAGCACTGGGGATCTGTGCTTTCGCAGAGACGGAACATCTCACGGCGCTCAGCCTCGGCAGAGCCTCTTTCTGAAAAGGCGAACGGTCGGATCCTTCTCCCACGAGGAAGGGCCCAGCCCTGAAAGCTCTTGCTGCTCTTCACCGTCCCTTGGCACCCTACCTACAGGCACAACAGCACTGGGGATCTGTGCTTTCCCAGAGACGGAACATCTCACGGCGCTCAGCCTCGGCAGAGCCTCTTTCTGAAAAGGCGAACGGTCGGATCCTTCTCCCACGAGGAAGGGCCCAGCCCTGAAAGCTCTTGCTGCTCTTCACCGTCCCTTGGCACCCTACCTACAGGCACAACAGCACTGGGGATCTGTGCTTTCCCAGAGACGGAACATCTCACGGCGCTCAGCCTCGGCAAGTCTCTTTCTGAAAAGGCGAACGGTCGGATCCTTCTCCCACGAGGAAGGGCCCAGCCCTGAAAGCTCTTGCTGCTCTTCACCGTCCCTTGGCACCCTACCTACAGGCACAACAGCACTGGGGATCTGTGCTTTCCCAGAGACGGAACATCTCACGGCGCTCAGCCTCGGCAAGTCTCTTTCAGAAAAAGGCGAACGGTCGGATCCTTCTCCCACGAGGAAGGGCCCAGCCCTGAAAGCTCTTGCTGCTCTTCACCGTCCCTTGGCACCCTACCTACAGGCACAACAGCACTGGGGATCTGTGCTTTCCCAGACACGGAACATCTCATGGCGCTCCGCCTCGGCAAGTCTCTTTCTGAAAAGGCGAACGGTCGGATCCTTCTCCCCCGAGGAAGGGCCCAGCCCTGAAAGCTCTTGCTGCTCTTCACCGTCCCTTGGCACCCTACCTACAGGCACAACAGCACTGGGGATCTGTGCTTTCCCAGAGACGGAACATCTCACGGCGCTCAGTCTCGGCAGAGCCTCTTTCTGAAAAGGCGAACGGTCGGATCCTTCTCCCACGAGGAAGGGCCCAGCCCTGAAAGCTCTTGCTGCTCTTCACCGTCCCTTGGCACCCTACCTACAGGCACAACAGCACTGGGGATCTTTGCTTTCGCAGAGACGGAACATCTCACGGCGCTCAGTCTCGGCAGAGCCTCTTTCTGAAAAGGCGAACGGTCGGATCCTTCTCCCACGAGGAAGGGCCCAGCCCTGAAAGCTCTTGCTGCTCTTCACCGTCCCTTGGCACCCTACCTACAGGCACAACAGCACTGGGGATCTGTGCTTTCCCAGAGACGGAACATCTCACGGCGCTCAGCCTCGGCAGAGCCTCTTTCTGAAAAGGCGAACGGTCGGATCCTTCTCCCACGAGGAAGGGCCCAGCCCTGAAAGCTCTTGCTGCTCTTCACCGTCCCTTGGCACCCTACCTACAGGCACAACAGCACTGGGGATCTGTGCTTTCGCAGAGACGGAACATCTCACGGCGCTCAGCCTCGGCAGAGCCTCTTTCTGAAAAGGCGAACGGTCGGATCCTTCTCCCACGAGGAAGGGCCCAGCCCTGAAAGCTCTTGCTGCACTTCAACGTCCCTTGGCACCCTACCTACAGGCACAACAGCACTGGGGATCTGTGCTTTCCCAGAGACGGAACATCTCACGGCGCTCAGCCTCGGCAGAGCCTCTTTCTGAAAAGGTGAACGGTCGGATCCTTCTCCCACGAGGAAGGGCCCAGCCCTGAAAGCTCTTGCTGCTCTTCACCGTCCCTTGGCACCCTACCTACAGGCACAACAGCACTGGGGATCTGTGCTTTCCCAGAGACGGAACATCTCACGGCGCTCAGCCTCGGCAGAGCCTCTTTCTGAAAAGGCGAACAGTCGGATCCTTCTCCCACGAGGAAGGGCCCAGCCCTGAAAGCTCTTGCTGCTCTTCACCGTCCCTTGGCACCCTACCTACAGGCACAACAGCACTGGGGATCTGTGCTTTCCCAGAGACGGAACATCTCACGGCGCTCAGCCTCGGCAAGTCTCTTTCAGAAAAAGGCGAACGGTCGGATCCTTCTCCCACGAGGAAGGGCCCAGCCCTGAAAGCTCTTGCTGCTCTTCACCGTCCCTTGGCACCCTACCTACAGGCACAACAGCACTGGGGATCTGTGCTTTCCCAGACACGGAACATCTCATGGCGCTCCGCCTCGGCAAGTCTCTTTCTGAAAAGGCGAACGGTCGGATCCTTCTCCCCCGAGGAAGGGCCCAGCCCTGAAAGCTCTTGCTGCTCTTCACTGTCCCTTGGCACCCTACCTACAGGCACAACAGCACTGGGGATCTGTGCTTTCCCAGAGACGGAACATCTCACGGCGCTCAGCCTCGGCAGAGCCTCTTTCTGAAAAGGCGAACGGTCGGATCCTTCTCCCACGAGGAAGGGCCCAGCCCTGAAAGCTCTTGCTGCTCTTCACCGTCCCTTGGCACCCTACCTACAGGCACAACAGCACTGGGGATCTGTGCTTTTGCAGAGACGGAACATCTCACGGCGCTCAGTCTCGGCAGAGCCTCTTTCTGAAAAGGCGAACGGTCGGATCCTTCTCCCACGAGTAAGGGCCCAGCCCTGAAAGCTCTTGCTGCTCTTCACCGTCCCTTGGCACCCTACCTACAGGCACAACAGCACTGGGGATCTGTGCTTTCCCAGACACGGAACATCTCACGGCGCTCAGCCTCGGCAGAGCCTCTTTCTGAAAAGGCGAACGGTCGGATCCTTCTCCCACGAGGAAGGGCCCAGCCCTGAAAGCTCTTGCTGCTCTTCAACGTCCCTTGGCACCCTACCTACAGGCACAACAGCACTGGGGATCTGTGCTTTCCCAGACACGGAACATCTCACGGCCCTCAGCCTCGGCAGAGCCTCTTTCTGAAAAGGCGAACGGTCGGATCCTTCTCCCACGAGGAAGGGCCCAGCCCTGAAAGCTCTTGCTGCTCTTCACCGTCCCTTGGCACCCTACCTACAGGCACAACAGCACTGGGGATCTGTGCTTTCCCAGACACGGAACATCTCACGGCGCTCAGCCTCGGCAGAGCCTCTTTCTGAAAAGGCGAACGGTCGGATCCTTCTCCCACGAGGAAGGGCCCAGCCCTGAAAGCTCTTGCTGCTCTTCACCGTCCCTTGGCACCCTACCTACAGGCACAACAGCACTGGGGATCTGTGCTTTCCCAGAGATGGAACATCTCACGGCGCTCAGCCTCGGCAAGTCTCTTTCTGAAAAGGCGAACGGTCGGATCCTTCTCCCACGAGGAAGGGCCCAGCCCTGAAAGCTCTTGTTGCTCTTCACCGTCCCTTGGCACCCTACCTACAGGCACAACAGCACTGGGGATCTGTGCTTTCCCAGAGACGGAACATCTCACGGCGCTCAGCCTCGGCAGAGCCTCTTTCTGAAAAGGCGAACGGTCGGATCCTTCTCCCACGAGGAAGGGCCCAGCCCTGAAAGCTCTTGCTGGTCTTCACCGTCCCTTGGCACCCTACCTACAGGCACAACAGCACTGGGGATCTGTGCTTTCCCAGAGACGGAACATCTCACGGCGCTCAGCCTCGGCAGAGCCTCTTTCTGAAAAGGCGAACGGTCGGATCCTTCTCCCACGAGGAAGGGCCCAGCCCTGAAAGCTCTTGCTGCACTTCAACGTCCCTTGGCACCCTACCTACAGGCACAACAGCACTGGGGATCTGTGCTTTCCCAGAGACGGAACATCTCACGGTGCTCAGCCTCGGCAGAGCCTCTTTCTGAAAAGGTGAACGGTCGGATCCTTCTCCCACGAGGAAGGGCCCAGCCCTGAAAGCTCTTGCTGCTCTTCACCGTCCCTTGGCACCCTACCTACAGGCACAACAGCACTGGGGATCTGTGCTTTCCCAGAGACGGAACATCTCACGGCGCTCCGCCTCGGCAAGCCTCTTTCTGAAAAGGCGAACGGTCGGATCCTTCTCCCACGAGGAAGGGCCCAGCCCTGAAAGCTCTTGCTGCTCTTCACCGTCCCTTGGCACCCTACCTACAGGCACAACAGCACTGGGGATCTGTGCTTTCCCAGAGACGGAACATCACACGGCGCTCAGACTCGGCAGAGCCTCTTTCTGAAAAGGCGAACGGTCGGATCCTTCTCCCACGAGGAAGGGCCCAGCCCTGAAAGCTCTTGCTGCTCTTCACCGTCCCTTGGCGCCCTACGTACAGGCACAACAGCACTGGGGATCTGTGCTTTCCCAGAGACAGAACATCTCACGGCGCTCCGCCTCGGCAAGCCTCTTTCTGAAAAGGCGAACGGTCGGATCCTTCTCCCACGAGGAAGGGCCCAGCCCTGAAAGCTCTTGCTGCTCTTCACCGTCCCTTGGCACCCTACCTACAGGCACAACAGCACTGGGGATCTGTGCTTTCCCAGACACGGAACATCTCATGGCGCTCCGCCTCGGCAAGTCTCTTTCTGAAAAGGCGAACGGTCGGATCCTTCTCCCACGAGGAAGGGCCCAGCCCTGAAAGCTCTTGCTGCTCTTCACCGTCCCTTGGCACCCTACCTACAGGCACAACAGCACTGGGGATCTGTGCTTTCCCAGACACGGAACATCTCACGGCGCTCAGCCTCGGCAGAGCCTCTTTCTGAAAAGGCGAACGGTCGGATCCTTCTCCCACGAGGAAGGGCCCAGCCCTGAAAGCTCTTGCTGCTCTTCACCGTCCCTTGGCACCCTACCTACAGGCACAACAGCACTGGGGATCTGTGCTTTCCCAGACACGGAATATCTCACGGCGCTCAGCCTCGGCAAGTCTCTTTCAGAAAAAGGCGAACGGTCGGATCCTTCTCCCACGAGGAAGGGCCCAGCCCTGAAAGCTCTTGCTGCTCTTCACCGTCCCTTGGCACCCTACCTACAGGCACAACAGCACTGGGGATCTGTGCTTTCCCAGACACGGAACATCTCACGGCGCTCCGCCTCGGCAAGTCTCTTTCTGAAAAGGCGAACGGTCGGATCCTTCTCCCACGAGGAAGGGCCCAGCCCTGAAAGCTCTTGCTGCTCTTCACCGTCCCTTGGCACCCTACCTACAGGCACAACAGCACTGGGGATCTGTGCTTTCGCAGAGACGGAACATCTCACGGCGCTCAGTCTCGGCAGAGCCTCTTTCTGAAAAGGCGAACGGTCGGATCCTTCTCCCACGAGGAAGGGCCCAGCCCTGAAAGCTCTTGCTGCTCTTCACCGTCCCTTGGCACCCTACCTACAGGCACAACAGCACTGGGGATCTGTGCTTTCCCAGAGACGGAACATCTCACAGCGCTCAGCCTCGGCAGAGCCTCTTTCTGAAAAGGCGAACGGTCGGATCCTTCTCCCACGAGTAAGGGCCCAGCCCTGAAAGCTCTTGCTGCTCTTCACCGTCCCTTGGCACCCTACCTACAGGCACAACAGCACTGGGGATCTGTGCTTTCCCAGAGACGGAACATCTCACGGCGCTCAGCCTCGGCAGAGCCTCTTTCTGAAAAGGCGAACGGTCGGATCCTTCTCCCACGAGGAAGGGCCCAGCCCTGAAAGCTCTTGCTGCTCTTCACCGTCCCTTGGCACCCTACCTACAGGCACAACAGCACTGGGGATCTGTGCTTTCCCAGACACGGAACATCTCACGGCGCTCAGCCTCGGCAGAGCCTCTTTCTGAAAAGGCGAACGGTCGGATCCTTCTCCCACGAGGAAGGGCCCAGCCCTGAAAGCTCTTGCTGCTCTTCACCGTCCCTTGGCACCCTACCTACAGGCACAACAGCACTGGGGATCTGTGCTTTCCCAGAGATGGAACATCTCACGGCGCTCAGCCTCGGCAAGTCTCTTTCTGAAAAGGCGAACGGTCGGATCCTTCTCCCACGAGGAAGGGCCCAGCCCTGAAAGCTCTTGTTGCTCTTCACCGTCCCTTGGCACCCTACCTACAGGCACAACAGCACTGGGGATCTGTGCTTTCCCAGAGACGGAACATCTCACGGCGCTCAGCCTCGGCAGAGCCTCTTTCTGAAAAGGCGAACGGTCGGATCCTTCTCCCACGAGGAAGGGCCCAGCCCTGAAAGCTCTTGCTGCTCTTCACCGTCCCTTGGCACCCTACCTACAGGCACAACAGCACTGGGGATCTGTGCTTTCCCAGAGACGGAACATCTCACGGCGCTCAGCCTCGGCAGAGACTCTTTCTGAAAAGGCGAACGGTCGGATCCTTCTCCCACGAGGAAGGGCCCAGCACTGAAAGCTCTTGCTGCACTTCAACGTCCCTTGGCACCCTACCTACAGGCACAACAGCACTGGGGATCTGTGCTTTCCCAGAGACGGAACATCTCACGGTGCTCAGCCTCGGCAGAGCCTCTTTCTGAAAAGGTGAACGGTCGGATCCTTCTCCCACGAGGAAGGGCCCAGCCCTGAAAGCTCTTGCTGCTCTTCAACGTCCCTTGGCACCCTACCTACAGGCACAACAGCACTGGGGATCTGTGCTTTCCCAGAGACGGAACATCTCACGGCGCTCAGCCTCGGCAGAGCCTCTTTCTGAAAAGGCGAACGGTCGGATCCTTCTCCCACGAGGAAGGGCCCAGCCCTGAAAGCTCTTGCTGCTCTTCACCGTCCCTTGGCACCCTACCTACAGGCACAACAGCACTGGGGATCTGTGCTTTCCCAGAGACGGAACATCTCACGGCGCTCAGCCTCGGCAAGTCTCTTTCAGAAAAAGGCGAACGGTCGGATCCTTCTCCCACGAGGAAGGGCCCAGCCCTGAAAGCTCTTGCTGCTCTTCACCGTCCCTTGGCACCCTACCTACAGGCACAACAGCACTGGGGATCTGTGCTTTCCCAGACACGGAACATCTCATGGCGCTCCGCCTCGGCAAGTCTCTTTCTGAAAAGGCGAACGGTCGGATCCTTCTCCCACGAGGAAGGGCCCAGCCCTGAAAGCTCTTGCTGCTCTTCACCGTCCCTTGGCACCCTACCTACAGGCACAACAGCACTGGGGATCTGTGCTTTCCCAGACACGGAACATCTCACGGCGCTCAGTCTCGGCAGAGCCTCTTTCTGAAAAGGCGAACGGTCGGATCCTTCTCCCACGAGGAAGGGCCCAGCCCTGAAAGCTCTTGCTGCTCTTCACCGTCCCTTGGCACCCTACCTACAGGCACAACAGCACTGGGGATCTGTGCTTTCGCAGAGACGGAACATCTCACGGCGCTCAGTCTCGGCAGAGCCTCTTTCTGAAAAGGCGAACGGTCGGATCCTTCTCCCACGAGTAAGGGCCCAGCCCTGAAAGCTCTTGCTGCTCTTCACCGTCCCTTGGCACCCTACCTACAGGCACAACAGCACTGGGGATCTGTGCTTTCCCAGAGACGGAACATCTCACGGCGCTCAGCCTCGGCAGAGCCTCTTTCTGAAAAGGCGAACGGTCGGATCCTTCTCCCACGAGTAAGGGCCCAGCCCTGAAAGCTCTTGCTGCTCTTCAACGTCCCTTGGCACCCTACCTACAGGCACAACAGCACTGGGGATCTGTGCTTTCGCAGAGACGGAACATCTCACGGCGCTCAGCCTCGGCAGAGCCTCTTTCTGAAAAGGCGAACGGTCGGATCCTTCTCCCACGAGGAAGGGCCCAGCCCTGAAAGCTCTTGCTGCTCTTCACCGTCCCTTGGCACCCTACCTACAGGCACAACAGCACTGGGGATCTGTGCTTTCCCAGACACGGAACATCTCACGGCGCTCAGCCTCGGCAGAGCCTCTTTCTGAAAAGGCGAACGGTCGGATCCTTCTCCCACGAGGAAGGGCCCAGCCCTGAAAGCTCTTGCTGCTCTTCACCGTCCCTTGGCACCCTACCTACAGGCACAACAGCACTGGGGATCTGTGCTTTCCCAGAGATGGAACATCTCACGGCGCTCAGCCTCGGCAAGTCTCTGTCTGAAAAGGCGAACGGTCGGATCCTTCTCCCACGAGGAAGGGCCCAGCCCTGAAAGCTCTTGTTGCTCTTCACCGTCCCTTGGCACCCTACCTACAGGCACAACAGCACTGGGGATCTGTGCTTTCCCAGAGACGGAACATCTCACGGCGCTCAGCCTCGGCAGAGCCTCTTTCTGAAAAGGCGAACGGTCGGATCCTTCTCCCACGAGGAAGGGCCCAGCCCTGAAAGCTCTTGCTGGTCTTCACCGTCCCTTGGCACCCTACCTACAGGCACAACAGCACTGGGGATCTGTGCTTTCCCAGAGACGGAACATCTCACGGCGCTCAGCCTCGGCAGAGCCTCTTTCTGAAAAGGCGAACGGTCGGATCCTTCTCCCACGAGGAAGGGCCCAGCCCTGAAAGCTCTTGCTGCACTTCAACGTCCCTTGGCACCCTACCTACAGGCACAACAGCACTGGGGATCTGTGCTTTCCCAGAGACGGAACATCTCACGGTGCTCAGCCTCGGCAGAGCCTCTTTCTGAAAAGGTGAACGGTCGGATCCTTCTCCCACGAGGAAGGGCCCAGCCCTGAAAGCTCTTGCTGCTCTTCACCGTCCCTTGGCACCCTACCTACAGGCACAACAGCACTGGGGATCTGTGCTTTCCCAGACACGGAACATCTCATGGCGCTCCGCCTCGGCAAGTCTCTTTCTGAAAAGGCGAACGGTCGGATCCTTCTCCCACGAGGAAGGGCCCAGCCCTGAAAGCTCTTGCTGCTCTTCACCGTCCCTTGGCACCCTACCTACAGGCACAACAGCACTGGGGATCTGTGCTTTCCCAGAGACGGAACATCTCACGGCACTCAGTCTCGGCAGAGCCTCTTTCTGAAAAGGCGAACGGTCGGATCCTTCTCCCACGAGGAAGGGCCCAGCCCTGAAAGCTCTTGCTGCTCTTCACCGTCCCTTGGCACCCTACCTACAGGCACAACAGCACTGGGGATCTGTGCTTTCCCAGACACGGAACATCTCACGGCGCTCAGCCTCGGCAGAGCCTCTTTCTGAAAAGGCGAACGGTCGGATCCTTCTCCCACGAGGAAGGGCCCAGCCCTGAAAGCTCTTGCTGCTCTTCACCGTCCCTTGGCACCCTACCTACAGGCACAACAGCACTGGGGATCTGTGCTTTCGCAGAGACGGAACATCTCACGGCGCTCAGCCTCGGCAGAGCCTCTTTCTGAAAAGGCGAACGGTCGGATCCTTCTCCCACGAGGAAGGGCCCAGCCCTGAAAGCTCTTGCTGCTCTTCACCGTCCCTTGGCACCCTACCTACAGGCACAACAGCACTGGGGATCTGTGCTTTCCCAGAGACGGAACATCTCACGGCGCTCAGCCTCGGCAGAGCCTCTTTCTGAAAAGGCGAACGGTCGGATCCTTCTCCCACGAGGAAGGGCCCAGCCCTGAAAGCTCTTGCTGCTCTTCACCGTCCCTTGGCACCCTACCTACAGGCACAACAGCACTGGGGATCTGTGCTTTCCCAGAGACGGAACATCTCACGGCGCTCAGCCTCGGCAAGTCTCTTTCTGAAAAGGCGAACGGTCGGATCCTTCTCCCACGAGGAAGGGCCCAGCCCTGAAAGCTCTTGCTGCTCTTCACCGTCCCTTGGCACCCTACCTACAGGCACAACAGCACTGGGGATCTGTGCTTTCCCAGAGACGGAACATCTCACGGCGCTCAGCCTCGGCAAGTCTCTTTCAGAAAAAGGCGAACGGTCGGATCCTTCTCCCCCGAGGAAGGGCCCAGCCCTGAAAGCTCTTGCTGCTCTTCACCGTCCCTTGGCACCCTACCTACAGGCACAACAGCACTGGGGATCTGTGCTTTCCCAGACACGGAACATCTCACGGCGCTCAGCCTCGGCAGAGCCTCTTTCTGAAAAGGCGAACGGTCGGATCCTTCTCCCACGAGGAAGGGCCCAGCCCTGAAAGCTCTTGCTGCTCTTCACCGTCCCTTGGCACCCTACCTACAGGCACAACAGCACTGGGGATCTGTGCTTTCCCAGACACGGAACATCTCATGGCGCTCCGCCTCGGCAAGTCTCTTTCTGAAAAGGCGAACGGTCGGATCCTTCTCCCACGAGGAAGGGCCCAGCCCTGAAAGCTCTTGCTGCTCTTCACCGTCCCTTGGCACCCTACCTACAGGCACAACAGCACTGGGGATCTGTGCTTTCCCAGACACGGAACATCTCACGGCGCTCAGCCTCGGCAGAGCCTCTTTCTGAAAAGGCGAACGGTCGGATCCTTCTCCCACGAGGAAGGGCCCAGCCCTGAAAGCTCTTGCTGCTCTTCACCGTCCCTTGGCACCCTACCTACAGGCACAACAGCACTGGGGATCTGTGCTTTCCCAGACACGGAATATCTCACGGCGCTCAGCCTCGGCAAGTCTCTTTCAGAAAAAGGCGAACGGTCGGATCCTTCTCCCACGAGGAAGGGCCCAGCCCTGAAAGCTCTTGCTGCTCTTCACCGTCCCTTGGCACCCTACCTACAGGCACAACAGCACTGGGGATCTGTGCTTTCCCAGACACGGAACATCTCACGGCGCTCCGCCTCGGCAAGTCTCTTTCTGAAAAGGCGAACGGTCGGATCCTTCTCCCACGAGGAAGGGCCCAGCCCTGAAAGCTCTTGCTGCTCTTCACCGTCCCTTGGCACCCTACCTACAGGCACAACAGCACTGGGGATCTGTGCTTTCGCAGAGACGGAACATCTCACGGCGCTCAGTCTCGGCAGAGCCTCTTTCTGAAAAGGCGAACGGTCGGATCCTTCTCCCACGAGGAAGGGCCCAGCCCTGAAAGCTCTTGCTGCTCTTCACCGTCCCTTGGCACCCTACCTACAGGCACAACAGCACTGGGGATCTGTGCTTTCCCAGAGACGGAACATCTCACAGCGCTCAGCCTCGGCAGAGCCTCTTTCTGAAAAGGCGAACGGTCGGATCCTTCTCCCACGAGTAAGGGCCCAGCCCTGAAAGCTCTTGCTGCTCTTCACCGTCCCTTGGCACCCTACCTACAGGCACAACAGCACTGGGGATCTGTGCTTTCCCAGAGACGGAACATCTCACGGCGCTCAGCCTCGGCAGAGCCTCTTTCTGAAAAGGCGAACGGTCGGATCCTTCTCCCACGAGGAAGGGCCCAGCCCTGAAAGCTCTTGCTGCTCTTCACCGTCCCTTGGCACCCTACCTACAGGCACAACAGCACTGGGGATCTGTGCTTTCCCAGACACGGAACATCTCACGGCGCTCAGCCTCGGCAGAGCCTCTTTCTGAAAAGGCGAACGGTCGGATCCTTCTCCCACGAGGAAGGGCCCAGCCCTGAAAGCTCTTGCTGCTCTTCACCGTCCCTTGGCACCCTACCTACAGGCACAACAGCACTGGGGATCTGTGCTTTCCCAGAGATGGAACATCTCACGGCGCTCAGCCTCGGCAAGTCTCTTTCTGAAAAGGCGAACGGTCGGATCCTTCTCCCACGAGGAAGGGCCCAGCCCTGAAAGCTCTTGTTGCTCTTCACCGTCCCTTGGCACCCTACCTACAGGCACAACAGCACTGGGGATCTGTGCTTTCCCAGAGACGGAACATCTCACGGCGCTCAGCCTCGGCAGAGCCTCTTTCTGAAAAGGCGAACGGTCGGATCCTTCTCCCACGAGGAAGGGCCCAGCCCTGAAAGCTCTTGCTGCTCTTCACCGTCCCTTGGCACCCTACCTACAGGCACAACAGCACTGGGGATCTGTGCTTTCCCAGAGACGGAACATCTCACGGCGCTCAGCCTCGGCAGAGACTCTTTCTGAAAAGGCGAACGGTCGGATCCTTCTCCCACGAGGAAGGGCCCAGCACTGAAAGCTCTTGCTGCACTTCAACGTCCCTTGGCACCCTACCTACAGGCACAACAGCACTGGGGATCTGTGCTTTCCCAGAGACGGAACATCTCACGGTGCTCAGCCTCGGCAGAGCCTCTTTCTGAAAAGGTGAACGGTCGGATCCTTCTCCCACGAGGAAGGGCCCAGCCCTGAAAGCTCTTGCTGCTCTTCAACGTCCCTTGGCACCCTACCTACAGGCACAACAGCACTGGGGATCTGTGCTTTCCCAGAGACGGAACATCTCACGGCGCTCAGCCTCGGCAGAGCCTCTTTCTGAAAAGGCGAACGGTCGGATCCTTCTCCCACGAGGAAGGGCCCAGCCCTGAAAGCTCTTGCTGCTCTTCACCGTCCCTTGGCACCCTACCTACAGGCACAACAGCACTGGGGATCTGTGCTTTCCCAGAGACGGAACATCTCACGGCGCTCAGCCTCGGCAAGTCTCTTTCAGAAAAAGGCGAACGGTCGGATCCTTCTCCCACGAGGAAGGGCCCAGCCCTGAAAGCTCTTGCTGCTCTTCACCGTCCCTTGGCACCCTACCTACAGGCACAACAGCACTGGGGATCTGTGCTTTCCCAGACACGGAACATCTCATGGCGCTCCGCCTCGGCAAGTCTCTTTCTGAAAAGGCGAACGGTCGGATCCTTCTCCCACGAGGAAGGGCCCAGCCCTGAAAGCTCTTGCTGCTCTTCACCGTCCCTTGGCACCCTACCTACAGGCACAACAGCACTGGGGATCTGTGCTTTCCCAGACACGGAACATCTCACGGCGCTCAGTCTCGGCAGAGCCTCTTTCTGAAAAGGCGAACGGTCGGATCCTTCTCCCACGAGGAAGGGCCCAGCCCTGAAAGCTCTTGCTGCTCTTCACCGTCCCTTGGCACCCTACCTACAGGCACAACAGCACTGGGGATCTGTGCTTTCGCAGAGACGGAACATCTCACGGCGCTCAGTCTCGGCAGAGCCTCTTTCTGAAAAGGCGAACGGTCGGATCCTTCTCCCACGAGTAAGGGCCCAGCCCTGAAAGCTCTTGCTGCTCTTCACCGTCCCTTGGCACCCTACCTACAGGCACAACAGCACTGGGGATCTGTGCTTTCCCAGAGACGGAACATCTCACGGCGCTCAGCCTCGGCAGAGCCTCTTTCTGAAAAGGCGAACGGTCGGATCCTTCTCCCACGAGTAAGGGCCCAGCCCTGAAAGCTCTTGCTGCTCTTCAACGTCCCTTGGCACCCTACCTACAGGCACAACAGCACTGGGGATCTGTGCTTTCGCAGAGACGGAACATCTCACGGCGCTCAGCCTCGGCAGAGCCTCTTTCTGAAAAGGCGAACGGTCGGATCCTTCTCCCACGAGGAAGGGCCCAGCCCTGAAAGCTCTTGCTGCTCTTCACCGTCCCTTGGCACCCTACCTACAGGCACAACAGCACTGGGGATCTGTGCTTTCCCAGACACGGAACATCTCACGGCGCTCAGCCTCGGCAGAGCCTCTTTCTGAAAAGGCGAACGGTCGGATCCTTCTCCCACGAGGAAGGGCCCAGCCCTGAAAGCTCTTGCTGCTCTTCACCGTCCCTTGGCACCCTACCTACAGGCACAACAGCACTGGGGATCTGTGCTTTCCCAGAGATGGAACATCTCACGGCGCTCAGCCTCGGCAAGTCTCTGTCTGAAAAGGCGAACGGTCGGATCCTTCTCCCACGAGGAAGGGCCCAGCCCTGAAAGCTCTTGTTGCTCTTCACCGTCCCTTGGCACCCTACCTACAGGCACAACAGCACTGGGGATCTGTGCTTTCCCAGAGACGGAACATCTCACGGCGCTCAGCCTCGGCAGAGCCTCTTTCTGAAAAGGCGAACGGTCGGATCCTTCTCCCACGAGGAAGGGCCCAGCCCTGAAAGCTCTTGCTGGTCTTCACCGTCCCTTGGCACCCTACCTACAGGCACAACAGCACTGGGGATCTGTGCTTTCCCAGAGACGGAACATCTCACGGCGCTCAGCCTCGGCAGAGCCTCTTTCTGAAAAGGCGAACGGTCGGATCCTTCTCCCACGAGGAAGGGCCCAGCCCTGAAAGCTCTTGCTGCACTTCAACGTCCCTTGGCACCCTACCTACAGGCACAACAGCACTGGGGATCTGTGCTTTCCCAGAGACGGAACATCTCACGGTGCTCAGCCTCGGCAGAGCCTCTTTCTGAAAAGGTGAACGGTCGGATCCTTCTCCCACGAGGAAGGGCCCAGCCCTGAAAGCTCTTGCTGCTCTTCACCGTCCCTTGGCACCCTACCTACAGGCACAACAGCACTGGGGATCTGTGCTTTCCCAGACACGGAACATCTCATGGCGCTCCGCCTCGGCAAGTCTCTTTCTGAAAAGGCGAACGGTCGGATCCTTCTCCCACGAGGAAGGGCCCAGCCCTGAAAGCTCTTGCTGCTCTTCACCGTCCCTTGGCACCCTACCTACAGGCACAACAGCACTGGGGATCTGTGCTTTCCCAGAGACGGAACATCTCACGGCACTCAGTCTCGGCAGAGCCTCTTTCTGAAAAGGCGAACGGTCGGATCCTTCTCCCACGAGGAAGGGCCCAGCCCTGAAAGCTCTTGCTGCTCTTCACCGTCCCTTGGCACCCTACCTACAGGCACAACAGCACTGGGGATCTGTGCTTTCCCAGACACGGAACATCTCACGGCGCTCAGCCTCGGCAGAGCCTCTTTCTGAAAAGGCGAACGGTCGGATCCTTCTCCCACGAGGAAGGGCCCAGCCCTGAAAGCTCTTGCTGCTCTTCACCGTCCCTTGGCACCCTACCTACAGGCACAACAGCACTGGGGATCTGTGCTTTCGCAGAGACGGAACATCTCACGGCGCTCAGCCTCGGCAGAGCCTCTTTCTGAAAAGGCGAACGGTCGGATCCTTCTCCCACGAGGAAGGGCCCAGCCCTGAAAGCTCTTGCTGCTCTTCACCGTCCCTTGGCACCCTACCTACAGGCACAACAGCACTGGGGATCTGTGCTTTCCCAGAGACGGAACATCTCACGGCGCTCAGCCTCGGCAGAGCCTCTTTCTGAAAAGGCGAACGGTCGGATCCTTCTCCCACGAGGAAGGGCCCAGCCCTGAAAGCTCTTGCTGCTCTTCACCGTCCCTTGGCACCCTACCTACAGGCACAACAGCACTGGGGATCTGTGCTTTCCCAGAGACGGAACATCTCACGGCGCTCAGCCTCGGCAAGTCTCTTTCTGAAAAGGCGAACGGTCGGATCCTTCTCCCACGAGGAAGGGCCCAGCCCTGAAAGCTCTTGCTGCTCTTCACCGTCCCTTGGCACCCTACCTACAGGCACAACAGCACTGGGGATCTGTGCTTTCCCAGAGACGGAACATCTCACGGCGCTCAGCCTCGGCAAGTCTCTTTCAGAAAAAGGCGAACGGTCGGATCCTTCTCCCCCGAGGAAGGGCCCAGCCCTGAAAGCTCTTGCTGCTCTTCACCGTCCCTTGGCACCCTACCTACAGGCACAACAGCACTGGGGATCTGTGCTTTCCCAGAGACGGAACATCTCACGGCGCTCAGTCTCGGCAGAGCCTCTTTCTGAAAAGGCGAACGGTTGGATCCTTCTCCCACGAGGAAGGGCCCAGCCCTGAAAGCTCTTGCTGCTCTTCACCGTCCCTTGGCACCCTACCTACAGGCACAACAGCACTGGGGATCTTTGCTTTCGCAGAGACGGAACATCTCACGGCGCTCAGTCTCGGCAGAGCCTCTTTCTGAAAAGGCGAACGGTCGGATCCTTCTCCCACGAGTAAGGGCCCAGCCCTGAAAGCTCTTGCTGCTCTTCACCGTCCCTTGGCACCCTACCTACAGGCACAACAGCACTGGGGATCTGTGCTTTCCCAGAGACGGAACATCTCACGGCGCTCAGCCTCGGCAGAGCCTCTTTCTGAAAAGGCGAACGGTCGGATCCTTCTCCCACGAGGAAGGGCCCAGCCCTGAAAGCTCTTGCTGCTCTTCAACGTCCCTTGGCACCCTACCTACAGGCACAACAGCACTGGGGATCTGTGCTTTCCCAGAGACGGAACATCTCACGGCGCTCAGCCTCGGCAGAGCCTCTTTCTGAAAAGGCGAACGGTCGGATCCTTCTCCCACGAGGAAGGGCCCAGCCCTGAAAGCTCTTGCTGCACTTCAACGTCCCTTGGCACCCTACCTACAGGCACAACAGCACTGGGGATCTGTGCTTTCCCAGAGACGGAACATCTCACGGCGCTCAGCCTCGGCAGAGCCTCTTTCTGAAAAGGTGAACGGTCGGATCCTTCTCCCACGAGGAAGGGCCCAGCCCTGAAAGCTCTTGCTGCTCTTCACCGTCCCTTGGCACCCTACCTACAGGCACAACAGCACTGGGGATCTGTGCTTTCCCAGAGACGGAACATCTCACGGCGCTCAGCCTCGGCAGAGCCTCTTTCTGAAAAGGCGAACGGTCGGATCCTTCTCCCACGAGGAAGGGCCCAGCCCTGAAAGCTCTTGCTGCTCTTCACCGTCCCTTGGCACCCTACCTACAGGCACAACAGCACTGGGGATCTGTGCTTTCCCAGAGACGGAACATCTCACGGCGCTCAGCCTCGGCAAGTCTCTTTCAGAAAAAGGCGAACGGTCGGATCCTTCTCCCACGAGGAAGGGCCCAGCCCTGAAAGCTCTTGCTGCTCTTCACCGTCCCTTGGCACCCTACCTACAGGCACAACAGCACTGGGGATCTGTGCTTTCCCAGACACGGAACATCTCATGGCGCTCCGCCTCGGCAAGTCTCTTTCTGAAAAGGCGAACGGTCGGATCCTTCTCCCCCGAGGAAGGGCCCAGCCCTGAAAGCTCTTGCTGCTCTTCACTGTCCCTTGGCACCCTACCTACAGGCACAACAGCACTGGGGATCTGTGCTTTCCCAGAGACGGAACATCTCACGGCGCTCAGCCTCGGCAGAGCCTCTTTCTGAAAAGGCGAACGGTCGGATCCTTCTCCCACGAGGAAGGGCCCAGCCCTGAAAGCTCTTGCTGCTCTTCACCGTCCCTTGGCACCCTACCTACAGGCACAACAGCACTGGGGATCTGTGCTTTCGCAGAGACGGAACATCTCACGGCGCTCAGTCTCGGCAGAGCCTCTTTCTGAAAAGGCAAACGGTCGGATCCTTCTCCCACGAGTAAGGGCCCAGCCCTGAAAGCTCTTGCTGCTCTTCACCGTCCCTTGGCACCCTACCTACAGGCACAACAGCACTGGGGATCTGTGCTTTCCCAGACACGGAACATCTCACGGCGCTCAGCCTCGGCAGAGCCTCTTTCTGAAAAGGCGAACGGTCGGATCCTTCTCCCACGAGGAAGGGCCCAGCCCTGAAAGCTCTTGCTGCTCTTCAACGTCCCTTGGCACCCTACCTACAGGCACAACAGCACTGGGGATCTGTGCTTTCCCAGACACGGAACATCTCACGGCGCTCAGCCTCGGCAGAGCCTCTTTCTGAAAAGGCGAACGGTCGGATCCTTCTCCCACGAGGAAGGGCCCAGCCCTGAAAGCTCTTGCTGCTCTTCACCGTCCCTTGGCACCCTACCTACAGGCACAACAGCACTGGGGATCTGTGCTTTCCCAGACACGGAACATCTCACGGCGCTCCGCCTCGGCAAGCCTCTTTCTGAAAAGGCGAACGGTCGGATCCTTCTCCCACGAGGAAGGGCCCAGCCCTGAAAGCTCTTGCTGCTCTTCACCGTCCCTTGGCACCCTACCTACAGGCACAACAGCACTGGGGATCTGTGCTTTCCCAGAGACGGAACATCTCACGGCGCTCCGCCTCGGCAAGCCTCTTTCTGAAAAGGCGAACGGTCGGATCCTTCTCCCACGAGGAAGGGCCCAGCCCTGAAAGCTCTTGCTGCTCTTCACCGTCCCTTGGCACCCTACCTACAGGCACAACAGCACTGGGGATCTGTGCTTTCCCAGAGACGGAACATCTCATGGCGCTCAGCCTCGGCAAGTCTCTTTCTGAAAAGGCGAACGGTCGGATCCTTCTCCCACGAGGAAGGGCCCAGCCCTGAAAGCTCTTGCTGCTCTTCACCGTCCCTTGGCACCCTACCTACAGGCACAACAGCACTGGGGATCTGTGCTTTCCCAGAGACGGAACATCTCACGGCGCTCAGTCTCGGCAGAGCCTCTTTCTGAAAAGGCAAACGGTCGGATCCTTCTCCCACGAGGAAGGGCCCAGCCCTGAAAGCTCTTGCTGCTCTTCACCGTCCCTTGGCACCCTACCTACAGGCACAACAGCACTGGGGATCTGTGCTTTCCCAGACACGGAACATCTCATGGCGCTCCGCCTCGGCAGAGCCTCTTTCGAAAAGGCGAACGGTCGGATCCTTCTCCCACGAGGAAGGGCCCAGCCCTGAAAGCTCTTGCTGCTCTTCACCGTCCCTTGGCACCCTACCTACAGGCACAACAGCACTGGGGATCTGTGCTTTCCCAGACACGGAACATCTCATGGCGCTCCGCCTCGGCAGAGCCTCTTTCGAAAAGGCGAACGGTCGGATCCTTCTCCCACGAGGAAGGGTCCAGCCCTGAAAGCTCTTGCTGCTCTTCACCGTCCCTTGGCACCCTACCTACAGGCACAACAGCACTGGGGATCTGTGCTTTCCCAGAGACGGAACATCTCACGGCGCTCAGCCTCGGCAAGCCTCTTTCTGAAAAGGCGAACGGTCGGATCCTTCTCCCACGAGGAAGGGCCCAGCCCTGAAAGCTCTTGCTGCTCTTCACCGTCCCTTGGCACCCTACCTACAGGCACAACAGCACTGGGGATCTGTGCTTTCCCAGAGACGGAACATCTCATGGCGCTCAGCCTCGGCAAGTCTCTTTCTGAAAAGGCGAACGGTCGGATCCTTCTCCCACGAGGAAGGGCCCAGCCCTGAAAGCTCTTGCTGCTCTTCACCGTCCCTTGGCACCCTACCTACAGGCACAACAGCACTGGGGATCTGTGCTTTCCCAGAGACGGAACATCTCACGGCGCTCAGTCTCGGCAGAGCCTCTTTCTGAAAAGGCAAACGGTCGGATCCTTCTCCCACGAGGAAGGGCCCAGCCCTGAAAGCTCTTGCTGCTCTTCACCGTCCCTTGGCACCCTACCTACAGGCACAACAGCACTGGGGATCTGTGCTTTCCCAGACACGGAACATCTCATGGCGCTCCGCCTCGGCAGAGCCTCTTTCGAAAAGGCGAACGGTCGGATCCTTCTCCCACGAGGAAGGGCCCAGCCCTGAAAGCTCTTGCTGCTCTTCACCGTCCCTTGGCACCCTACCTACAGGCACAACAGCACTGGGGATCTGTGCTTTCCCAGACACGGAACATCTCATGGCGCTCCGCCTCGGCAGAGCCTCTTTCGAAAAGGCGAACGGTCGGATCCTTCTCCCACGAGGAAGGGTCCAGCCCTGAAAGCTCTTGCTGCTCTTCACCGTCCCTTGGCACCCTACCTACAGGCACAACAGCACTGGGGATCTGTGCTTTCCCAGAGACGGAACATCTCACGGCGCTCAGCCTCGGCAGAGCCTCTTTCTGAAAAGGCGAACGGTCGGATCCTTCTCCCACGAGGAAGGGCCCAGCCCTGAAAGCTCTTGCTGCTCTTCACCGTCCCTTGGCACCCTACCTACAGGCACAACAGCACTGGGGATCTGTGCTTTCCCAGAGACGGAACATCTCACGGCGCTCAGCCTCGGCAGAGCCTATTTCTGAAAAGGCGAACGGTCGGATCCTTCTCCCACGAGGAAGGGCCCAGCCCTGAAAGCTCTTGCTGCTCTTCACCGTCCCTTGGCGCCCTACGTACAGGCACAACAGCACTGGGGATCTGTGCTTTCCCAGAGACAGAACACCTCACGGCGCTCCGCCTCGGCAAGCCTCTTTCTGAAAAGGCGAACGGTCGGATCCTTCTCCCACGAGGAAGGGCCCAGCCCTGAAAGCTCTTGCTGCTCTTCACCGTCCCTTGGCACCCTACCTACAGGCACAACAGCACTGGGGATCTGTGCTTTCCCAGAGACGGAACATCTCACGGCGCTCAGCCTCGGCAGAGCCTCTTTCTGAAAAGGCGAACGGTCGGATCCTTCTCCCACGAGGAAGGGCCCAGCCCTGAAAGCTCTTGCTGCTCTTCACCGTCCCTTGGCACCCTACCTACAGGCACAACAGCACTGGGGATCTGTGCTTTCCCAGACACGGAACATCTCACGGCGCTCAGCCTCGGCAAGTCTCTTTCAGAAAAAGGCGAACGGTCGGATCCTTCTCCCACGAGGAAGGGCCCAGCCCTGAAAGCTCTTGCTGCTCTTCACCGTCCCTTGGCACCCTACCTACAGGCACAACAGCACTGGGGATCTGTGCTTTCCCAGAGACGGAACATCTCACGGCGCTCAGCCTCGGTAGAGCCTCTTTCTGAAAAGGCGAACGGTCGGATCCTTCTCCCATGAGGAAGGGCCCAGCCCTGAAAGCTCTTGCTGCTCTTCACCGTCCCTTGGCACCCTACGTACAGGCACAACAGCACTGGGGATCTGTGCTTTCCCAGACACGGAACATCTCACGGCGCTCAGCCTCGGCAGAGCCTCTTTCTGAAAAGGCGAACGGTCGGATCCTTCTCCCACGAGGAAGGGCCCAGCCCTGAAAGCTCTTGCTGCTCTTCACCGTCCCTTGGCACCCTACCTACAGGCACAACAGCACTGGGGATCTGTGCTTTCCCAGAGACGGAACATCTCACGGCGCTCAGCCTCGGCAGAGCCTCTTTCTGAAAAGGCGAACGGTCGGATCCTTCTCCCACGAGGAAGGGCCCAGCCCTGAAAGCTCTTGCTGCTCTTCACCGTCCCTTGGCACCCTACCTACAGGCACAACAGCACTGGGGATCTGTGCTTTCCCAGAGACGGAACATCTCACGGCGCTCAGCCTCGGCAGAGACTCTTTCTGAAAAGGTGAACGGTCGGATCCTTCTCCCACGAGGAAGGGCCCAGCCCTGAAAGCTCTTGTTGCTCTTCACCGTCCCTTGGCACCCTACCTACAGGCACAACAGCACTGGGGATCTGTGCTTTCCCAGAGACGGAACATCTCACGGCGCTCAGCCTCGGCAGAGCCTCTTTCTGAAAAGGCGAACGGTCGGATCCTTCTCCCACGAGGAAGGGCCCAGCCCTGAAAGCTCTTGCTGCTCTTCACCGTCCCTTGGCACCCTACCTACAGGCACAACAGCACTGGGGATCTGTGCTTTCCCAGAGACGGAACATCTCACGGCGCTCAGCCTCGGCAGAGCCTCTTTCTGAAAAGGCGAACGGTCGGATCCTTCTCCCACGAGGAAGGGCCCAGCCCTGAAAGCTCTTGCTGCTCTTCACCGTCCCTTGGCACCCTACCTACAGGCACAACAGCACTGGGGATCTGTGCTTTCCCAGACACGGAACATCTCACGGCGCTCTAGCCTCGGCAGAGACTCTTTCTGAAAAGGCGAACGGTCGGATCCTTCTCCCACGAGGAAGGGCCCAGCCCTGAAAGCTCTTGCTGCTCTTCACCGTCCCTTGGCACCCTACCTACAGGCACAACAGCACTGGGGATCTGTGCTTTCCCAGAAACGGAACATCTCACGGCGCTCAGCCTCGGCAAGTCTCTTTCAGAAAAAGGCGAACGGTCGGATCCTTCTCCCACGAGGAAGGGCCCAGCCCTGAAAGCTCTTGCTGCTCTTCACCGTCCCTTGGCACCCTACCTACAGGCACAACAGCACTGGGGATCTGTGCTTTCCCAGAGATGGAACATCTCACGGCGCTCAGCCTCGGCAGAGCCTCTTTCTGAAAAGGCGAACGGTCGGATCCTTCTCCCATGAGGAAGGGCCCAGCCCTGAAAGCTCTTGCTGCTCTTCAACGTCCCTTGGCACCCTACCTACAGGCACAACAGCACTGGGGATCTGTGCTTTCCCAGAGACGGAACATCTCACGGCGCTCAGCCTCGGCAGAGCCTCTTTCTGAAAAGGCGAACGGTCGGATCCTTCTCCCACGAGGAAGGGCCCAGCCCTGAAAGCTCTTGCTGCTCTTCACCGTCCCTTGGCACCCTACCTACAGGCACAACAGCACTGGGGATCTGTGCTTTCCCAGAGACGGAACATCTCACGGCGCTCAGCCTCGGCAGAGCCTCTTTCTGAAAAGGCGAACGGTCGGATCCTTCTCCCACGAGGAAGGGCCCAGCCCTGAAAGCTCTTGCTGCTCTTCAACGTCCCTTGGCACCCTACCTACAGGCACAACAGCACTGGGGATCTGTGCTTTCCCAGAGACGGAACATCTCACGGCGCTCAGCCTCGGCAGAGCCTCTTTCTGAAAAGGCGAACGGTCGGATCCTTCTCCCACGAGGAAGGGCCCAGCCCTGAAAGCTCTTGCTGCTCTTCACCGTCCCTTGGCACCCTACCTACAGGCACAACAGCACTGGGGATCTGTGCTTTCCCAGAGACGGAACATCTCACGGCGCTCAGCCTCGGCAGAGCCTCTTTCTGAAAAGGCGAACGGTCGGATCCTTCTCCCACGAGGAAGGGCCCAGCCCTGAAAGCTCTTGTTGCTCTTCACCGTCCCTTGGCACCCTACCTACAGGCACAACAGCACTGGGGATCTGTGCTTTCCCAGAGACGGAACATCTCACGGCGCTCAGCCTCGGCAGAGCCTCTTTCTGAAAAGGCGAACGGTCGGATCCTTCTCCCACGAGGAAGGGCCCAGCCCTGAAAGCTCTTGCTGCTCTTCACCGTCCCTTGGCACTCTACCTACAGGCACAACAGCACTGGGGATCTGTGCTTTCCCAGACACGGAACATCTCACGGCGCTCAGCCTCGGCAGAGCCTCTTTCTGAAAAGGCGAACGGTCGGATCCTTCTCCCACGAGGAAGGGCCCAGCCCTGAAAGCTCTTGCTGCTCTTCACCGTCCCTTGGCACCCTACCTACAGGCACAACAGCACTGCGGATCTGTGCTTTCCCAGAGACAGAACATCTCACGGCGCTCCGCCTCGGCAAGCCTCTTTCTGAAAAGGCGAACGGTCGGATCCTTCTCCCACGAGGAAGGGCCCAGCCCTGAAAGCTCTTGCTGCTCTTCACCGTCCCTTGGCACCCTACCTACAGGCACAACAGCACTGGGGATCTGTGCTTTCCCAGAGACGGAACATCTCACGGCGCTCAGCCTCGGCAGAGCCTCTTTCTGAAAAGGCGAACGGTCGGATCCTTCTCCCACGAGGAAGGGCCCAGCCCTGAAAGCTCTTGCTGCTCTTCACCGTCCCTTGGCACCCTACCTACAGGCACAACAGCACTGGGGATCTGTGCTTTCCCAGAGACGGAACATCTCACGGCTCTCAGCCTCGGCAGAGACTCTTTCTGAAAAGGTGAACGGTCGGATCCTTCTCCCACGAGGAAGGGCCCAGCCCTGAAAGCTCTTGTTGCTCTTCACCGTCCCTTGGCACCCTACCTACAGGCACAACAGCACTGGGGATCTGTGCTTTCGCAGAGACGGAACATCTCACGGCGCTCAGCCTCGGCAGAGCCTCTTTCTGAAAAGGCGAACGGTCGGATCCTTCTCCCACGAGGAAGGGCCCAGCCCTGAAAGCTCTTGCTGCTCTTCACCGTCCCTTGGCACCCTACCTACAGGCACAACAGCACTGGGGATCTGTGCTTTCCCAGACACGGAACATCTCACGGCGCTCAGCCTCGGCAGAGCCTCTTTCTGAAAAGGCGAACGGTCGGATCCTTCTCCCACGAGGAAGGGCCCAGCCCTGAAAGCTCTTGCTGCTCTTCACCGTCCCTTGGCACCCTACCTACAGGCACAACAGCACTGGGGATCTGTGCTTTCCCAGAGACGGAACATCTCACGGCGCTCAGCCTCGGCAGAGCCTCTTTCTGAAAAGGCGAACGGTCGGATCCTTCTCCCACGAGGAAGGGCCCAGCCCTGAAAGCTCTTGCTGCTCTTCACCGTCCCTTGGCACCCTACCTACAGGCACAACAGCACTGGGGATCTGTGCTTTCCCAGACACGGAACATCTCACGGCGCTCAGCCTCGGCAAGTCTCTTTCAGAAAAAGGCGAACGGTCGGATCCTTCTCCCACAAGGAAGGGCCCAGCCCTGAAAGCTCTTGCTGCTCTTCACCGTCCCTTGGCACCCTACCTACAGGCACAACAGCACTGGGGATCTGTGCTTTCGCAGAGACGGAACATCTCACGGCGCTCAGCCTCGGCAGAGCCTCTTTCTGAAAAGGCGAACGGTCGGATCCTTCTCCCACGAGGAAGGGCCCAGCCCTGAAAGCTCTTGTTGCTCTTCACCGTCCCTTGGCACCCTACCTACAGGCACAACAGCACTGGGGATCTGTGCTTTCCCAGAGACGGAACATCTCACGGCGCTCAGCCTCGGCAAGTCTCTTTCAGAAAAAGGCGAACGGTCGGATCCTTCTCCCACGAGGAAGGGCCCAGCCCTGAAAGCTCTTGCTGCTCTTCACCGTCCCTTGGCACCCTACCTACAGGCACAACAGCACTGGGGATCTGTGCTTTCCCAGACACGGAACATCTCACGGCGCTCAGCCTCGGCAAGTCTCTTTCAGAAAAAGGCGAACGGTCGGATCCTTCTCCCACGAGGAAGGGCCCAGCCCTGAAAGCTCTTGCTGCTCTTCACCGTCCCTTGGCACCCTACCTACAGGCACAACAGCACTGGGGATCTGTGCTTTCCCAGAGACGGAACATCTCACGGCGCTCAGCCTCGGCAAGTCTCTTTCAGAAAAAGGCGAACGGTCGGATCCTTCTCCCACGAGGAAGGGCCCAGCCCTGAAAGCTCTTGCTGCTCTTCACCGTCCCTTGGCACCCTACCTACAGGCACAACAGCACTGGGGATCTGTGCTTTCCCAGACACGGAACATCTCACGGCGCTCAGCCTCGGCAAGTCTCTTTCAGAAAAAGGCGAACGGTCGGATCCTTCTCCCACGAGGAAGGGCCCAGCCCTGAAAGCTCTTGCTGCTCTTCACCGTCCCTTGGCACCCTACCTACAGGCACAACAGCACTGGGGATCTGTGCTTTCCCAGAGACGGAACATCTCACGGCGCTCAGCCTCGGCAGAGCCTCTTTCTGAAAAGGCGAACGGTCGGATCCTTCTCCCACGAGGAAGGGCCCAGCCCTGAAAGCTCTTGTTGCTCTTCACCGTCCCTTGGCACCCTACCTACAGGCACAACAGCACTGGGGATCTGTGCTTTCCCAGAGACGGAACATCTCACGGCGCTCAGCCTCGGCAGAGCCTCTTTCTGAAAAGGCGAACGGTCGGATCCTTCTCCCACGAGGAAGGGCCCAGCCCTGAAAGCTCTTGTTGCTCTTCACCGTCCCTTGGCACCCTACCTACAGGCACAACAGCACTGGGGATCTGTGCTTTCCCAGAGACGGAACATCTCACGGCGCTCAGCCTCGGCAGAGCCTCTTTCTGAAAAGGCGAACGGTCGGATCCTTCTCCCACGAGGAAGGGCCCAGCCCTGAAAGCTCTTGCTGCTCTTCACCGTCCCTTGGCACCCTACCTACAGGCACAACAGCACTGGGGATCTGTGCTTTCGCAGAGACGGAACATCTCACGGCGCTCAGCCTCGGCAGAGCCTCTTTCTGAAAAGGCGAACGGTCGGATCCTTCTCCCACGAGGAAGGGCCCAGCCCTGAAAGCTCTTGCTGCTCTTCACCGTCCCTTGGCACCCTACCTACAGGCACAACAGCACTGGGGATCTGTGCTTTCCCAGACACGGAACATCTCACGGCGCTCAGCCTCGGCAGAGCCTCTTTCTGAAAAGGCGAACGGTCGGATCCTTCTCCCACGAGGAAGGGCCCAGCCCTGAAAGCTCTTGCTGCTCTTCACCGTCCCTTGGCACCCTACCTACAGGCACAACAGCACTGGGGATCTGTGCTTTCCCAGACACGGAACATCTCACGGCGCTCAGCCTCGGCAGAGCCTCTTTCTGAAAAGGCGAACGGTCGGATCCTTCTCCCACGAGGAAGGGCCCAGCCCTGAAAGCTCTTGCTGCTCTTCACCGTCCCTTGGCACCCTACCTACAGGCACAACAGCACTGGGGATCTGTGCTTTCCCAGACACGGAACATCTCACGGCGCTCAGCCTCGGCAAGTCTCTTTCAGAAAAAGGCGAACGGTCGGATCCTTCTCCCACAAGGAAGGGCCCAGCCCTGAAAGCTCTTGCTGCTCTTCACCGTCCCTTGGCACCCTACCTACAGGCACAACAGCACTGGGGATCTGTGCTTTCGCAGAGACGGAACATCTCACGGCGCTCAGCCTCGGCAGAGCCTCTTTCTGAAAAGGCGAACGGTCGGATCCTTCTCCCACGAGGAAGGGCCCAGCCCTGAAAGCTCTTGTTGCTCTTCACCGTCCCTTGGCACCCTACCTACAGGCACAACAGCACTGGGGATCTGTGCTTTCCCAGAGACGGAACATCTCACGGCGCTCAGCCTCGGCAAGTCTCTTTCAGAAAAAGGCGAACGGTCGGATCCTTCTCCCACGAGGAAGGGCCCAGCCCTGAAAGCTCTTGCTGCTCTTCACCGTCCCTTGGCACCCTACCTACAGGCACAACAGCACTGGGGATCTGTGCTTTCCCAGACACGGAACATCTCACGGCGCTCAGCCTCGGCAAGTCTCTTTCAGAAAAAGGCGAACGGTCGGATCCTTCTCCCACGAGGAAGGGCCCAGCCCTGAAAGCTCTTGCTGCTCTTCACCGTCCCTTGGCACCCTACCTACAGGCACAACAGCACTGGGGATCTGTGCTTTCCCAGAGACGGAACATCTCACGGCGCTCAGCCTCGGCAAGTCTCTTTCAGAAAAAGGCGAACGGTCGGATCCTTCTCCCACGAGGAAGGGCCCAGCCCTGAAAGCTCTTGCTGCTCTTCACCGTCCCTTGGCACCCTACCTACAGGCACAACAGCACTGGGGATCTGTGCTTTCCCAGACACGGAACATCTCACGGCGCTCAGCCTCGGCAAGTCTCTTTCAGAAAAAGGCGAACGGTCGGATCCTTCTCCCACGAGGAAGGGCCCAGCCCTGAAAGCTCTTGCTGCTCTTCACCGTCCCTTGGCACCCTACCTACAGGCACAACAGCACTGGGGATCTGTGCTTTCCCAGAGACGGAACATCTCACGGCGCTCAGCCTCGGCAGAGCCTCTTTCTGAAAAGGCGAACGGTCGGATCCTTCTCCCACGAGGAAGGGCCCAGCCCTGAAAGCTCTTGCTGCTCTTCACCGTCCCTTGGCACCCTACCTACAGGCACAACAGCACTGGGGATCTGTGCTTTCCCAGAGACGGAACATCTCACGGCTCTCAGCCTCGGCAGAGACTCTTTCTGAAAAGGTGAACGGTCGGATCCTTCTCCCACGAGGAAGGGCCCAGCCCTGAAAGCTCTTGTTGCTCTTCACCGTCCCTTGGCACCCTACCTACAGGCACAACAGCACTGGGGATCTGTGCTTTCCCAGAGACGGAACATCTCACGGCGCTCAGCCTCGGCAGAGCCTCTTTCTGAAAAGGCGAACGGTCGGATCCTTCTCCCACGAGGAAGGGCCCAGCCCTGAAAGCTCTTGCTGCTCTTCACCGTCCCTTGGCACCCTACCTACAGGCACAACAGCACTGGGGATCTGTGCTTTCCCAGAGACGGAACATCTCACGGCGCTCAGCCTCGGCAGAGCCTCTTTCTGAAAAGGCGAACGGTCGGATCCTTCTCCCACGAGGAAGGGCCCAGCCCTGAAAGCTCTTGCTGCTCTTCACCGTCCCTTGGCACCCTACCTACAGGCACAACAGCACTGGGGATCTGTGCTTTCCCAGACACGGAACATCTCACGGCGCTCAGCCTCGGCAGAGCCTCTTTCTGAAAAGGCGAACGGTCGGATCCTTCTCCCACGAGGAAGGGCCCAGCCCTGAAAGCTCTTGCTGCTCTTCACCGTCCCTTGGCACCCTACCTACAGGCACAACAGCACTGGGGATCTGTGCTTTCCCAGACACGGAACATCTCATGGCGCTCAGCCTCGGCAGAGCCTCTTTCTGAAAAGGCGAACGGTCGGATCCTTCTCCCACGAGGAAGGGCCCAGCCCTGAAAGCTCTTGCTGCTCTTCACCGTCCCTTGGCACCCTACCTACAGGCACAACAGCACTGGGGATCTGTGCTTTCCCAGACACGGAACATCTCACGGCGCTCAGCCTCGGCAAGTCTCTTTTAGAAAAAGGCGAATGGTCGGATCCTTCTCCCACGAGGAAGGGCCCAGCCCTGAAAGCTCTTGCTGCTCTTCACCGTCCCTTGGCACCCTACCTACAGGCACAACAGCACTGGGGATCTGTGCTTTCCCAGAGACGGAACATCTCACGGCGCTCAGCCTCGGCAGAGCCTCTTTCTGAAAAGGCGAACGGTCGGATCCTTCTCCCACGAGGAAGGGCCCAGCCCTGAAAGCTCTTGCTGCTCTTCACCGTCCCTTGGCACCCTACCTACAGGCACAACAGCACTGGGGATCTGTGCTTTCCCAGACACGGAACATCTCACGGCGCTCAGCCTCGGTTGAGCCTCTTTCTGAAAAGGCAAACGGTCGGATCCTTCTCCCACGAGGAAGGGCCCAGCCCTGAAAGCTCTTGCTGCTCTTCACCGTCCCTTGGCACCCTACCTACAGGCACAACAGCACTGGGGATCTGTGCTTTCCCAGACACGGAACATCTCACGGCGCTCTAGCCTCGGCAGAGACTCTTTCTGAAAAGGCGAACGGTCGGATCCTTCTCCCACGAGGAAGGGCCCAGCCCTGAAAGCTCTTGCTGCTCTTCACCGTCCCTTGGCACCCTACCTACAGGCACAACAGCACTGGGGATCTGTGCTTTCCCAGACACGGAACATCTCATGGCGCTCAGCCTCGGCAGAGCCTCTTTCTGAAAAGGCGAACGGTCGGATCCTTCTCCCACGAGGAAGGGCCCAGCCCTGAAAGCTCTTGCTGCTCTTCACCGTCCCTTGGCACCCTACCTACAGGCACAACAGCACTGGGGATCTGTGCTTTCCCAGACACGGAACATCTCACGGCGCTCAGCCTCGGCAAGTCTCTTTCAGAAAAAGGCGAACGGTCGGATCCTTCTCCCACGAGGAAGGGCCCAGCCCTGAAAGCTCTTGCTGCTCTTCACCGTCCCTTGGCACCCTACCTACAGGCACAACAGCACTGGGGATCTGTGCTTTCCCAGAGACGGAACATCTCACGGCGCTCAGCCTCGGCAGAGCCTCTTTCTGAAAAGGCGAACGGTCGGATCCTTCTCCCACGAGGAAGGGCCCAGCCCTGAAAGCTCTTGCTGCTCTTCACCGTCCCTTGGCACCCTACCTACAGGCACAACAGCACTGGGGATCTGTGCTTTCCCAGACACGGAACATCTCACGGCGCTCAGCCTCGGTAGAGCCTCTTTCTGAAAAGGCGAACGGTCGGATCCTTCTCCCACGAGGAAGGGCCCAGCCCTGAAAGCTCTTGCTGCTCTTCACCGTCCCTTGGCACCCTACCTACAGGCACAACAGCACTGGGGATCTGTGCTTTCCCAGACACGGAACATCTCACGGCGCTCAGCCTCGGCAAGTCTCTTTCAGAAAAAGGCGAACGGTCGGATCCTTCTCCCACGAGGAAGGGCCCAGCCCTGAAAGCTCTTGCTGCTCTTCACCGTCCCTTGGCACCCTACCTACAGGCACAACAGCACTGGGGATCTGTGCTTTCCCAGACACGGAACATCTCACGGCGCTCAGCCTCGGTAGAGCCTCTTTCTGAAAAGGCGAACGGTCGGATCCTTCTCCCACGAGGAAGGGCCCAGCCCTGAAAGCTCTTGCTGCTCTTCACCGTCCCTTGGCACCCTACCTACAGGCACAACAGCACTGGGGATCTGTGCTTTCCCAGACACGGAACATCTCACGGCGCTCTAGCCTCGGCAGAGACTCTTTCTGAAAAGGCGAACGGTCGGATCCTTCTCCCACGAGGAAGGGCCCAGCCCTGAAAGCTCTTGCTGCTCTTCACCGTCCCTTGGCACCCTACCTACAGGCACAACAGCACTGGGGATCTGTGCTTTCCCAGACACGGAACATCTCACGGCGCTCAGCCTCGGTAGAGCCTCTTTCTGAAAAGGCGAACGGTTGGATCCTTCTCCCACGAGGAAGGGCCCAGCCCTGAAAGCTCTTGCTGCTCTTCACCGTCCCTTGGCACCCTACCTACAGGCACAACAGCACTGGGGATCTGTGCTTTCGCAGACACGGAACATCTCACGGCGCTCTAGCCTATGCAGAGACTCTTTCTGAAAAGGCGAACGGTCGGATCCTTCTCCCACGAGGAAGGGCCCAGCCCTGAAAGCTCTTGCTGCTCTTCACCGTCCCTTGGCACCCTACCTACAGGCACAACAGCACTGGGGATCTGTGCTTTCCCAGAGACGGAACATCTCACGGCGCTCAGCCTCGGCAGAGCCTCTTTCTGAAAAGGCGAACGGTCGGATCCTTCTCCCACGAGGAAGGGCCCAGCCCTGAAAGCTCTTGCTGCTCTTCACCGTCCCTTGGCACTCTACCTACAGGCACAACAGCACTGGGGATCTGTGCTTTCCCAGACACGGAACATCTCACGGCGCTCAGCCTCGGCAGAGCCTCTTTCTGAAAAGGTGAACGGTCGGATCCTTCTCCCACGAGGAAGGGCCCAGCCCTGAAAGCTCTTGTTGCTCTTCACCGTCCCTTGGCACCCTACCTACAGGCACAACAGCACTGGGGATCTGTGCTTTCCCAGAGACGGAACATCTCACGGCGCTCAGCCTCGGCAGAGCCTCTTTCTGAAAAGGCGAACGGTCGGATCCTTCTCCCACGAGGAAGGGCCCAGCCCTGAAAGCTCTTGCTGCTCTTCACCGTCCCTTGGCACCCTACCTACAGGCACAACAGCACTGGGGATCTGTGCTTTCCCAGAAACGGAACATCTCACGGCGCTCAGCCTCGGCAAGTCTCTTTCAGAAAAAGGCGAACGGTCGGATCCTTCTCCCACGAGGAAGGGCCCAGCCCTGAAAGCTCTTGCTGCTCTTCACCGTCCCTTGGCACCCTACCTACAGGCACAACAGCACTGGGGATCTGTGCTTTCGCAGAGACGGAACATCTCACGGCGCTCAGCCTCGGCAGAGCCTCTTTCTGAAAAGGCGAACGGTCGGATCCTTCTCCCACGAGGAAGGGCCCAGCCCTGAAAGCTCTTGTTGCTCTTCACCGTCCCTTGGCACCCTACCTACAGGCACAACAGCACTGGGGATCTGTGCTTTCCCAGACACGGAACATCTCACGGCGCTCAGCCTCGGCAGAGCCTCTTTCTGAAAAGGCGAACGGTCGGATCCTTCTCCCACGAGGAAGGGCCCAGCCCTGAAAGCTCTTGCTGCTCTTCACCGTCCCTTGGCACCCTACCTACAGGCACAACAGCACTGGGGATCTGTGCTTTCCCAGACACGGAACATCTCACGGCGCTCAGCCTCGGCAAGTCTCTTTCAGAAAAAGGCGAACGGTCGGATCCTTCTCCCACGAGGAAGGGCCCAGCCCTGAAAGCTCTTGCTGCTCTTCACCGTCCCTTGGCACCCTACCTACAGGCACAACAGCACTGGGGATCTGTGCTTTCCCAGACACGGAACATCTCACGGCGCTCAGCCTCGGTAGAGCCTCTTTCTGAAAAGGCGAACGGTCGGATCCTTCTCCCACGAGGAAGGGCCCAGCCCTGAAAGCTCTTGCTGCTCTTCACCGTCCCTTGGCACCCTACCTACAGGCACAACAGCACTGGGGATCTGTGCTTTCCCAGACACGGAACATCTCACGGCGCTCTAGCCTCGGCAGAGCCTCTTTCTGAAAAGGCGAACGGTCGGATCCTTCTCCCACGAGGAAGGGCCCAGCCCTGAAAGCTCTTGCTGCTCTTCACCGTCCCTTGGCACCCTACCTACAGGCACAACAGCACTGGGGATCTGTGCTTTCCCAGAGACGGAACATCTCACGGCGCTCAGCCTCGGCAGAGACTCTTTCTGAAAAGGCGAACGGTCGGATCCTTCTCCCACGAGGAAGGGCCCAGCCCTGAAAGCTCTTGCTGCTCTTCACCGTCCCTTGGCACCCTACCTACAGGCACAACAGCACTGCGGATCTGTGCTTTCCCAGAGACAGAACATCTCACGGCGCTCCGCCTCGGCAAGCCTCTTTCTGAAAAGGCGAACGGTCGGATCCTTCTCCCACGAGGAAGGGCCCAGCCCTGAAAGCTCTTGCTGCTCTTCACCGTCCCTTGGCACCCTACCTACAGGCACAACAGCACTGGGGATCTGTGCTTTCCCAGACACGGAACATCTCACGGCGCTCTAGCCTCGGCAGAGACTCTTCCTGAAAAGGCGAACGGTCGGATCCTTCTCCCACGAGGAAGGGCCCAGCCCTGAAAGCTCTTGCTGCTCTTCACCGTCCCTTGGCACCCTACCTACAGGCACAACAGCACTGGGGATCTGTGCTTTCCCAGAGACGGAACATCTCACGGCGCTCAGCCTCGGCAGAGCCTCTTTCTGAAAAGGCGAACGGTCGGATCCTTCTCCCACGAGGAAGGGCCCAGCCCTGAAAGCTCTTGCTGCTCTTCACCGTCCCTTGGCACCCTACCTACAGGCACAACAGCACTGGGGATCTGTGCTTTCCCAGAGACGGAACATCTCACGGCGCTCAGCCTCGGCAGAGCCTCTTTCTGAAAAGGCGAACGGTCGGATCCTTCTCCCACGAGGAAGGGCCCAGCCCTGAAAGCTCTTGCTGCTCTTCACCGTCCCTTGGCACCCTACCTACAGGCACAACAGCACTGGGGATCTGTGCTTTCCCAGACACGGAACATCTCACGGCGCTCAGCCTCGGCAGAGCCTCTTTCTGAAAAGGCGAACGGTCGGATCCTTCTCCCACGAGGAAGGGCCCAGCCCTGAAAGCTCTTGCTGCTCTTCACCGTCCCTTGGCACCCTACCTACAGGCACAACAGCACTGGGGATCTGTGCTTTCCCAGACACGGAACATCTCACGGCGCTCTAGCCTCGGCAGAGACTCTTTCTGAAAAGGCGAACGGTCGGATCCTTCTCCCACGAGGAAGGGCCCAGCCATGAAAGCTCTTGTTGCTCTTCACCGTCCCTTGGCACCCTACCTACAGGCACAACAGCACTGGGGATCTGTGCTTTCCCAGAGATGGAACATCTCACGGCGCTCAGCCTCGGCAGAGCCTCTTTCTGAAAAGGCGAACGGTCGGATCCTTCTCCCACGAGGAAGGGCCCAGCCCTGAAAGCTCTTGCTGCTCTTCACCGTCCCTTGGCACCCTACCTACAGGCACAACAGCACTGGGGATCTGTGCTTTCCCAGACACGGAACATCTCACGGCGCTCTAGCCTCGGCAGAGACTCTTTCTGAAAAGGCGAACGGTCGGATCCTTCTCCCACGAGGAAGGGCCCAGCCCTGAAAGCTCTTGCTGCTCTTCACCGTCCCTTGGCACCCTACCTACAGGCACAACAGCACTGGGGATCTGTGCTTTCCCAGAGACGGAACATCTCACGGCGCTCAGCCTCGGCAAGTCTCTTTCAGAAAAAGGCGAACGGTCGGATCCTTCTCCCACGAGGAAGGGCCCAGCCCTGAAAGCTCTTGCTGCTCTTCAACGTCCCTTGGCACCCTACCTACAGGCACAACAGCACTGGGGATCTGTGCTTTCGCAGAGACGGAACATCTCACGGCGCTCAGCCTCGGCAGAGCCTCTTTCTGAAAAGGCGAACGGTCGGATCCTTCTCCCACGAGGAAGGGCCCAGCCCTGAAAGCTCTTGCTGCTCTTCACCGTCCCTTGGCACCCTACCTACAGGCACAACAGCACTGGGGATCTGTGCTTTCCCAGACACGGAACATCTCACGGCGCTCAGCCTCGGCAGAGCCTCTTTCTGAAAAGGCGAACGGTCGGATCCTTCTCCCACGAGGAAGGGCCCAGCCCTGAAAGCTCTTGCTGCTCTTCACCGTCCCTTGGCACCCTACCTACAGGCACAACAGCACTGGGGATCTGTGCTTTCCCAGAGACGGAACATCTCACGGCGCTCAGCCTCGGCAGAGCCTCTTTCTGAAAAGGCGAACGGTCGGATCCTTCTCCCATGAGGAAGGGCCCAGCCCTGAAAGCTCTTGCTGCTCTTCACCGTCCCTTGGCACCCTACCTACAGGCACAACAGCACTGGGGATCTGTGCTTTCCCAGACACGGAACATCTCACGGCGCTCTAGCCTCGGCAGAGACTCTTTCTGAAAAGGCGAACGGTCGGATCCTTCTCCCACGAGGAAGGGCCCAGCCCTGAAAGCTCTTGCTGCTCTTCACCGTCCCTTGGCACCCTACCTACAGGCACAACAGCACTGGGGATCTGTGCTTTCCCAGACACGGAACATCTCACGGCGCTCAGCCTCGGCAAGTCTCTTTCAGAAAAAGGCGAACGGTCGGATCCTTCTCCCACGAGGAAGGGCCCAGCCCTGAAAGCTCTTGCTGCTCTTCACCGTCCCTTGGCACCCTACCTACAGGCACAACAGCACTGGGGATCTGTGCTTTCCCAGAGACGGAACATCTCACGGCGCTCAGCCTCGGCAGAGCCTCTTTCTGAAAAGGCGAACGGTCGGATCCTTCTCCCACGAGGAAGGGCCCAGCCCTGAAAGCTCTTGCTGCTCTTCACCGTCCCTTGGCACCCTACCTACAGGCACAACAGCACTGGGGATCTGTGCTTTCCCAGACACGGAACATCTCACGGCGCTCAGCCTCGGCAAGTCTCTTTCAGAAAAAGGCGAACGGTCGGATCCTTCTCCCACGAGGAAGGGCCCAGCCCTGAAAGCTCTTGCTGCTCTTCACCGTCCCTTGGCACCCTACCTACAGGCACAACAGCACTGGGGATCTGTGCTTTCCCAGACACGGAACATCTCACGGCGCTCAGCCTCGGTAGAGCCTCTTTCTGAAAAGGCGAACGGTCGGATCCTTCTCCCACGAGGAAGGGCCCAGCCCTGAAAGCTCTTGCTGCTCTTCACCGTCCCTTGGCACCCTACCTACAGGCACAACAGCACTGGGGATCTGTGCTTTCCCAGACACGGAACATCTCACGGCGCTCTAGCCTCGGCAGAGACTCTTTCTGAAAAGGCGAACGGTCGGATCCTTCTCCCACGAGGAAGGGCCCAGCCCTGAAAGCTCTTGCTGCTCTTCACCGTCCCTTGGCACCCTACCTACAGGCACAACAGCACTGGGGATCTGTGCTTTCCCAGAGACGGAACATCTCACGGCGCTCAGCCTCGGCAGAGACTCTTTCTGAATAGGCGAGCGGTCGGATCCTTCTCCCACGAGGAAGGGCCCAGCCCTGAAAGCTCTTGCTGCTCTTCACCGTCCCTTGGCACTCTACCTACAGGCACAACAGCACTGGGGATCTGTGCTTTCCCAGAGACGGAACATCTCACGGCGCTCAGCCTCGGCAGAGCCTCTTTCTGAAAAGGCGAACGGTCGGATCCTTCTCCCACGAGGAAGGGCCCAGCCCTGAAAGCTCTTGTTGCTCTTCACCGTCCCTTGGCACCCTACCTACAGGCACAACAGCACTGGGGATCTGTGCTTTCCCAGAGACAGAACATCTCACGGCGCTCCGCCTCGGCAAGCCTCTTTCTGAAAAGGCGAACGGTCGGATCCTTCTCCCACGAGGAAGGGCCCAGCCCTGAAAGCTCTTGCTGCTCTTCACCGTCCCTTGGCACCCTACCTACAGGCACAACAGCACTGGGGATCTGTGCTTTCCCAGAGACGGAACATCTCACGGCGCTCTAGCCTCGGCAGAGCCTCTTTCTGAAAAGGCGAACGGTCGGATCCTTCTCCCACGAGGAAGGGCCCAGCCCTGAAAGCTCTTGCTGCTCTTCACCGTCCCTTGGCACCCTACCTACAGGCACAACAGCACTGGGGATCTGTGCTTTCCCAGACACGGAACATCTCACGGCTCTCAGCCTCAGCAGAGACTCTTTCTGAAAAGGTGAACGGTCGGATCCTTCTCCCACGAGGAAGGGCCCAGCCCTGAAAGCTCTTGTTGCTCTTCACCGTCCCTTGGCACCCTACCTACAGGCACAACAGCACTGGGGATCTGTGCTTTCCCAGAGACGGAACATCTCACGGCGCTCAGCCTCGGCAGAGCCTCTTTCTGAAAAGGCGAACGGTCGGATCCTTCTCCCACGAGGAAGGGCCCAGCCCTGAAAGCTCTTGCTGCTCTTCACCGTCCCTTGGCACCCTACCTACAGGCACAACAGCACTGGGGATCTGTGCTTTCCCAGACACGGAACATCTCACGGTGCTCAGCCTCGGCTGAGCCTCTTTCTGAAAAGGCGAACGGTCGGATCCTTCTCCCACGAGGAAGGGCCCAGCCCTGAAAGCTCTTGCTGCTCTTCACCGTCCCTTGGCACCCTACCTACAGGCACAACAGCACTGGGGATCTGTGCTTTCCCAGACACGGAACATCTCATGGCGCTCCGCCTCGGCAGAGCCTCTTTCGAAAAGGCGAACGGTCGGATCCTTCTCCCACGAGGAAGGGCCCAGCCCTGAAAGCTCTTGCTGCTCTTCACCGTCCCTTGGCACCCTACCTACAGGCACAACAGCACTGGGGATCTGTGCTTTCCCAGAGACGGAACATCTCACGGCGCTCAGCCTCGGCAGAGCCTCTTTCTGAAAAGGCGAACGGTCGGATCCTTCTCCCACGAGGAAGGGCCCAGCCCTGAAAGCTCTTGCTGCTCTTCACCGTCCCTTGGCACCCTACCTACAGGCACAACAGCACTGGGGATCTGTGCTTTCCCAGACACGGAACATCTCACGGCGCTCAGCCTCGGCAGAGCCTCTTTCTGAAAAGGCGAACGGTCGGATCCTTCTCCCACGAGGAAGGGCCCAGCCCTGAAAGCTCTTGCTGCTCTTCACCGTCCCTTGGCACCCTACCTACAGGCACAACAGCACTGGGGATCTGTGCTTTCCCAGACACGGAACATCTCACGGCGCTCTAGCCTCGGCAGAGACTCTTTCTGAAAAGGCGAACGGTCGGATCCTTCTCCCACGAGGAAGGGCCCAGCCCTGAAAGCTCTTGCTGCTCTTCACCGTCCCTTGGCACCCTACCTACAGGCACAACAGCACTGGGGATCTGTGCTTTCCCAGACACGGAACATCTCACGGCGCTCAGCCTCGGCAAGTCTCTTTCAGAACAAGGCGAACGGTCGGATCCTTCTCCCACGAGGAAGGGCCCAGCCCTGAAAGCTCTTGCTGCTCTTCACCGTCCCTTGGCACCCTACCTACAGGCACAACAGCACTGGGGATCTGTGCTTTCGCAGAGACGGAACATCTCACGGCGCTCAGCCTCGGCAGAGCCTCTTTCTGAAAAGGCGAACGGTCGGATCCTTCTCCCACGAGGAAGGGCCCAGCCCTGAAAGCTCTTGTTGCTCTTCACCGTCCCTTGGCACCCTACCTACAGGCACAACAGCACTGGGGATCTGTGCTTTCCCAGAGACGGAACATCTCACGGCGCTCAGCCTCGGTAGAGCCTCTTTCTGAAAAGGCGAACGGTCGGATCCTTCTCCCACGAGGAAGGGCCCAGCCCTGAAAGCTCTTGCTGCTCTTCACCGTCCCTTGGCACCCTACCTACAGGCACAACAGCACTGGGGATCTGTGCTTTCCCAGACACGGAACATCTCACGGCGCTCAGCCTCGGCAGAGCCTCTTTCTGAAAAGGCGAACGGTCGGATCCTTCTCCCACGAGGAAGGGCCCAGCCCTGAAAGCTCTTGCTGCTCTTCACCGTCCCTTGGCACCCTACCTACAGGCACAACAGCACTGGGGATCTGTGCTTTCCCAGACACGGAACATCTCACGGCGCTCAGCCTCGGTAGAGCCTCTTTCTGAAAAGGCGAACGGTCGGATCCTTCTCCCACGAGGAAGGGCCCAGCCCTGAAAGCTCTTGCTGCTCTTCACCGTCCCTTGGCACCCTACCTACAGGCACAACAGCACTGGGGATCTGTGCTTTCCCAGACACGGAACATCTCACGGCGCTCTAGCCTCGGCAGAGACTCTTTCTGAAAAGGCGAACGGTCGGATCCTTCTCCCACGAGGAAGGGCCCAGCCCTGAAAGCTCTTGCTGCTCTTCACCGTCCCTTGGCACCCTACCTACAGGCACAACAGCACTGGGGATCTGTGCTTTCCCAGACACGGAACATCTCACGGCGCTCAGCCTCGGCAAGTCTCTTTCAGAAAAAGGCGAACGGTCGGATCCTTCTCCCACGAGGAAGGGCCCAGCCCTGAAAGCTCTTGCTGCTCTTCACCGTCCCTTGGCACCCTACCTACAGGCACAACAGCACTGGGGATCTGTGCTTTCCCAGAGACGGAACATCTCACGGCGCTCAGCCTCGGCAGAGCCTCTTTCTGAAAAGGCGAACGGTCGGATCCTTCTCCCACGAGGAAGGGCCCAGCCCTGAAAGCTCTTGCTGCTCTTCACCGTCCCTTGGCACCCTACCTACAGGCACAACAGCACTGGGGATCTGTGCTTTCCCAGAGACAGAACATCTCACGGCGCTCCGCCTCGGCAAGCCTCTTTCTGAAAAGGCGAACGGTCGGATCCTTCTCCCACGAGGAAGGGCCCAGCCCTGAAAGCTCTTGCTGCTCTTCACCGTCCCTTGGCACCCTACCTACAGGCACAACAGCACTGGGGATCTGTGCTTTCCCAGAGACGGAACATCTCACGGCTCTCAGCCTCGGCAGAGACTCTTTCTGAAAAGGTGAACGGTCGGATCCTTCTCCCACGAGGAAGGGCCCAGCCCTGAAAGCTCTTGCTGCTCTTCACCGTCCCTTGGCACCCTACCTACAGGCACAACAGCACTGGGGATCTGTGCTTTCCCAGACACGGAACATCTCACGGCGCTCAGCCTCGGCAGAGCCTCTTTCTGAAAAGGCGAACGGTCGGATCCTTCTCCCACGAGGAAGGGCCCAGCCCTGAAAGCTCTTGCTGCTCTTCACCGTCCCTTGGCACCCTACCTACAGGCACAACAGCACTGGGGATCTGTGCTTTCCCAGACACGGAACATCTCACGGTGCTCAGCCTCGGCTGAGCCTCTTTCTGAAAAGGCGAACGGTCGGATCCTTCTCCCACGAGGAAGGGCCCAGCCCTGAAAGCTCTTGCTGCTCTTCACCGTCCCTTGGCACCCTACCTACAGGCACAACAGCACTGGGGATCTGTGCTTTCCCAGACACGGAACATCTCATGGCGCTCCGCCTCGGCAGAGCCTCTTTCGAAAAGGCGAACGGTCGGATCCTTCTCCCACGAGGAAGGGCCCAGCCCTGAAAGCTCTTGCTGCTCTTCACCGTCCCTTGGCACCCTACCTACAGGCACAACAGCACTGGGGATCTGTGCTTTCCCAGAGACGGAACATCTCACGGCGCTCAGCCTCGGCAGAGCCTCTTTCTGAAAAGGCGAACGGTCGGATCCTTCTCCCACGAGGAAGGGCCCAGCCCTGAAAGCTCTTGCTGCTCTTCACCGTCCCTTGGCACCCTACCTACAGGCACAACAGCACTGGGGATCTGTGCTTTCCCAGAGATGCAATATCTCACATCGCTCAGCCTCGGCAAGTCTCTTTCAGAAAAAGGCGAACGGTCGGATCCTTCTCCCACGAGGAAGGGCCCAGCCCTGAAAGCTCTTGCTGCTCTCCACCGTCCCTTGGCACCCTACCTACAGGCACAACAGCACTGGGGATCTGTGCTTTCCCAGACACGGAACATCTCACGGCGCTCAGCCTCGGCAGAGCCTCTTTCTGAAAAGGCGAACGGTCGGATCCTTCTCCCACGAGGAAGGGCCCAGCCCTGAAAGCTCTTGCTGCTCTTCACCGTCCCTTGGCACCCTACCTACAGGCACAACAGCACTGGGGATCTGTGCTTTCCCAGAGACGGAACATCTCACGGCGCTCAGCCTCGGCAGAGCCTCTTTCTGAAAAGGCGAACGGTCGGATCCTTCTCCCACGAGGAAGGGCCCAGCCCTGAAAGCTCTTGCTGCTCTTCACCGTCCCTTGGCACCCTACCTACAGGCACAACAGCACTGGGGATCTGTGCTTTCCCAGACACGGAACATCTCACGGCGCTCTAGCCTCGGCAGAGACTCTTTCTGAAAAGGCGAACGGTCGGATCCTTCTCCCATGAGGAAGGGCCCAGCCCTGAAAGCTCTTGCTGCTCTTCACCGTCCCTTGGCACCCTACCTACAGGCACAACAGCACTGGGGATCTGTGCTTTCCCAGAGACGGAACATCTCACGGCGCTCAGCCTCGGCAGAGCCTCTTTCTGAAAAGGCGAACGGTCGGATCCTTCTCCCACGAGGAAGGGCCCAGCCCTGAAAGCTCTTGCTGCTCTTCACCGTCCCTTGGCACCCTACCTACAGGCACAACAGCACTGGGGATCTGTGCTTTCCCAGAGACGGAACATCTCACGGCGCTCAGCCTCGGCAGAGCCTCTTTCTGAAAAGGCGAACGGTCGGATCCTTCTCCCACGAGGAAGGGCCCAGCCCTGAAAGCTCTTGCTGCTCTTCACCGTCCCTTGGCACCCTACCTACAGGCACAACAGCACTGGGGATCTGTGCTTTCCCAGACACGGAACATCTCACGGCGCTCAGCCTCGGCAGAGCCTCTTTCTGAAAAGGCGAACGGTCGGATCCTTCTCCCACGAGGAAGGGCCCAGCCCTGAAAGCTCTTGCTGCTCTTCACCGTCCCTTGGCACCCTACCTACAGGCACAACAGCACTGGGGATCTGTGCTTTCCCAGACACGGAACATCTCACGGCGCTCAGCCTCGGTAGAGCCTCTTTCTGAAAAGGCGAACGGTCGGATCCTTCTCCCACGAGGAAGGGCCCAGCCCTGAAAGCTCTTGCTGCTCTTCACCGTCCCTTGGCACCCTACCTACAGGCACAACAGCACTGGGGATCTGTGCTTTCCCAGACACGGAACATCTCACGGCATTCTAGCCTCGGCAGAGCCTCTTTCTGAAAAGGCGAACGGTCGGATCCTTCTCCCACGAGGAAGGGCCCAGCCCTGAAAGCTCTTGCTGCTCTTCACCGTCCCTTGGCACCCTACCTACAGGCACAACAGCACTGGGGATCTGTGCTTTCCCAGAGACGGAACATCTCACGGCGCTCAGCCTCGGCAGAGCCTCTTTCTGAAAAGGCGAACGGTCGGATCCTTCTCCCACGAGGAAGGGCCCAGCCCTGAAAGCTCTTGCTGCTCTTCACCGTCCCTTGGCACCCTACCTACAGGCACAACAGCACTGGGGATCTGTGCTTTCCCAGACACGGAACATCTCACGGCGCTCAGCCTCGGCAGAGCCTCTTTCTGAAAAGGTGAACGGTCGGATCCTTCTCCCACGAGGAAGGGCCCAGCCCTGAAAGCTCTTGTTGCTCTTCACCGTCCCTTGGCACCCTACCTACAGGCACAACAGCACTGGGGATCTGTGCTTTCCCAGACACGGAACATCTCACGGCGCTCAGCCTCGGCAGAGCCTCTTTCGAAAAGGCGAACGGTCGGATCCTTCTCCCACGAGGAAGGGCCCAGCCCTGAAAGCTCTTGCTGCTCTTCACCGTCCCTTGGCACCCTACCTACAGGCACAACAGCACTGGGGATCTGTGCTTTCCCAGAGACGGAACATCTCACGGCGCTCAGCCTCGGCAGAGACTCTTTCTGAAAAGGCGAACGGTTGGATCCTTCTCCCACGAGGAAGGGCCCAGCCCTGAAAGCTCTTGCTGCTCTTCAACGTCCCTTGGCACCCTACCTACAGGCACAACAGCACTGGGGATCTGTGCTTTCCCAGACACGGAACATCTCACGGCGCTCAGCCTCGGCAGAGCCTCTTTCTGAAAAGGCGAACGGTCGGATCCTTCTCCCACGAGGAAGGGCCCAGCCCTGAAAGCTCTTGCTGCTCTTCACCGTCCCTTGGCACCCTACCTACAGGCACAACAGCACTGGGGATCTGTGCTTTCCCAGACACGGAACATCTCACGGCCCTCAGCCTCGGCAGAGCCTCGTTCTGAATAGGCGAACGGTCGGATCCTTCTCCCACGAGGAAGGGCCCAGCCCTGAAAGCTCTTGCTGCTCTTCACCGTCCCTTGGCACCCTACCTACAGGCACAACAGCACTGGGGATCTGTGCTTTCCCAGACACGGAACATCTCACGGCGCTCAGCCTCGGCAGAGCCTCTTTCTGAAAAGGCGAACGGTCGGATCCTTCTCCCACGAGGAAGGGCCCAGCCCTGAAAGCTCTTGCTGCTCTTCACCGTCCCTTGGCACCCTACCTACAGGCACAACAGCACTGGGGATCTGTGCTTTCCCAGAGACGGAACATCTCACGGCGCTCAGCCTCGGCAGAAACTCTTTCTGAAAAGGCGAACGGTCGGATCCTTCTCCCACGAGGAAGGGCCCAGCCCTGAAAGCTCTTGTTGCTCTTCACCGTCCCTTGGCACCCTACCTACAAGCACAACAGCACTGGGGTTCTGTGCTTTCCCAGACACGGAACATCTCACGGTGCTCCGCCTCGGCAGAGACTCTTTCTGAAAAGGCGAACGGTCGGATCCTTCTCCCCCGAGGAAGGGCCCAGCCCTGAAAGCTCTTGCTGCTCTTCAACGTCCCTTGGCACCCTACCTACAGGCACAACAGCACTGGGGATCTGTGCTTTCCCAGACACGGAACATCTCACGGCGCTCAGCCTCGGCAAGCCTCTTTCAGAAAAAGGCGAACGGTCGGATCCTTCTCCCCCGAGGAAGGGCCCAGCCATGAAAGCTCTTGCTGCTCTTCACCGTCCCTTGGCACCCTACCTACAGGCACAACAGCACTGGGGATCTGTGCTTTCCCAGAGACGGAACATCTCACGGCGCTCAGCCTCGGCAGAGCCTCTTTCTGAAAAGGCGAACGGTCGGATCCTTCTCCCACGAGGAAGGGCCCATTCCTGAAAGCTCTTGCTGATCTTCACTGTCCCCGTGCAGCCTATGCACAGGCACAACAGCATTGGGGATCTGTGCTTGCCCAGGATCGGTACACCTCACGGTGTCCGTCCTCGGCATAGCATTTTTCTGAAAAGGCAAACGTCCGGCTCCTTGTCCCAGAAGGAAGGTGCCAGCCCTGAAAGCTCTTGCTACTCTTCACTGTCCCCGTGCAGCCTATGCACAGGCACAACAGCATTGGGGATCTGTGCTTGCCCAGGAACGGTACACCTCACGGTGTCCGTTCTCGGCATAGCATTTTTCTGAAAAGGCGAACGGTCGGATCCTTCTCCCACGAGGAAGGGCCCAGCCCTGAAAGCTCTTGCTGCTCTTCACCATCCCTTGGCACCCTACCTACACGTCCAACAGCACTGGGGATCTGTGCTTTCCCAGACACAGAACATCTCTCGGCGCTCCGCCTCGGCAGAGCCTCTTTCTGAAAAGGCAAACGGTCGGATCCTTCTCCACGAGGAAGGGCCCAGCCCTGAAAGCTCTTGCTGCTCTTCACCGTCCCTTGGCACCCTACCTACAGGCACAACAGCACTGGGGATCTGTGCTTTCCCAGAGACGGAACATCTCACGGCGCTCAGCCTCGGCAGAGCCTCTTTCTGAAAAGGCGAACCTTCGGATCCTTCTCCCACGAGGAAGGGCCCAGCCATGAAAGCTCTTGCTGCTCTTCACTGTCCCCGTGCAGCCTATGCACAGGCACAACAGCACTGGGCATCTGTGCTTTCCCAGACACGGAACATCTCACGGCGCTCCGCCTCGGCAAGTCTCTTTCAGAAAAAGGCGAACGGTCGGATCCTTCTCCCACGAGGAAGGGCCCAGCCCTGAAATCTCTTGCTGCTCTTCACCGTCCCTTGGCACCCTACCTACAGGCACAACAGCACTGGGGATCTGTGCTTTCCCAGACACGGAACATCTCACGGCGCTCAGCCTCGGCAGAGCCTCTTTCTGAATAGGCGAACGGTCGGATCCTTCTCCACGAGGAAGGGCCCAGCCCTGAAAGCTCTTGCTGCTCTTCACCGTCCCCGTGCAGCCTATGCACAGGCACAACAGCACTGGGGATCTGTGCTTTCCCAGGAACGGTACACCTCAGGGTGTTCGTTCTCGGCAGAGGCTCTTCCGAAAAGGCAAACGTCCGGCTCCTTGTCCCAGAAGGAAGTTGCCAGCCCTGAAAGCTCTTGCTGCTCTTCACCGTCCCTTGGCACCCTACCTACAGGCACAACAGCACTGGGGATCTGTGCTTTCCCAGACACGGAACATCTCACGGCGCTCCGCCTCGGCATGTCTCTTTCAGAAAAAGGCGAACGGTCGCATCCTTCTCCCACGAGGAAGGGCCCAGCCCTGAAAGCTCTTGCTGCTCTTCACTGTCCCCGTGCAGCCTATGCACAGGCACAACAGCATTGGGGATCTGTGCTTGCCCAGGAACGGTACACCTCATGGTGTTCTTTCTCGGCAGAGGCTCTTCCGAAAAGGCAAACGTCCGGCTCCTTGTCCCAGAAGGAAGGTGCCAGCCCTGAAAGCTCTTGCTACTCTTCACTGTCCCCGTGCAGCCTATGCACAGGCACAACAGCATTGGGGATCTGTGCTTGCCCAGGAACGGTACACCTCACGGTGTCCGTTCTCGGCATAGCATTTTTCTGAAAAGGCGAACGGTCGGATCCTTCTCCCACGAGGAAGGGCCCAGCCCTGAAAGCTCTTGCTGCTCTTCACCGTCCCTTGGCACCCTACCTACAGGCACAACAGCACTGGGGATCTGTGCTTTCCCAGACACGGAACATCTCTCGGCGCTCCGCCTCGGCAGAGCCTCTTTCTGAAAAGGCAAACGGTCGGATCCTTCTCCACGAGGAAGGGCCCAGCCCTGAAAGCTCTTGCTGCTCTTCACCGTCCCTTGGCACCCTACCTACAGGCACAACAGCACTGGGGATCTGTGCTTTCCCAGACACCGAACATCTCACGGCGCTCAGTCTCGGCAGAGCCTCTTTCTGAATAGGCGAACGGTCGGATCCTTCTCCACGAGGAAGGGCCCAGCCCTGAAAGCTCTTGCTGCTCTTCACCGTCCCTTGGCACCCTACCTACAGGCACAACAGCACTGGGGATCTGTGCTTTCCCAGAGACGGAACATCTCACGGCGCTCCGCCTCGGCAAGTCTCTTTCAGAAAAAGGCGAACGGTCGCATCCTTCTCCCACGAGGAAGGGCCCAGCCCTGAAAGCTCTTGCTGCTCTTCACCGTCCCTTGGCACCCTACCTACAGGCACAACAGCACTGGGGATCTGTGCTTTCCCAGACACGGAACATCTCACGGCGCTCCGCCTCGGCAGAGCCTCTTTCTGAAAAGGCGAACGGTCGGATCCTTCTCCCACGAGGAAGGGCCCAGCCCTGAAAGCTCTTGCTGCTCTTCACTGTCCCCGTGCAGCCTATGCACAGGCACAACAGCACTGGGGATCTGTGCTTGCCCAGGATCGGTACACCTCACAGTGTCCGTTCTCGGCATAGCATTTTTCTGAAAAGGCAAACGTCCGGCTCCTTGTCCCAGAAGGAAGGTGCCAGCCCTGAAAGCTCTTGTTGCTCTTCACCGTCCCTTGGCACCCTACCTACAGGCACAACAGCACTGGGGATCTGTGCTTTCCCAGAGACGGAACATCTCACGGCGCTCAGCCTCGGCAGAGCCTCTTTCTGAAAAGGCGAACGGTCGGATCCTTCTCCCACGAGGAAGGGCCCAGCCCTGAAAGCTCTTGCTGCTCTTCACTGTCCCCGTGCAGCCTATGCACAGGCACAACAGCATTGGGGATCTGTGCTTGCTCAGGATCGGTACACCTCTCGGTGTCCGTTCTTTGCATAGCATTTTTCTGAAAAGGCGAACGGTCAGATCCTTCTCCCACAAGGATGGTGCCAGCCCTCAAAGCTCTTGCTGCTCTTCACTGTCCCGTTGCAGCCTAATCACAGGCACAACAGCATTGGGGATCTGTGCTTGGCCAGGATCGGTACACCTCACGGTGTCCGTTCTCGGCATAGCATTTTTCTGAAAAGGCAAACGTCCGGCTCGTTTGCCCAGAAGGAAGGTGCCAGCCCTGAAAGCTCTTGCTGCTCTTCACCGTCCCCGTGCAGCCTATGCACAGGCACAACAGCACTGGGCATCTGTGCTTTCCCAGAGACGGAACATCTCACGGCGCTCCGCCTCGGCAAGTCTCTTTCAGAAAAAGGCGAACGGTCGCATCCTTCTCCCACGAGGAAGGGCCCAGCCCTGAAATCTCTTGCTGCTCTTCACCGTCCCTTGGCACCCTACCTACAGGCACAACAGCACTGGGGATCTGTGCTTTCCCAGAGACGGAACATCTCACGGCGCTCAGCCTCGGCAGAGCCTCTTTCTGAAAAGGCGAACGGTCGGATCCTTCTCCCACGAGGAAGGGCCCAGCCCTGAAAGCTCTTGCTGCTCTTCACTGTCCCCGTGCAGCCTATGCACAGGCACAACAGCATTGGGGATCTGTGCTTGCTCAGGATCGGTAAACCTCTCGGTGTCCGTTCTTTGCATAGCATTTTTCTGAAAAGGCGAACGGTCGGATCCTTCTCCCACAAGGATGGTGCCAGCCCTCAAAGCTCTTGCTGCTCTTCACTGTCCCGTTGCAGCCTAATCACAGGCACAACAGCATTGGGGATCTGTGCTTGCCCACAGGCGGCACATCTCACGGCGCTCGTTCTCGGCAGAGGCTCTTCCGAAAAGGCCAACGTCCGGCTCCTTGTCCCACAAGGAAGGTGCCAGCCCTGAAAGCTCTTGCTGCTCTTCACCGTCCCTTGGCACCCTACCTACACGTCCAACAGCACTGGGGATCTGTGCTTTCCCAGAGACGGAACATCTCACGGCGCTCCGCCTCGGCAGAGCCTCTTTCTGAAAAGGCGAACGGTCGGATCCTTCTCCCACGAGGAAGGGCCCAGCCCTGAAAGCTCTTGCTGCTCTTCACTGTCCCCGTGCAGCCTATGCACAGGCACAACAGCATTGGGGATCTGTGCTTGCCCAGGAACGGTACACCTCATGGTGTTCTTTCTCGGCAGAGGCTCTTCCGAAAAGGCAAACGTCCGGCTCCTTGTCCCAGAAGGAAGGTGCCAGCCCTGAAAGCTCTTGCTACTCTTCACTGTCCCCGTGCAGCCTATGCACAGGCACAACAGCATTGGGGATCTGTGCTTGCCCAGGAACGGTACACCTCACGGTGTCCGTTCTCGGCATAGCATTTTTCTGAAAAGGCGAACGGTCGGATCCTTCTCCCACGAGGAAGGGCCCAGCCCTGAAAGCTCTTGCTGCTCTTCACCATCCCTTGGCACCCTACCTACACGTCCAACAGCACTGGGGATCTGTGCTTTCCCAGACACGGAACATCTCTCGGCGCTCCGCCTCGGCAGAGCCTCTTTCTGAAAAGGCAAACGGTCGGATCCTTCTCCACGAGGAAGGGCCCAGCCCTGAAAGCTCTTGCTGCTCTTCACCGTCCCTTGGCACCCTACCTACAGGCACAACAGCACTGGGGATCTGTGCTTTCCCAGAGACGGAACATCTCACGGCGCTCAGCCTCGGCAGAGCCTCTTTCTGAAAAGGCGAACCTTCGGATCCTTCTCCCACGAGGAAGGGCCCAGCCATGAAAGCTCTTGCTGCTCTTCACTGTCCCCGTGCAGCCTATGCACAGGCACAACAGCACTGGGCATCTGTGCTTTCCCAGACACGGAACATCTCAAGGCGCTCCGCCTCGGCAAGTCTCTTTCAGAAAAAGGCGAACGGTCGGATCCTTCTCCCACGAGGAAGGGCCCAGCCCTGAAATCTCTTGCTGCTCTTCACCGTCCCTTGGCACCCTACCTACAGGCACAACAGCACTGGGGATCTGTGCTTTCCCAGACACGGAACATCTCACGGCGCTCAGCCTCGGCAGAGACTCTTTCTGAATAGGCGAACGGTCGGATCCTTCTCCATGAGGAAGGGCCCAGCCCTGAAAGCTCTTGCTGCTCTTCACCGTCCCCGTGCAGCCTATGCACAGGCACAACAGCACTGGGGATCTGTGCTTTCCCAGGAACGGTACACCTCAGGGTGTTCGTTCTCGGCAGAGGCTCTTCCGAAAAGGCAAACGTCCGGCTCCTTGTCCCAGAAGGAAGTTGCCAGCCCTGAAAGCTCTTGCTGCTCTTCACCGTCCCTTGGCACCCTACCTACAGGCACAACAGCACTGGGGATCTGTGCTTTCCCAGACACGGAACATCTCACGGCGCTCCGCCTCGGCAAGTCTCTTTCAGAAAAAGGCGAACGGTCGCATCCTTCTCCCACGAGGAAGGGCCCAGCCCTGAAAGCTCTTGCTGCTCTTCACTGTCCCCGTGCAGCCTATGCACAGGCACAACAGCATTGGGGATCTGTGCTTGCCCAGGAACGGTACACCTCATGGTGTTCTTTCTCGGCAGAGGCTCTTCCGAAAAGGCAAACGTCCGGCTCCTTGTCCCAGAAGGAAGGTGCCAGCCCTGAAAGCTCTTGCTACTCTTCACTGTCCCCGTGCAGCCTATGCACAGGCACAACAGCATTGGGGATCTGTGCTTGCCCAGGAACGGTACACCTCACGGTGTCCGTTCTCGGCATAGCATTTTTCTGAAAAGGCGAACGGTCGGATCCTTCTCCCACGAGGAAGGGCCCAGCCCTGAAAGCTCTTGCTGCTCTTCACCGTCCCTTGGCACCCTACCTACAGGCACAACAGCACTGGGGATCTGTGCTTTCCCAGACACGGAACATCTCTCGGCGCTCCGCCTCGGCAGAGCCTCTTTCTGAAAAGGCAAACGGTCGGATCCTTCTCCACGAGGAAGGGCCCAGCCCTGAAAGCTCTTGCTGCTCTTCACCGTCCCTTGGCACCCTACCTACAGGCACAACAGCACTGGGGATCTGTGCTTTCCCAGACACCGAACATCTCACGGCGCTCAGTCTCGGCAGAGCCTCTTTCTGAATAGGCGAACGGTCGGATCCTTCTCCACGAGGAAGGGCCCAGCCCTGAAAGCTCTTGCTGCTCTTCACCGTCCCTTGGCACCCTACCTACAGGCACAACAGCACTGGGGATCTGTGCTTTCCCAGAGACGGAACATCTCACGGCGCTCCGCCTCGGCAAGTCTCTTTCAGAAAAAGGCGAACGGTCGCATCCTTCTCCCACGAGGAAGGGCCCAGCCCTGAAAGCTCTTGCTGCTCTTCACCGTCCCTTGGCACCCTACCTACAGGCACAACAGCACTGGGGATCTGTGCTTTCCCAGACACGGAACATCTCACGGCGCTCCGCCTCGGCAGAGCCTCTTTCTGAAAAGGCGAACGGTCGGATCCTTCTCCCACGAGGAAGGGCCCAGCCCTGAAAGCTCTTGCTGCTCTTCACTGTCCCCGTGCAGCCTATGCACAGGCACAACAGCACTGGGGATCTGTGCTTGCCCAGGATCGGTACACCTCACAGTGTCCGTTCTCGGCATAGCATTTTTCTGAAAAGGCAAACGTCCGGCTCCTTGTCCCAGAAGGAAGGTGCCAGCCCTGAAAGCTCTTGTTGCTCTTCACCGTCCCTTGGCACCCTACCTACAGGCACAACAGCACTGGGGATCTGTGCTTTCCCAGAGACGGAACATCTCACGGCGCTCAGCCTCGGCAGAGCCTCTTTCTGAAAAGGCGAACGGTCGGATCCTTCTCCCACGAGGAAGGGCCCAGCCCTGAAAGCTCTTGCTGCTCTTCACTGTCCCCGTGCAGCCTATGCACAGGCACAACAGCATTGGGGATCTGTGCTTGCTCAGGATCGGTACACCTCTCGGTGTCCGTTCTTTGCATAGCATTTTTCTGAAAAGGCGAACGGTCAGATCCTTCTCCCACAAGGATGGTGCCAGCCCTCAAAGCTCTTGCTGCTCTTCACTGTCCCGTTGCAGCCTAATCACAGGCACAACAGCATTGGGGATCTGTGCTTGGCCAGGATCGGTACACCTCACGGTGTCCGTTCTCGGCATAGCATTTTTCTGAAAAGGCAAACGTCCGGCTCGTTTGCCCAGAAGGAAGGTGCCAGCCCTGAAAGCTCTTGCTGCTCTTCACCGTCCCCGTGCAGCCTATGCACAGGCACAACAGCACTGGGCATCTGTGCTTTCCCAGAGACGGAACATCTCACGGCGCTCCGCCTCGGCAAGTCTCTTTCAGAAAAAGGCGAACGGTCGCATCCTTCTCCCACGAGGAAGGGCCCAGCCCTGAAATCTCTTGCTGCTCTTCACCGTCCCTTGGCACCCTACCTACAGGCACAACAGCACTGGGGATCTGTGCTTTCCCAGAGACGGAACATCTCACGGCGCTCCGCCTCGGCAGAGCCTCTTTCTGAAAAGGCGAACGGTCGGATCCTTCTCCCACAAGAATGGTGCCAGCCCTCAAAGCTCTTGCTGCTCTTCACTGTCCCGTTGCAGCCTAATCACAGGCACAACAGCATTGGGGATCTGTGCTTGCCCACAGGCGGCACATCTCACGGCGCTCGTTCTCGGCAGAGGCTCTTCCGAAAAGGCCAACGTCCGGCTCCTTGTCCCACAAGGAAGGTGCCAGCCCTGAAAGCTCTTGCTGCTCTTCACCGTCCCTTGGCACCCTACCTACACGTCCAACAGCACTGGGGATCTGTGCTTTCCCAGAGACGGAACATCTCACGGCGCTCCGCCTCGGCAGAGCCTCTTTCTGAAAAGGCGAACGGTCGGATCCTTCTCCCACGAGGAAGGGCCCAGCCCTGAAAGGTCTTGCTGCTCTTCACTGTCCCCGTGCAGCCTATGCACAGGCACAACAGCATTGGGGATCTGTGCTTGCCCAGGAACGGTACACCTCATGGTGTTCTTTCTCGGCAGAGGCTCTTCCGAAAAGGCAAACGTCCGGCTCCTTGTCCCAGAAGGAAGGTGCCAGCCCTGAAAGCTCTTGCTACTCTTCACTGTCCCCGTGCAGCCTATGCACAGGCACAACAGCATTGGGGATCTGTGCTTGCCCAGGAACGGTACACCTCACGGTGTCCGTTCTCGGCATAGCATTTTTCTGAAAAGGCGAACGGTCGGATCCTTCTCCCACGAGGAAGGGCCCAGCCCTGAAAGCTCTTGCTGCTCTTCACCATCCCTTGGCACCCTACCTACACGTCCAACAGCACTGGGGATCTGTGCTTTCCCAGACACGGAACATCTCTCGGCGCTCCGCCTCGGCAGAGCCTCTTTCTGAAAAGGCAAACGGTCGGATCCTTCTCCACGAGGAAGGGCCCAGCCCTGAAAGCTCTTGCTGCTCTTCACCGTCCCTTGGCACCCTACCTACAGGCACAACAGCACTGGGGATCTGTGCTTTCCCAGAGACGGAACATCTCACGGCGCTCAGCCTCGGCAGAGCCTCTTTCTGAAAAGGCGAACCTTCGGATCCTTCTCCCACGAGGAAGGGCCCAGCCATGAAAGCTCTTGCTGCTCTTCACTGTCCCCGTGCAGCCTATGCACAGGCACAACAGCACTGGGCATCTGTGCTTTCCCAGACACGGAACATCTCACGGCGCTCCGCCTCGGCAAGTCTCTTTCAGAAAAAGGCGAACGGTCGGATCCTTCTCCCACGAGGAAGGGCCCAGCCCTGAAATCTCTTGCTGCTCTTCACCGTCCCTTGGCACCCTACCTACAGGCACAACAGCACTGGGGATCTGTGCTTTCCCAGACACGGAACATCTCACGGCGCTCAGCCTCGGCAGAGCCTCTTTCTGAATAGGCGAACGGTCGGATCCTTCTCCACGAGGAAGGGCCCAGCCCTGAAAGCTCTTGCTGCTCTTCACTGTCCCCGTGCAGCCTATGCACAGGCACAACAGCATTGGGGATCTGTGCTTGCCCAGGAACGGTACACCTCATGGTGTTCTTTCTCGGCAGAGGCTCTTCCGAAAAGGCAAACGTCCGGCTCCTTGTCCCAGAAGGAAGGTGCCAGCCCTGAAAGCTCTTGCTACTCTTCACTGTCCCCGTGCAGCCTATGCACAGGCACAACAGCATTGGGGATCTGTGCTTGCCCAGGAACGGTACACCTCACGGTGTCCGTTCTCGGCATAGCATTATTCTGAAAAGGCGAACGGTCGGATCCTTCTCCCACGAGGAAGGGCCCAGCCCTGAAAGCTCTTGCTGCTCTTCACCGTCCCTTGGCACCCTACCTACAGGCACAACAGCACTGGGGATCTGTGCTTTCCCAGACACGGAACATCTCTCGGCGCTCCGCCTCGGCAGAGCCTCTTTCTGAAAAGGCAAACGGTCGGATCCTTCTCCACGAGGAAGGGCCCAGCCCTGAAAGCTCTTGCTGCTCTTCACCGTCCCTTGGCACCCTACCTACAGGCACAACAGCACTGGGGATCTGTGCTTTCCCAGACACCGAACATCTCACGGCGCTCAGTCTCGGCAGAGCCTCTTTCTGAATAGGCGAACGGTCGGATCCTTCTCCACGAGGAAGGGCCCAGCCCTGAAAGCTCTTGCTGCTCTTCACCGTCCCTTGGCACCCTACCTACAGGCACAACAGCACTGGGGATCTGTGCTTTCCCAGAGACGGAACATCTCACGGCGCTCCGCCTCGGCAAGTCTCTTTCAGAAAAAGGCGAACGGTCGCATCCTTCTCCCACGAGGAAGGGCCCAGCCCTGAAAGCTCTTGCTGCTCTTCACCGTCCCTTGGCACCCTACCTACAGGCACAACAGCACTGGGGATCTGTGCTTTCCCAGAGACGGAACATCTCACGGCGCTCCGCCTCGGCAGAGCCTCTTTCTGAAAAGGCGAACGGTCGGATCCTTCTCCCACGAGGAAGGGCCCAGCCCTGAAAGCTCTTGCTGCTCTTCACTGTCCCCGTGCAGCCTATGCACAGGCACAACAGCACTGGGGATCTGTGCTTGCCCAGGATCGGTACACCTCACAGTGTCCGTTCTCGGCATAGCATTTTTCTGAAAAGGCAAACGTCCGGCTCGTTGTCCCAGAAGGAAGGTGCCAGCCCTGAAAGCTCTTGTTGCTCTTCACCGTCCCTTGGCACCCTACCTACAGGCACAACAGCACTGGGGATCTGTGCTTTCCCAGAGACGGAACATCTCACGGCGCTCAGCCTCGGCAGAGCCTCTTTCTGAAAAGGCGAACGGTCGGATCCTTCTCCCACGAGGAAGGGCCCAGCCCTGAAAGCTCTTGCTGCTCTTCACTGTCCCCGTG